>NW_005371555.1:889371-904774 GCF_000412655.1 Myotis brandtii
CCCTGCTCTGTGTGTGACAGGGGGTGGTGCTGCAACCTCCCCATCGACCCTGCCTTGAGTGTGACAGGGGGCAGTGCCCCAACCCCCCAGTCGGCCCTACCCTGAGCGTGACTGAGGGTGGCATTGCAACCTCCCGATCCGCCCTGCTCTGTGCATGACGGGGCGGTGCCCCAACTCCCCAATCGGCCCTGCTCTGAGCCTGACCAGGGGCTGCACTTAGGGATTGGGCCTGCCCTCTGCCACCCGGGAGCAGGCCTAAGCCAGCAGGTCGTTATCTCCCGAGGGGTCCCAGACTGCGAGAGGGCACAGGCCGGGATGGGGGACCCCCCGCCCCCCGAGTGCACAAATTTTTTTGCACTGGGCCTCTAGTATATATATAAAAGCCTAAGCAACTGAATGACCAAACGACCAGTCACTGTGACACACACTGACCACCAGCGGGCAGACGCTAAACGTAGGAGTTGCCCCCTGGTGGTCAGTGTGCTCCCACAGCCAATCTCCCAGGCCCCCTCCCTCCCCTGGCCAACCACCCATAGCCCCCGATTGGCCCCGATGGCCAGTCAGGCCAAGGGACCCCACCCATGCACAAATTCGTGCACTGGGCCTCTAGTGTAGTATATTGGCTACACTCTGCCCTTGGTTGCCAAGGAATATTATTGATATCCTTGTTGAGTTCTGCCAGTCATTCTGGCATTAGACAGAAAGAAATACACAAAACAGTTATCACAGTTATAAATCTCTCAGATGATAATACCAAATTCAAATTATTTTGTAGTCCCTATTTGAGTTTGTGCTTGTATTAGTAGAGTTTTAATATGTAACAAACATGTAAGTTCTAATTATGTTGATTGGAAAGAATATTACAAACTTCTCAACAAAATTATTATGTCTTTATCTTTTGGTTATTTAAGGAATTTGTTGTTACTAAGTAGATAGTTTAAGTAGGAAAATTTCCTAAATACTTTTAGTGTATTAGTTTTAGGGTGTGTATGTATAAAAATTCTCAGAAGATAATGGGTATTTATTTTAAAGAAAATAGCCATTTTGAATATATGAAATTCATTAATTTGACTTTTGCTGAAAACTATTTGTAGTATCAATATTAAGATGATATAATACCCTCTAAGAAGGAACACTAGTTTAGTTTGCAGCTCTGTTGCAGAACATGGTGAATCAAAACTTTTTTAGGGCATGATCTTACACTTAATCTATATGTATTTTCCATTTGGGTTACAAAATTAGGTGAATATAAAATAATTTGAATTCCAAAGTGCTCATTAAACTAGCAGTTGAACTTGATAAATTATTGGATTCATCTGCGACTTATTTCTTCATTAGCTACTGTGCAGGGTATTAGAAGGGAGACAACATTATCTCCACATTCCTTTCAGGTTTGCCCCTTGATTTCACAGAGAAGTATACTGCTTAAATTGGTGGTAGTTTAGAGCTGCTCTTTCTGACCCTTGTGTACATGTTTCTGAGTTGCCAGAGTACACTAAATCAGCGGTCGCCAACCTTTCGGACCTCACGGACCATCAGTGGTCCGCGGACCACCGGTTAGCGACCGCTGCACTGAATGGTACCCTGGGGGTGTAGAAAATTCAGTGTGCCTTTCCAAGTGTCTAACTTAATTCTTGGATATTGAGCTGTAAATATTATTTGATTGACTGTAGTTTTAACAATTGTTTTTATTTATTTTTATTCCTCAGCCAAGACATCTGTATAGATTCTTCTTCATCCCTGAAAGAGAACAAGCAACCTGAAGGTCTGGAATTAAAACAAGGTATGAATCAAGTACTTAATTTTTATATGGCATTTACCTGAAGATTATAAGCACTAATAATACATTTTCAGCTCACCTTATTTTACAGATAGATGACAGAAAAGTTTATTTGATTCAAGATCAAAAGAGTAAAGAATACATCCTTTATTTCATGAGTCCTTCAGCCCCAGAGTGGTTCTGCCTTAGTGATGTGTAGTTACAGAGGCCACCAGAAAGTTGTCGTCTTAAATAGTTTTAATTTGATGATCTCTCTTACATATCCTTAGTTGTAGATATCAGAGATATGTTAACTGGTAGCTGTGGGTTGTATGTGGAAAAAAAGAAATCTTATGGGATAACTTACTCTCTTTTTTTTGCAGAGATGTCTTCTCCTTGTTTACTTTCTTCCTTATTTATTGTTTTCTATACGTTGGTATTTTTTGACATCACCATTTACCAGAAGTAAAGTGGCAGTTTGTGGTTTATTTGAGCCAAGTAGATAATAGGGGCTAATCTTTTAGATATATATTTTTTGTTTGTTTCTTCACATCCTCAATGGGAAAATTGAAAGTAAAAATAAAATTTTATTACTCAAAAATCACATTTTTCCTTTTTCCTGCTAAAAATACTTCAGAGCAGTGATAACCTTTTGCAGCCAAGAGGATTGTAATATTTATGATGTAAGCAACTAATCTTTGATAACTTAGAATAGTTTTTTTTAAAACTTGAGTTATAAGAACTTATTTCATGGAGAGAATCAGGTTATCAATTTATTTAGGCAGAATTTTTTTTAACTGTGGTCTGTTACTAATGCTTAATTAACAAATTGAAAAGGTGTTGGATAATGAATTTTGTGATTCTTTCAATTTATATAGAGAGAGAACAAAGCCTAGATATTCTGTAATTCTAACTTATGTACTGTTGAGTTTATAAATATTTCTGATTGACCTTGAGAATACCATTGCTTTTCAGAAGTCCTCTTTTTGTTAGCCAGACGAAATTATGTCTTTGTATTCTGACTACTTCCGAGCACCCCCCACAGACATAAACTCAGATTCATAGTTTTCATTTACATTTATTTGCCATATATAAATAATGCAAAGCACACATCACTTTCATAAAATGTAGTCATAGTCTTATAGCTCTTGCACCATTTATCTGTGTAATTGGACAACATTGTCGTTGCTTCTGCCTTTGTTTTTACTCTGCATCAGATGAGCAGGCAGTGTGGCGGTTATGCTGCTGGACCATCTGTGGAGAGAAGAATGTCATATAAAGGACAGAAAAAAACCGGAGTGGTCAGGCTGATTCTAGGGAAGAAAGAATGGAGACCTCTTTGTACAAAGTAGCCAGTGCCGCCCTCTAAGGGAAGATGTTTTTCTGCTCCCATGTTCAAGCACCTGGAGTCATTAGAACTCCCTTCCCCGTGTCAACAGCCTGTTTTGCTTTGGTTTTCTTATGGTAACTTCAGTCATTTGAAACCCAGCCATGGAGACAAAGAAGGAGAGAAAAAGGACTCAGAGTAGCCAGATACCACAAAACTTTTATGCATAGGAGGTTTTATAGGCCACTTCGGCTCTCACTGAGGCATCAGAACTGTCAAAAACACAGGATCATCAGTAAGTGACAGTAAGCAGAGGTGAAAAAACCTTGAGATCAGAGCACATTAGATCCATTTTGCAATACAGTTCATGTTGTGACCAAATCTGTAGGAAATGGTTAAACTGAATTTCAACTCTTTTTTAAAGGAAGCAGGGAAATAAGTCTTCTAGAAAAATGTCTACAAAAATGATTAAAATATAAAATGTTTTATTGTGTAATGGAATAAACATAAATTACCTAGACGATTCAATTATGTAGAGCTTGTCCCAGATAAATATTTGTATAGCTGAAATCTGAACCAGCTAATAAGTAACTTGCTTGGAAATAGAAATTCTGGTAGGCTCAATACAGATTATTGCCTTTTTTCTAAATGAATTAATGTGGCCTATTTTTAATATGCAAAACTTTCAAAATTGATTTAATATTTTCTCTAACTTTTTTTGCACAGCTAGCTATTCTTGCTCACAGTGAGCTCAATAAAAACAATATAATGCTTTTTGTGAATGCATTGTCATTTTATTTAATGGTTTGGCTGTTTAAGAAAATTCATTGAAGCTTGCTTACTAAAGTAACCCTTTGTTCAGTAGACCAAAATGTAAAGCAGCATTGAATTTTCCCTTTGCTCTTTCAGAATAAAATAAATCTTACTGTACGGCCTATTAATGGTGTATGATGCTGACAGGTTATTTAAATTACATTTTCATTTTTTTTCAGCTTCTAAAATATTCAAATATTGTTAAGTATTAACTATGAATTACTTAAATTGAAATTGGCATTTCTTTGTTTAGTACTGGTTTTATTGATTTTGTTGATAGGAAATAACATTTATAAAACTGGTTTTGCTAAAGATGGGTATAGATTATACCCTGACTTCTGTCACATTTTAATAAAGGATTAATATCTGAAGATTCACCTTCCATGTGCAAACATTATTGAAATATAAATATAATCTACTGGGGACTGATTGGTATTGTAGTAAAATAGAAATTCTGTTGAGGTTATTTTCCTGAGTCATTCATTTTTAGCAAGAGAGCAGTTGTAGAAGAAACACCAGATAGAGTTTTGCTTTTTGTCTTTAGCATAGCTGTGTTTGTATACACATGCACATATACATATGCAAGCTTGAGATCTTATGTTAATTTCTGGAGGATTTCAAGGCTTGTATTATTGAAAAGATTTTGTTCAGCTTTTAAAATAATAATGGTTTATATAAATTTCCTAAATTAGTTATTTGTGTTGTCATTAAAATAAAAACTGCTATTTGTTAAAGGTAGAAAATATTTTTAAAATATCAAATCTCTGCTAATATTAATGAGTTTTTCTATTATTTATCTAAATAAACTTGCTTAAGACATTCAGTAATATTAAAATAATGATCTATATTCAAATTGTTGCTGTAAAGTTTACAATTGGGGAATATGTGTAATTTTGCAAATTATTCCCCTTTGTAACTTTAAGAATTAAGCTCTTGTCCTTGGAAGTTGTTAGGGTAAAACTTTTCTTTTTAATCCTGACCCAAGGATACTTTCCCATTGATTTTTTTTTTTTTTAAGAGAGTGGAAGAGAGGGAGTGAGGGTGGAGAGAGAGAGAGAGAGAGAGAAAGAAAAAACAAAAACAAAACATAATTGTGAAAGAGATACATTGATTGGTTGCCTCCTGCATGCACCAGGGCCGGAGCATGGTATCCAGCTTGCAACCCAGGTGTGTGCCCTTGATTGGGAATCAAATTGGAGACCGTTTGGTATGTGGGCTAACACTATAATCGCTGAACCACATCGGCCAGGGCAGGATACATTTTTTTTTTTTTATTATACATGAGAAATACCTAAGTTAAACGTGGGTATTTAGGTTGAAGATAAGTTGAAATCACTTGAAAATATTTGAAGGTCTGCCAAATGGAAGAGTGATTAGGCTTGCTCTATATTGCTTTTGAGAATAAAACTAGGGCCAGCAGATAAAGTTATCATTTGAATATTTGACATAATCACAAGTAACAGAAAATGCAGTGGGCTGCCTTCTGAAATACATTCCTGTTGCTGAAGGTGTTTGAAAACAGGCTATAATAAACGGCCACTTGGTGACACTGTTGTAGAGCTGACTGGAGTAAATGTTTGGCTGTTTGGCCTTGATCTTGAAGTTCTTTTCTAGCTGTCAGATTCTGTAAACGCCAGTGCCTAGTGCAGTGCCTTCACTTGGGAAGAGCGCGTAATAACTGGTTTCTTAAATTGTTTAATGGAAGCAGGATGAAATACACAATTTCTTTCTAACTCTGCATTTTGTTATTCTATTAGAGGAAAAGATACTTGATTTAAAATGTCTTTAAATTATATGATGGTTCCTTGGAATGCATACATATGAGTATAATCATAAAAATAAATATGCAACCATATGGCATATAAAATTATCGAAATCAATAAGGTGTGTACTACTTCTTATTCTGAATCTTTTACATTAGTTTTCTCAGGCAGAGTTTTGTTGTGCTTAGGCTCAGATCTGGCCACTTTTTCTTTTTTATTCAGATAACATTGGTTTTTAACAGCAATTTTCAACCTTTTTCATCTCATGGCACACATATATTAATTACTAAAATTCTGCGGCACACCAAATAGATTATATTTTCCCCCCGATCTCACAGAAGAAAAAGGTATAATTTTCATTCATTCACATTGGACAGCTATTGTTGTGTTGGCTGTTGTCATTTTTTTATTTGACAATCTAAGGGAAAAGAGGTCAGTGCCCCTGACTAAATAGTCAGGTATTGCATGCTTTAAAAATTCTTGCAGCTCACTGATTGAAAATCTCTTGTTTTATAACATTTTGTAAGTTTCAGATATACAGCATTATAATTTGACATACTAGTTTTTTTTTAAAATGTAGTTGCCTCATGCAATTATATTTTGGCCTTCTATTTCACGAGTTAGTGAATTTATCTTTGAGAATTATCTTCTTAATAAGAGCTTTAAGAAATTGAAAGTTAGACTTTTTTAAAAAAATATATTTTATTGATTTTTTACAGAGAGGAAGGGAGAGAGATAGAGAGTTAGAAACATCAATGAGAGAGAAACATCGATCAGCTGCCTTCTGCACACTCCCCACTGGGGATGTGCCCGCAACCCAGGTATATGCCCTTGACCGGAATCGAACCTGGGACCTTTCAGTCCGCAGGCTGACGCTCTGTCCACTGAGCCAAACCGGTTTCGGCGAAAGTTAGACTTTTAATAAGGAAAAAATGCACCCAGCGGGTGTGGTTCAGTGGTTGAGCATCAGCCCATGAATCAGGAGGTCATGGTTCAATTTCTGGTCAGGGTACATGCCTGGATTGTGGGCTCGATCCCCAGTGAGGGGCACTTGCAGGAGGGAGCTGTGTCTCTCTATCGATGTTTCTCTCTATCCCTCTCCCTTCATCTCTCAATTAAAAATTATATATATATTTTTAAAAGGGGGTAAAATAACATTACCATTGTTTAGTAAAGGTATTGAATATAAAACTACATGAGACCATTTGAATCCTTAAAGTGAGGGATAAATGGAAAAACCCAATTAATTTTCGTTCTTGTTGGTGCTGTTGTTCTAAGGTAGTACTGACTAGGGGAGGCAAAACTGAGTAAGTAGAGGGACTAGAATAAAAAGAAATGAATTTGCAGTTTTAATGTTGAATTTTGCTAAAAAGAACTTCACAGCCAATAGCTCAAAGAATACATTTATATAAAATTTAAAAGGTAGAAAAAAATGCCACCAGAGAGACTTTTATTGCTTTGTAAAAGAAGAGAATAAAGATTATCAGCTAATTAAGCAGCATTGGTAGGCCAAGAGTTTTCCATGCCTACCGTGTACGTACTGCCGAGTAACTTTCTGGATTGGCAGATGTTTTGTGCTGCCTCTTCCTTTGTATGTCTAAATTGCAGGCATGAGCGCTAGAAAGCTGAGGGAGACTGGGAAGAAAGTGTTACAGGGCTGCCTGGTGTTGGAAGCAGAGAAGCATATGTACCACTGGTAAAGTTTGAGTCTAATTCCTTTATTCCTAACCCTAGTTGCCTCCTTGAGCAGCTGCATTCACAGAATGCAGCTTCTCAAAAGGAGTTAACTTCTTTAAAGGATTTCAAACACTGTTCTGGGAAAATGCTGTCCAGTTCGGTAATTGTGAAGCAAAGAGTGGTGTAACCATCAGTGCAACTTAAGAATTTACATTTCTTTTCTCATTCCTTTGAGCTTTTCACAAGTTATTACCAACAATGACACCAAATGGGATCATCCTTCCTTTTATTTTTTTTAAGATTTTTAATTAATTTTTAGAGAGAGAGGAAGGGAGAGAGAGAAACATCAAAGTGAGAGAGAGACATAAATCCTGTCTCCTGAACCGCCTTCCTGGGATCGAGCCCACAACCTGGGCATGTGCTCTGACCCAGAATTGAACTGGCAACCTTTAGGGTGCATAGGACGACGCCCAACCAATTGAACTACACTGTCCAGGATCTCCCTGTGTTTTTAAATTTAATTTAATATTTTCCAACTCTCTGCTTTTTAATTTGTCTCTTTCTATGAGTAGCAGGTAAAGGAAAGGGTGAAAATTACATTTTCTATGGCTGATTAGCCCACACTGTTTTTGTACCCTTTGAAAGCCCCTCTGTTGCAATTAAATACGATACTTTTCTAGATTTAAAAAATAATAAACTAAACTGGCAAGGCTTTTAGATGCATAGTGCCTTACGTGTTTTGTCAAGAATGAAATTACAAATAATTTGATTCAGTATTTTGAGAGAAGTGTTAATTTTCATGTGTTTTTGTGTTTTACCCATTTTAAACATTCTATTTCATAGGCTCCTAGACATACTCTTAGGGCAGCTGCTTTGGCGGTCACAAACTCCAAACCTTCATCAGATGTTTGGATCCCCTCGGAATCCTCTGTGCTTTATCTAGTTCATTGGGAAAAGTACCTTCTTGTGTAGAAGTGCTCCTACCAAAGGAAAGATAGTCAACATTAGGCTTGCAATCAGATTTTGTTATCAGTTCCTGACCCTTTTACACATCCCCCACCATTAGTCTATGATTTAATTAGCAGTTTTGGTTGCCACATCATATAATTGATTTATGTTGAGCTTACAGATAACAGACTTTAATTTTTTAAAAATTATTATTTCTTAGTTTTTTGAAATAGCTTTAGAGTGTCTATATACTCACTCACCACCTCTTCTCCCAGTTTCCCTTATAATATTTTGCATTAGTGTGGAAAATTTGTTATAATTGATGAGTCAGTATTAAAACATTGTTATTAACTAAAGTCCGTTGTTTACATTAGGGGTCATTCCTAGGGTTTTATATTCTATGGCTTTTGATAACTGTATAATAACATGTATCCACCATTACAGTACCATTAGAGTATAGTTTCACCTCTTCATCCTTCCCCCGGACTCCTGGCAACCACCCATCTTTTACTGTCTAGTTTTATCTTTTCTGGATATCATACAGCTAGAATCACAGAGGATGTAGTCTTTTTACAATGGCTTCTTTCACTTGTCAATGTGCATTTGAGGTCCTTCCATGTCTTTTTGTGATTTGATAGCTCATTTCTTTTGTTGCTAAATAATTTTCCATTGTCTGGATGTACTGCACTTTGTTTATCCGCTGACCTATTGAAGGACATCTTGTTTGCTTCCAAGTCATGAATAAAAGCTGCTACAATCATTTGTAGGCAGGTTTTTGTGTGGACATAATTGTAACTCTGGGTAAATACCAAGTTTAGTTTTGTAAGAAACAGTCAGACTGTCTTTCAAAGTGCCACACCATTTTACATTCCCGCCAACAATGAATGAATTCCTGTTCCAAATTCTTGCTAGCATTTGGTGCTCCATTGTTTTGTATTTTGGCTGTTGTTATAGGTGTGTAATGGTATCTAGTTTTATTTTGTAACACTCTAATGGCATATGATGTTGATTTTCTTCTCATATGCTTTGCCATCCATATATCTTATTTGGTGACTTGTCTCGTCAGATCTTTTCCCTATTTTTAAATTGGGATGTTTGTTTTCTAATTGTTGAGTTTCAAGAGTTCTTCTATAGTTTGGATTTCATTCCTTTATCAGATGTGTTTTGCAGATATTTTCTCTCAGTCTGTGGCTTGTCTTTTCATTGTCTTATTATTTATTCATATTTACACATACTTTGTAGGTCTATGTATCTTACATACTGTATTTATTCAGGTGGCTTTAAGAGACCTATGAGAAGAAGATATACTCAGCCTGAACCAACATTCTAATCTGTGAAGCTTGTGGTCATTCTGATTCTGTTAAATTGCGTGCCGCATAGAAATCTCTAAGACATACGCCAGGGACCGCACGTTTTTGGGCAAATTGCACGTTATTTAAATCATCATAACTACAGATCATAATGCACTTTAGGTGTTGTTTTTCAATAATTATAACATTTTTATTTACAAAAACAATTAAACAATTAAAGTTCCTAGTACTTTTTTAACGTATGGTACTGCGTAAAACATTTTCCTCTATGAAGAGGGACCAAACAAAATTTACGTAAGTATCTAGATTCACTCCTTTTTCCATGGGGGGCACAAACTCTGCAGGCTCTCGTAGGAAATGTTTTCTTTCCACTTGCTGGAATACATGTAGGTTCATGCTGCTTCATATCACCTGACAACCTTTTGGGTGGATCTTTACGAGGTGCTCTCCTTGCACCCCCAGGGGAAGGGCTGGACAGATTTGTCTCTGGTTCCGGAGAGCCTTCATTATTGTCATCCGTTATCCAGTCTCTCGCCACCGATAGCAGAAACTGTTTATACTTCATTTTTGCTTGTGGATTGAGGACGTTGTACTCTCTAAATGAATTGGCAGTGAGAGGACCCTATCCTTTCATTAGTCCGAGGCTTGAACCTGGCCAAAGCACTGTAACCGCGCCCCACAGTGGACAAGACAGTGTGTTGACATCTAAGGTCCATAACAGATGGCGCGTGAAAAACGAGAACACTCGTGAGCGGTCCTTAACCGATGGTGCGCGAAACACGAGAAAACTCCTGAGCGGTACGCAGTGTGTTAAGATCTGGGAGGCAGAATAGAATGTTTAAGTGCATAGATTTTCAAAATATACTCAGGTGTGACTTTGCTTCTGCCATTTTAGTTTTGTGAACGAAGTTACTTAAACTCTCTGCCCCTCAGTTTCCTCATTTATGAAATGGGGATAATAATTATGAGTGTCTAATATTATCTTGGCATAAAAGAGTTATAGAGAAGTGCTTAGTAATAGTAAGTGCTCAATAAATATTAGCTCTTGTAATTATTTCTACCATCATTATTGTTGTCATTAACGCTTTCTGCTTCATCCCCTCTGTATCATCCTGGCTGTCTAATTGGTAAAATTGTTTCTATATTGAATTATAGTTTGCATTTATGTAACTTTTACTTATTGGTCCTTTTGTGTCCTTTGGATTATGAAAAATACCTCTTCTGAATGATGTCTCTTTGACTTTTGAAGCTGATCCCTTCTATTATCAGAATTTCTTCATTGATCAACCTGTTTTGTAAATAAGTTTTCCTTATCATAAGGAAGTTAAGAAAGTTAACATTTTGGGGATCGTAACTTTTAAAATATATTAGAATTTAAAAGATAAATAAATTGAAGGTATAAATGAGCACTCAGAGTTGTAAATGACACCTGGATTTGAGTGATGTCCAAGGCCCAAGTGGCTGAGAGCTATAATCTGCATTTATATTCACTTGTCATCAGTTATAGAAGTTTTATAACAAATGCATTTAAAAAAATTATGGTGTACTAACTTTATTAATTAAAATCCTCTTGATGAAAACGTATTTTATCTTAGAAAATGGCCTTAGGCATTCTCTTTTAATTTATTGGTTTAGAACAAAGTGTTTGAAAAAGCATATGAAAAGATTTGGGATAATTGCAATGTACATGGGGTCCAGCTTACTAATGATTTTTTCCTTTTTTTTGTAGTTTATAAAGCAAAGTATTTTAAACTCTTTCTAGAATGGAATTTTGCTTCAATAATAAGCAGTACCCTATCCCCAAAGGGTTTCCAATGTCAGTTTTCAATTTGTAATGTAGAAGCTTCACTGTGGTGTAAAGTTTTACGATATTTTATTTAGGAAAAAAGATCACAGAACTCCATATAATGGTATAAATTTCCCAATGCTTACATGTTTTAAATTGGAATGAAAAATACATTAAAGTTTACATTAAATTATATCTGTTTTCAAAGTGGAGGAGTCAGTGGGATGGGGGATTATAGAATATGTTTGGGACTCCATGGTGGGAGGTGTGGGTCAAAGAAGCCCATTAAGCATAAATAGAAAGGAAATTTTGACTAAGGCAATTAGATTACATGGTTCTTTCCCACTTTTTTTGTTTGTTACAGGCAAAGGGGAAGATAGTGATGTTCTCAGTATAAATGCAGATGCTTATGACAGCGACATAGAAGGCCCATGCAATGAAGAGGCAGCTGCTCCTGAGGTCCCAGAAAATACAGTCCAGAGTGAAGCTGGTCAGATAGATGATCTGGAGAAAGACATTGAGAAAAGTGTGAATGAGATTCTGGGACTGGCAGAGTCTAGCCCAAAGGAGCCCAAAGCAGCTACCCTAACTGTTCCTCCACCAGAAGATGTTCAGCCTTCTGCACAGCAGCTGGAGCTGCTAGAACTTGAGATGAGGGCAAGAGCCATTAAAGCCCTGATGAAAGCTGGTGATATAAAAAAGCCAGCCTAATTATTTAATTTGAACCTGAATTTTAGGTGTGTTTGAACAAAGCCACATGATATGACTTTGTATCTGAAATTTATTTGGGTCTTACATGATATTTCTCATGTAACCCTTGTTAGATAAACTCAATCTAGACCTAAAATGCCTATGGCTATTTTTGTTGATGTTACTTTTATATTATATATGTGTTATTGTTTTATGAGTTCATGACAAATATTGTTAGATAATTGGATACTTTGTTAGATAAGTATTTTAGCTTGTCTGCAGATTAACATCTGAAAAGCCATTAGCAGAGTCATGGTAATTTTTTTCTTAATTTTTAAATATTTTGGTACCAAGCCTAAAAGCTTAAGAAAAATTGACTAAGCATGTTGCTCTTAAGACCACCTATATTTTGCAATGAAATATTAGATTAGTGCTCCTAGATTTGTTAACAATTTAAGAATTTTAGTTATGCTCATATGCACCTTGAAAATATGTATTATCTTGAAGATATATACCTTCTATGGTTGTGGATTTACTAGTAAAAACCGAGTAACATTTTTTACTGTAAGGCTTAGAGATCTGAAATGTCTGAGAAAAACTTATTTAATAAAGAAAAAAAGGACTTAATGTAAGTCAGTTTTTAATAATGTAGAGTAGTTGCCCAGCTTTAGTTCCAATAGACAAGCCATTCTGACAGGTATTTGATTTTTATTGGACACTTTGTTGAAGTGTTTTTCTTCACTAAAAAGGGAACACGTTTTCATTTTCATTCCAAGCTATCGGGAAGAGGAGAATATTTTATCATAGAGATGTTCGTCTGCTGTTTTTGCTTGGAGATCTGATGTGCTATAATTCCATGAATTAAAAATAATAAAGACTGTCATTCTGAATTTGAAGACTTTTGATACTTTTCCAAAAGCAAAATTAATTTCAGGAAGCTTTGATAAGTCGATGTTATAATTAATCTAATTTTGTATAGTTTTTGTAAATAACTAATAGTTATGGATGCATTTTGCCCCATCACTAATTGTAGTTGTTTGATACCAAAATACATTTAGGTAGAGGCACTTAACTTAAAATAAATTGTTTTCTTTTCCCTAAAATATAAATCTCGAACTGTTGTTTTTATAGTTGCTCACAATTATAATGTATTTTATGTATAAGCCATGCTTTCCAAATATTCTATGAGGATTTTCCTCAGACACTAAACTTTCAGGGGTTGTGTTTTATAGCTGGCTTAATTATATATACACTAGAGGCCCGGTGCACGAAATTTTGCATGGGTGCAGTCCCTAGGCCTGGCCGGCCATAGAAGTGCGAGCATCTGGCGTGGAAGGGCAGGTTCCAGCTGACCTCTGGCTTCTGGGCAGCACCTGGGCCCCCGCTCGCACCTGCCTTGGCCTGGCACCGCCCACTCATCCTGCTCTCATCGGGGCCTATCGGGGCCAGCAGCGCCTCCACTGCCGCCTTCTGCCAGCACCTCATCGCCAACGCCCACCATGTTCCGCGCTGCCCCAGCAGTCGAACTCCTGGTCGAACGACCACCTGAGGGAACAATTTGCATATTAGGCTCTTATTATATAGGATTTTAGAAGGTGACTTATAGAAATAGGGAGTATTTATGGAACATTGGAGTTGCAGTTATAAATTCTTTTTGTTGTTCCTGAACAACAAATAACTTTGTCATGTTTTTTTTTCCTCCCTGAATCTTTCTGATGAAGCGGAGGCCTGCATCATTTGAAAAGCTTCTCTTAGGCTGGTAAATGTGAATATGGTTTAAGTAGTGGTTTAAATATGGTTTCTTGTAGCTAACTGCTTTAAGGGGAAAAAAAGCATTGATTATAGTAACATTTTCTGTCAACTTACACTAAAAGTTAAAATGATAAAATACTGCATAATAAACTGTAACAATGCTGCTACTAATTATAAAATGCAGTTGATGATGTGTGTGATTAAACATATGGGAGTAGGAAAAGGTCTGAGTGTTGTGTAGCTGATTAAAGTCACCACCTTCAGCATTATGTGTGCTCTATTCAGCGTGCAGGCGGGTTAGAGGACATTTGAGTAGAGTTGGTATGTGTGAGGTGGAATGAGCTGAGCAAATTAGAGGTTACTTAGAGTCCTACTTAGAAAAGCAACTTTTTATCTTACTCTTTTTTAATGTTGAAAGACAGAGCTTTTTGAAAATGAATGGCTTTAGAGAACAGGGATAAGTTTGCTCTAGACATGCCTAAGTAATGAGAAAATAACATATATTGATCTGATGCTGTTATTTAAATCATCTGCTCACAGGTATTTATTGATTACCTTTGAGGTGTTTAGTCTTCTTCAGAATCTTAAACTCAAGGATGTTACAGTATAGATTTAAGTGTAGAATAGGCTGACTAAAAAAGATATGGGTGCTACTTCCTTTTATATCTCATTCCTCCTTTCTTTGCCAAGGTAAGGAAAATTTCTAGACAATGTTCCATTAATTAAAAGAGAAAAAATTTGGCAGCCTAATTTTCCATTTAAAGCAGTCCATTTGACTAGGAACTTGGCCAAAATCTTGAATGATAGGTGGCAACTGATAATAATGGGGTCCTCTGCACTAGACCTTGGCCCACTTTTTGATGTTCCTGCTAATTTACACACTAAGATATATCCTAAAAAGCTATTACCACATTACCTATGTAACATACTAATTATGGAAAATCACCTAAACTCCTCAAATCCTTTTGTTGAGCACCATCAATTCCTTAAAACTACCAGACAATATATCCTTTTAAAATATATCTTGTTACCAAAACCTATTTTCAATAAATTATTAGATCCCAGGGCATGATTAGCTATCTGAGTAGAGGTGTTCAAAATCATTTGAACAGGAATAACAATTTGTGACAAAATACGGTGTAGGGAAAAAGTAGGTTTACAGTTAATTCTATGGAAAATCTACACTAATAAAAGAGAAAAATGGTAATTAGCGTACGACCGCTACCCTTCCCATTGGCTAATCAGAGCGATATGCAAATTAACTGCCAGTCAAGATGGCGGTTAACCGCCAACAAAGATGGCGGCTAATTTGCATACTGCAGGCAGGAAGGGACAGCGCTATTCTGCCTGCCCCACCACCATCCGGGCCTGCTATCTGTGACCCTGATGGGGGGCGACCCCTGTGCAACCCGACCCAGGGCTGGCAGGCAATACCCCAGCGATCTGCCACTGGCCAGGCCCCCAACCGGCTCTCCCTCCGGAGATCCCCCGGCACTGGCGGGAACTGCTGCCCCTCAGCCAGCAGTCACGGCCCCAACAGGCCCTTCCGCCAGGGATGAGCAACCGGAGATCCCACAG
>NW_005371555.1:907519-918516 GCF_000412655.1 Myotis brandtii
ACTTCCGCACTGCGCCTCCTCTGAGTCTCGGTATGCTTTTCTCTTTCCTTCTAGTTGTGGAATTTCCACTCAGCCAGCCTTCCTGTGGTTCTGGGTGATGTCCGTTCCGTCTTTTAGTTGTATTTTTGAAGTGGTTGTGCGAGGCAGCAATCTCCGGTGTTTACCTATGCCGCCATATTGGTTTCTCCCTATTTTTTAATACTGTTTTCAAGGTAGATAAAGCTGGGGTGAACCCATAATTTGGGCCAAATATAGCTGGCAGCCTAAAAGTTTTAAAATTTCACAGTTTGTTCCATCATAAAAAGTAGGAAAAGAGAGTTCAGTTATAGATACTTTTTCCTCTATTGTACCTGTTTAATTCTTAAAAAGTAAAAGACCAATATGCTTTAACTTAAAACTACTAGATTTTATCTTCAAGTACACTCCCTTTTTAAAACAAAAAATACTAATGAATATGTTAGTAGGAACTCAAGTACATTTCCTTGATATTTAATCATTTTGAAAAGCATTGTGATGCAGCTCTGGCTCCTGGCTCAGTTGGCTGGAGCATCCTCCTGTACACAAAAAGGTTGGGGGTTTGATCCCTGGTCAGAGTGCATGCCATCAATGGATGTTTCTTCTTCTCTCCCTTCCTCTCTAAAATCAATAAAAATTAAATTAAAAAAAGCATTGTGATACAATAAAAAGAGTGGAGTTAAATGAAAAGAGTGAGAATTAAGAGCAGAAGGTTCTGATTCTGTCTAAACGAGCTGTGTAGCCTTGGATGGAAATATGCCCAGTAGGTGTGTCTCAGTGGTTGAATGTCGACCTATGAACCAGGAGGTTGCACTTAGATTCCTGGTCAGGGCACATGCCCGGGTTGTCTGGACTGGTTGGTGTGACTCGCACGGCTCCGTTCTATCCATACACTTAATTGAAACTCAATGTTTCAGGGTGGACGTCATTGTCCTGAATTTTCCAGCATTGCACTGGTGCCTCCAACTTTCACCAAATCTGTTGAGAAGTCATTTGTTATTTTGATTCTGTTTACTTATATGTGTCCTGTTTGTTTCTTTGGAAGCTGTTAGGAGCTTATCATTATTCCCAGTATTCTGAAATTTATTGATGATGTGTCAGAGGACGGATTTTTTTTTTAAAGATACTACTCCCGCTCTCCCTTTTCCTGCCTTATACCCTGGCCATGTGAAAACCCTGCCAGGTAAGTGCAGGGGAGCCTACACTAGAAATGATCAGATTCACCTTTTCTCCAGGCTCCGTCCTAGTCCTCAAATCAGAAACTGTTGGATGGATCTTTTTTCCTTCATTGAAGATGTACTCTTTCAGGGGCAAATTTTTATGTCATTTGGTTCTGGGAAGTTTTTAAACATTGCTTCTTGGATGAGTTCCCTCTACTGTTACTCTGATCTCTATTTCTATTTCTGGAACTCCTTTTATTAAGATATTGATATCTAGGCCTGGTTTTTTAATTTCTTTTTTTTTTTTTGAATTGTTAAGAGTTTATTTGAGCCAAACTGTTGACAATTTCCAGAAAGCAAGATCTCAAATGCTCCCTATTTTTTATTGTTTCTATTTTCCACCTTTTTCTTGTACTTTCTTATATATATTCTCAATATTCTCTTCCAGTTCTTTCAATGATTTTAAAAAAAAAAATTTCTATCATATTTTTATTTTGTAACATTTTTCCCAAACTTATTTTTACTACCCAAAAGGCCTTTTTGTATTTTAATCTCTGGATGTTTCCTTTTAAAAATAGCATTGTGCTCTTGGTCTGTAGGGCAATGGCTCCGTCCTGTGTCCTGGGATCTGGCACATACCTAGTGAGGCCTGGGCCATGCAGGCAGAGCTTGACCTCTGACCAGCCTTAGTCTTGAAGCAGCACCCTGAGGTCCTCCCAGAAACATGGCCAGAGAGGCAGTCTTGTAAGGACCCATCACAACATTTCCTCATCTGCCTTTTTTTCTTGAGAGGGACTCGCTGTCCTGCAGAGAATATCTTGAGGCAGTTTTCCCATCTGCCTCTGGTTTCTCTGAGATCTGAGACTGTCTTGCCCCACTTAGGGCACCGCTGCAGGCTATGAATTGCTTAGCTGCATTAGCTCCTCAGCAACAGGGTGTTCCATCAATCCTCTTCATCTTTTACTTTGTCATTACCCTGCACAAAGACCATGGGGATGGGGCACCTTTGACTACTCTCTTTTTCATTGTCTATGCAAGTAATAAGCTGCCTGAATCACAGAGAGCTCATTGTTTTTCTTTACCAGCTAAATTTGCCTACTTGGTCCTGGCCCTGGCCTTTTGCTTGTTAGTTTCATGGATGTAACATTTTACCTCTCTGAGGATGTTAATTTTAGTGGTTATTTTCAAGTTGTCTTCTACTTTTTGCCTTCTAGTTCCTTCAAGTTAATTTTTTTCTTGTTTTGCTCTCTATCTGATGTTTCTCAAATTCCCTTAACTCTTTGGTGATGTTTGGCTGTTTTCATATGTATGTATGTATGTATGTATATATATATGAGTAAGACACTAAAAAGCTGATTGAGAGCTCTCTTTGTGAATGAGGCTCATTAATTGGTAGAATTCACTTTTCCCTTGGGCTGGCTGAGGCTATCCACAGTTCACTCTGAAGGCTTTTTACTGACTCCTCGTATTTTCATAGACTAACCCTGCCCTTAACTCCACGTGGTATGCCTGAGTTTATGCCTGTGGCCTTGATGAATGAAGACCAGCTTTCACATTTCACCCACTGTATTCTGTCTTTGGAGGAATGTGGGATCTTCGTTACTGAACCTCGCTGGGATTTGTGTTTAGAATCAAGTTGCTTCTTGGTTTCCTATAGGCCCCCTTGGGTTGAACCTTCTTCATCAATGAAGTCAATTCCCCTCATTTATTTGTGTTTCAACTTCCAAAATTTTCTTAACCAATCTATTGATCTAAATGGGTTAGTCCTTTCAATATCTATACTTGTTATTTTAGAGGACTTTGATGAGGGAACAGTGGCAAATGTGGTATTTAGTATTCTTTGTTTAAGCAGATGTTATTTGATTCCTTAACCTGTTTTTGCTTTGTCAATATTAAGAGGTTTTTTTTTTTCTAACTCTAAATTTAATGGAGAATCTTGATCATAAATGGGAAGGTGTGAGCGAAAGATGGACAAGGATGACAGCAGGTGAGAAAGCGATACTTGCAGCAGGCAATGACACTTGGTTATACAGGCGGTCATGTGTTTTTCTTCTTTCACTCCAGTAACTTTTAGTAAAATATGTGTTGATGTTAGTTATTTGTTGTTTATGTTCTCAGATATGCAGTATGTTATCTGATTATATAATTTCACATTCTTTTCCTTTTAATTTCAAGAACATTTACTTGAATTATTGTAGTATTTGTTCTTGTCTCTTGCTTTGGTTTTCTTGTAATTTACATTGGGTTTGACTATCTTTAATACTGTATATGTAATGTCACTTTCTTGTGAATCTTTTTTATTCTCATTTTGAGTACTATCTGTTGTACTAGTATTTATTCACTCTTATGTTCCCTCTATGTTAGTTTCTACTTCTGAAATGATTTTTTTTCTTTCTCATTCTTCCCTGAGTTATCTCATATCTAATTCCAGTTCATGTTGTTTTAAGGATTTGTATCATTTTCTTAATAATGTTAATCTCATTTTAAAGTATAAGGTAGTAGTTTTGATATGTTCTGTGGGTCTGTCTTTCTGGTTGCTTTTATTGTCGGTCGAGATATTATTCTGCTCCTTATTTTCTTTCTTTTATTTATAACAATATTGTACAGGATTTGACTTTAATACTTTTGTACCTTATTTTTATGTGAAGCCCATTTTTCTGAACTTTTAGAAGGAACCTGGTTCAGTTTGGTTTTTCTACTTTAATGCTCACTTGTCTTTTTGTACTCTAATGTTCAAAACATTGTCCTTGCTTTCTAAGTTTGCCTGACTTTCCTCCTCCTCCCACTTTTACCTGGACTTCTCTATCCTGCTTATTTTGATTCAATAACCAGTTGATTCTTCTTTGTGTGGGACTCTGTCCTGGAAGGGCCCACTGGTTGGCCAGTTTCCGGGAGTTCTCCGGGGGTAGGCTGATCCAGCTCTTTTCAGACCTTACACCTTGCATTCACCTGCTCTGATTAGAGGCAGAGCCCCTCCCAGTTTCGGTAGTCTCAGATTGGCTTGCCATCACTTCTACTAATTCTGGGTCTCCTAGAATCAGGCCTATTAGATGCCCAGTTGGCGTCCATTTGGTTTCCCCCACAGTAGTGCTGATATTATGAAGATCCTATGACTTGTTGGTGGTTTCTTCTAACATGTTTATATTTGGGAGTTATGGGATATACCTATATTTTGTTTTATTTTAAATGTTATGTTGTCCATGGGTTTTTGTTTTTCTTTATATTGCTCTGCCTAGTTTATGTAGGGAATTGGAGAAATTAGAAAAGCTTTTGCTACCACTACCTTCCAGGATACTCATGTGTTTTTATCTTTTTTTTTTTTTTTTTTTTTTTTTTTGCATTTCAAAACTGGTTTTAAATACTCATCTGGGCGAACAGGAAGGGTCTGGGGTAAGAGCTTGTTACATTTGAGTATGGGGTGGGGCTGGGGTGCCCTGAGAGAAGTTTGTTTCTTGATCCCAACGGCAGAGTAGTGTTCCCTTGCCCCACCCCACCCTGGGACAAGGGAACAGAGAGTAGAGGCCCTCTCTGGAGGGTCCCAGGGCCAAATGGGAGCCAGCCCTCCTTTCGAGGTAGATCATTGGGGAGGGAACCAAAGAGGAACTCCCACGATGGTGGTTACAGGCGGTCACTTCCTCAGTAGTAGCTGGGATAGCCCGAGGCCGGGGTCCCTTCCTTAGAGGGCAGCTGGTTGGGATCCTCCACGAACGGGGGTGCGTTGCGGAACTGCTGGGCAGTGTAGCAAGTGAGGAGGATGCCAACACCCTCGATGAGGGCAAACAGGATGCCCCCCATCATTGCCGAGCCCATCATGGCCAATGGGCTACTGCGGGCAGCCAGCACAGCCCCAGTCAACGCTCCACTGGTGATGGAATTCCAGGGATCCTCCTTGCCCCCCACACACACCAGGCCACAGTCGATGGTGGAGAACAGGCCCCCCCACACTGCGAAGGTACCTCCAATCTGAGGGGCTCGGATCCTCACAGCATTGGCACTACCTCTCAATCGGTGCCGAATTCCCAGGGCTCCCGAGCATACTCCTCCATGGTGCCGGCGTCCGGCCATGTGTTTTCATCTTAAAATATGTATTCAGTCTTTATTATCTATACTAATAAAAGGGTAATATGCTAATTAGACTAAACATCTTCTGAGCGACCTTCCGGACGTCCTTCGTAACAAAGCCATGGTGGCGGGGCCACGGCAGAGGCAGTTAGGGGTGATCGGGCAGGCAGGGGAGAGCAGTTAGGGCAGTGGTTCTCAACCTTCTGGCCCTTTAAAGACAGTTCCTCATGTTGTGACCCAACCATAAAATTATTTTCATTGCTACTTCATAACTGTAATGTTGCTACTGTTATGAATCGTAATGTAAATATCTGATATGCAGGATGGTCTTAGGTGATCAGGCCAGCAGGGGAGAGCAGTTAGGGGGATCAGGCTGGCAAGGGAAAACAGTTAGGGGGGATCAGGCCTGCAGGCAAGTGAGCGATTAGGACCAGCAGTCCCGGATTACGAGAGGGATGTCTGATTGCCGGTTTAGGCCCAATCCAGCAGGGGTCCCGGATTGGAGAGGGTGCAGGCCGGGCTGAGGAACATCCCTCACCCCGTGCACAAATTTTGTTCACTGGGCCTTTAGTCCTATATAATAAAGAGCTAATATGCTAATTAGACCGGATGGCAGAACAACCTTCCAGAATGACCAGTGGGCGGGGGGGGCGGGGCTGCGAGGCAGCCGGGGCCACAAGGGCCAAGCCCCTTGCATGAATTTCATGCACTGGGCCTCTAGTATACAAATAATAATGTATTGTCTATCAAGGAGAACTAATTTATATGTAAATATCTTACTGAATTATTTACAAATTATTTTGTTAATTATGACAAGACTTTCTAAGTTTTTTAAGTTATTTTTTTAAAAATTTTAAAACCAATGCCTGTTTATTCTACTTGGTAGGAGCAGTTCTTAGCCTGAAGGCAAACTAAGTTAATTCTGCTCCCTAATAGCAAAGGAATGTAGCATCATTAGGTATAACAGTTCATGTCAGTTTAAGGATTTTTTAAAAATCTATTAAGACTAAAACTCATTTATATAAAAAGATATGGCATTATAGATTCAAAGGACCAGTATTTTAACATAATTTTAAAACTCTTTAGAAGTTTTAAAGATTGTTGTTGTTTTTTTATTTGAACAACTTATACTTATTTATCACTCTTCTGTTTTAGTATATTTTCTCAGTCTGGAACCTATTTTCTCAAAGTCCAAAAGAGAACTGACTACATATTTTGGTAGGTAACTGATTTTTCTCTCTAAATGTATTTGAGGCAGGATTTTCTTTTTCTTTTTGGTTAATCCTCACCTGATGATATTTTAATTTATTTTTTATTTTTAAATATATTTTTATTTATTTCAGAGAGGAGGGAGAGGGAGAGAGAGATAGAAACATCAATGAGGAGAGAGAATCATTGGTTGGCTGCCTCCTGCACGCCCCCCTCCCCGCCACTGGGGATCGAGCCCGCAACCTAGGCATGTGCCCCTGACCGTAATCGAACCCGGGATCCTCCAGTCTACAGGCCGACACTCTATCCACTGAGCCAAAACAGCTAGGGATGATGATATTTTTCCATTGAATTTTAGAGAGAGTGAAAGGGAAAGGGAGAGATATATAGAGAGAAACATTTATGTGAAAGAAACACATTGATTGGTTGTCTCCTAAACATGCCCTGACCCGGGCCAGGGATCCAGCCTGCAACCGAGGTATGTGCCCTTGACCGGAATCAAACCTGGGACCCTTCAGTCTGAGGGCCGACACTCTATCCACTGAGCCAAACTGGCAAGGGCTGATGTAGGATTTTTAATAAGAATCTATCTTTAGCCATGGCCAGTTGGCTTGGTTGGAGTGTCATCCCGTACACCAAAAAGCTTGTGGTTTTGATTCCCGGTGAGGGCACATGCCTAGGTTTCGGGTTCAATCTTGGCTTGGGGCATGGTAGGAAGCAACCTATCAATGTTTCTCTCTCACATCAGTGTTCCTCTTTCTTTATTCCCCCTACCCCTTCCTCTCTCTAAAATCAGTAGATATGTCATAGGGTGAGGCTAAAATATATTTGTTTAATTCTATCTTTAGTGTAATTAAAATCACTACCTTAATAGAAATTTGCTATTATTTCCTATCACATTTATTAGTGCTTACAAAATAAACAAAGAAAGACACAAATGAAAAACCTCTGTCTGAGATGAGATTCAGAACTTATCAGTACATACTACCACCTAAAGTTTCCCCTCTGTCCTTTGATGTAGCTGATAGCTATAAAACAACCTTTGGAGCATTAAAACACCTGTGTAATAGCTTATCTGTGGGATTTTTTCTATTAGTAAACATGGCAGAAGAGAATATAATATCAAAAACACTAAGATATCAAATTAAAATCTGATTATGAAGTCCTTTGGCCTATTCATGGATATATAAACCTTCATGTTTATTTAAAAGTGTTTATTATGTTTATCTTATTTACAGCCAGATTTAAATATTAAAATACTGCATTTGTTGGGACAAGTTTCATGTTTTATACTTCTTGCCATTCACATTAAAAATGTAAATGGAATACTTACACATTCTGAAGCGTGCAAAAAGGTTTTAGCTGCACACTAGGTTAGTCATGCTGCTGCTGTAGTCACAGGAGAAAGAACCATAGACAATTACTATAAATACTGCAGGGAGAGGAAACTGTGGAGGACATGAAATCATCCCTGCTTGTTTTTTAAATACGTATTCATACAATTGGCTCTTCTGTTTTAAATATATCTTAAGATGCCATCTTTCCTCACCGAATCTGTAGATCCTTTGTCAGAAGTTAATGTGAATTTTAACCTATGGCAAAAAATCAGTCTTAAATAACTTACTCTTTTCCATGTTGAGTGAATGAATCATTCCATCCTGGTATAGAACGTGGTTATGTCAACATATGACAACTGTAAGAACTCGGTTTTCGTATTTCCATCTGTGCGTTAGTGTTAATTGATGTTGTTAAATAGCGTGCTAGCCTTTAGTGAAGGACGGGCACTTTGCTAATAGCTTTTGGGCCCTAAAATGAATCTGTATTAGGTGCATTGATTGGGAATTCGGGAATCTTTAAATTATTGTTCTTCCTCACGTGTTTAAATGTTGGGAGTTGTCAGTCCCTTTATAGCATTAAATTATTGAGGTGACATTGGTCAGTTACATTATATAAATTTCATGTATACAACTTGATTATCCAACAGCTGTATTCTCTATTGTGTGCTCGCCACCTGTAGTCCAGTCTTTTTCTGTCACCATATATTTGATCCCCTTTATCCTTTTCATCCTCTTCCCGCTCCCTCTTCCACTCTGGTAACCACTGTTCTGCTGTCTGTCTATGAGTTTGTTTGTTCGTTTGTTGCTTTTTGTTTTATATCCCACGTCTGAGTGAAATCATATGGTTCTTGTTCTTTTCTGTCTGACTTATTTCACTTTTTTAGTCTGATACTGTAACAATCCATCCATGTTGTCCCAAATGGCAGTATTTCATCAATTTCTATGGCAGAGTAGTGTTCCATTGTGTGTGTGTGTGTGTGTGTGTGTACTACATCTTTATCCAATCATCTTTCAAAGGACACTTCGTTTATTCTATATGTTGGCTAATATGAATAATAAATGTTGCAATGAACGTAGGAGGTACATATATCTTTACAAATCAATGTTTTCAAAATTTGGGTAGATATAGGCAAGAGGCATTGCTGGGTCATATGGTTCTCTCTTAATTTTTTGAGGAGCCTCCATGCTGTTTTCCATAATAGCTATGCCCGTTTTCATTCCCGCCAGCAGTGTGCAAGGCTTCCCTTTTCTCCACTCCTCTCCATCACTTCTGATTCTTGTCTTGGTGATAATAGCCATTCTCACAAGTGTGAGGTGCAGTCTCATTCAGATTTGGATTTGCATTTTTCTTATAAATAGTGATATTGAGCATCTTTTCATATATCTATTGGCCATCCGTGTTTTCCTTGGGAAAGTGTCTGTTCAGGTCCTCTGCCCATTTTTAATGAGATTTGTGTTTTCCTGTTGTGTTATATGAGTTCTTTACATATTTTGGATATTAGCTTCTTATTGGCAGTATCATTTACAAATGTATTTTCCCATTTGGTTGATTGCCTTTTGTTTTGTTGATGGTGTCTTTTGCTGTGCAGAAACTTTTTAGTTTGATGTCGTCCCATTTATTTATTTTTGCTTTTATTTTCCTTTCCGTTGGGATCAAGTTCACTAAAACCTCTCTGAGAACAAGGTCCTTACGTTTAGTGTCTTTGTTTTCTTCTACATGTTTTTATTGTTTCAGGTCTTATTTTCAAGTCTGTAATCCATTTTGAGTTAATTTTTGTGTATGATGTCAGCAGTTTGGTTTCATTCTTTTGCATATGTTTTTCCAGCTCCATTTATTGAAAAGACTTTCCTTCCTCCATTGTATGTTTTTGGCTTTTTTGTCAAACATTAGTTGTCCATATATGTGTGAGTTTATTTCTGGGCTCTCAATTCTGTTTCATTGGTCTGTGTGTCTGTTTTTTCTGCCAATACCATACTGTTTTGATTATTGTAGCTTTGTAGTATAGTTTGAAGTCAGGGATTGTGATGCTTCTGGCCTCCCCTCCCCCCACTCACTCTCCCCCCTCCCCCCCAGCATTGCTTTGACTATTCAAGGTCTTTTATGGTTCCATACAAATTTGAGAAATTTTTGTTCTATTTCTTTGAAAAATGCCATTGGGATTTTGATGGAGCTTGCATGAAATATGTATATTGCTTTAGGTAATATAGCCATTTTAGCAATGTTGATTCTCCCAATCCGTGAACATATACTATCTTTCCATTTATTTGTGTCTTCAATTTCTTTCAACAATGTCTTATAGTTTTCAGTGTACAGATTCTTCACTTTATTTGTTAAGTGTATTCCTAGGTATTTTGTCCTTTTTGTTACAATTGTAAATAAGATTGTTCTTTTCTTTTCTGATATTTTATTTTAGTATACAGAAATTCAGTGAGTTATTAATTATAAGCACATATTATAAATTAGTTTTAAATTGTTTGCCTTTATTATCTGAATATTATCAGAAAATAGAGTTTTAAATGGTAGGAAAATGAGGTTTATATATAGAACTTATGGAACTACCAAGTGGATAGGAAACAGGGGTGAGGCTCCCCACATTAGCTTGGTTGATATGTCTACTTTAAACCAGCCCTACCTGACCAACCTTTTTTTTTTTTTTTTCTAAATATATTTTTATTGATTTCAGAGAGGAAGAGAGAGATAGAAACATCAATGATGAGAGAGAATCATAGGTTCGCTGCCTCCTGCACGTCCCACACTGGGGATTGAGTCTGCAACCCAGCTTGTGCCCTGACCAAGAATTGAACCTTGATCTCCTGGTTCCTAGGTCAATGCTTAACCACTGAGCAACACTGGCTTGGCCTGACCAACTTTTTTTTAAGGCTAAAATTATCCTTTTTCCTTTTTTTAATTTTTCCCTTTATTGATTAAGATATTACAAATGTGTCCTTATCTCCCCAATGTCCCCTCATCCCCCCAATCCTGCCCTCCCCCTCACCCCCTATTGTCCACATCCATCACTGATGCTTATATACATGCATACAAGTCCTTCTGTTGATCTTTCCCCCTAAAAATATATCTTAAAAAAAGGTTCCCTAAAGCTCCTTCCCCAAACCTCTGGCTCTGGCAATGCCTCTAGCAGCCCGGTTCCCAGCGAACGCCGACTAGAACCCACGCCGGGTCTTGTAGAATCCACAGAGTCAGGGTGCCCGCCCT
>NW_005371555.1:920165-936347 GCF_000412655.1 Myotis brandtii
GTTGTGGGTTTGTCATATATGGCTTTTATTATGTTGAGGTATGATCCCTCTATTCCCACTTTGCTGAGAATTTTTATCAAGAAAGGGTGTTGGACTTTGTCAAATGCATATTCTGCATCAATCAATGTGACCAACTTTTTTAGTAAATCTTTTGGTCTTTTTTTCCCTTTCTTCTTCCACCTCACTGTTAACTCTTTCCTTTGCTCTTCTTCCATTTTCCTGTCCTGCACTTCCTTCCCTAACTGATTATTATTTGAGTTAAAGTTTTTTATTCTTTGTTGTATTCTGAACCTGTACACTTAAAAATTTTTTAAATGTCAAAAGTACGTTGTTTAAAAACCTGTTTTTCATTTTTAGTGTAGATAATGGAAAAATTTATAAGAGTAAACCAGAGAAATAGAATTTCTGATTGAAGGGGCTATTAAAGGTCTAGTTCAAAATGCCAACATGTTGAGTGGTTATTGCATATGACTTTGCAAAAAATTTATTATTGAATTAGTATTTTTCATTACAAGAAAAGATTAAAGTTTTATATTATGCCACCTCCTTTCATCATTCCCCATAATAATTACACATTCCACTCAAATATGAATTCTCTTCCTCTAGATGATATGGAGTTCAGAGTTGTTGTTTTTTTAAAAGCTTTGTTTCCTAATTCCTAATATTTTTCTTTCTCTTTTGCAGCATTATACGTGTATTGCAGATAACTTGGACAAAAGAGGAGGTATAGAGAAGAATTCCAGTATGTAGATTTAACCTCTAACTTTCTTTCCTTTTTTCTAATACTTATTATCTGTTGATAAATTAGGAGTACACACAGGCGTATGCACCCGGGCACGTGTACACACACACACACACACACACACACACACCCACACACCCACACACACACGATACTCAGTGTTGGCAAGACTATAAAGAGGAGAAAGGTAAAAAGCAAACAATGCGGAGGAAAAGCATTTGCACAAATACGAAAACCATTGGTTGATATATTTCTGATATCACGATCTAGTATGTATAATCAAGAAATTATAAAGTGTCAGTATCTTAGAATTGTGTATGAACTGTGGTCGCTGATTACTTAAGCTCAGAGGATGTGGAGCGGTGGGAGATGTGCGGAGGAAGCACCGCCAATAGGGAGAAATGACAGCTCGCGTGAGAGAAGTGATAGTGGCGTGGTCCTTGGAGACTGTTCAGTGCAGAGGCAAATAGTATCACAACAGGAGTTTTGTTTGCTCCAAGTACGACACTTCCGTGTGGTAATTGATGTGTCTAATGATGAACCAGTCTGCAAGTACCACATGCAATTGTGTGCAAAGACGTTTTATTGTAAAATGTGTAAAAAAGAAAGTTGTTTTGGTGTGAGGAGGGTAGGCGGCTTCTTTTCTTGAGTTACTGAATAAATGAGGCACCATCTTCAGACATTTGAACATGTCTGTTATATGCACTTACATTTTATTTGAGTCCTAGTTGCAGTCAAACTCTTTGTTTGCTGGAAAATGTGTCGTTTCTGTTCACTGAAACAATAGAATAAAGGAAATGGACCTGTGTACTCTGTGGTAGATGGATGGCCACTTAATGTTATTCGAAGCGTACGATATGTTTATCACTGAGAGTTGAAATTAGCCCTGAACTAGTGGGCTATGTTTGACATTCTAAAGGTATAAACTCAGTGAGAAACAGAATTAAGGATAGCAGGCTTTTATGCTTGGCAGGTCTAGGTGGCGCATTTACTTGACATACGTTGCTTATATTACTCTCTTGGCAGATTCTCCAAATAGCGTTTTTTTTGTTTTTGTTTTTTTTTATGGCAATACTTTTATTTGAACAAGTTTTTTTGTTTTTGTTTTTTTTATGGTTTATTGCAG
The DNA here is from genome assembly GCF_000412655.1 of Myotis brandtii. Taxonomy (NCBI): domain Eukaryota; kingdom Metazoa; phylum Chordata; class Mammalia; order Chiroptera; family Vespertilionidae; genus Myotis; species Myotis brandtii. The sequence goes on from NW_005371555.1 coordinate 922,034, forward strand.
TTAAATGGTGAGAATCTTGTGGTACAGTCAAAACAAAATATATACTCTGTATGTGACAAATGTTAATATTATAACTTATCTGAAATGGTTCAGTTGCACTGCAGTCAAGAAATGGAACTTTTTGTTCACCATGAGTTTGCCGCCTCTGGCTTCCTCACAATTCAGTGCAGTGTTGCAATGAACACTTTTCTGAGTGCCCTGTTTGAAATGTTTGTGTTTGTATGATCCTGGGAGGAGAGCTCCCAAATTATATTTCCATATCTAGTCCCTGTAAGCATTTAAATTTGACTTATCAAAGCAATGAATAATCTTTCATTTGTGGCAGAATGTTTAATAAACAGCACCGAAGTGACATCATGGAAACACAAGAAGCTTAAGATGTTCTGTTAATGTTTTAAATCTGTATCTTTTTTTAAATTTAAGATGGGGAGGTAGGAAAGAAAAGAGAACTTCAGATTTTTATGTTTAATCGAACAAACAGCATGTGCTGACAAGTAATAAATAACAGCAGTCCAAAGTGACTAAATAAATTGCTTTCCACAAGCAATGATTCATCTTCTGTCTTTCATTGCCATCAGGCTAGGAGACAGCTTCTTTTTGTCAGCTTATAGGGAAAAATTTGATAGTATAACACTCCTGTTTCTGTTCCCGCAATAGAAGCTCATTATCTTCTATAGTAGCTGCATTTTAAAATATTTAAATACAATAATTAAGTCTCATTTGGTTGTTCATTTACCTAAAACTTTGTGAAGCTCTAATTGCTCAGTCTTTCTGGTGTTTTGCAATATTCTGGTAAAATCACTCCCCCTAATTTTTTCATCTTGGTAAACAGTTCTTGAACACCCATATAGAATGCATACTCTGCTGTTGCCTGGTGTTCTATAAATGTCCATCAGGTCACGTTGCTCAATAGTGTTGTTCAAATCTTCTATATTCTGACTGATTTTCTGCCTATATTTCTTTACTTACTGAGAGAGGGTATATCGTTTTTGCAGCATAACAAATTACCAAAAATTGGGCTTAAGACAGCACACATTTATTATCTCACAGTTTCCATGAGTCAGGAACCTGGGGAGGATGTAGCCGGTCCTTTGCTCAGGGTCTCAGAAGAATGCAATCAAGGTGTCAGCTGGGGCTGTGGTCTCCCCTGAGGCTTGGCAGCCTTCCAAGCCCAGGTGGTTGTTGGCAAAATTCACTTCCATGCAGCTGTAGAACCCGTGGCAGCCTGTTTTTCCAAAGAGTCTCTGACTTCTTCCATCTTTAACCTCCAGATCCTATGTTGAAGGGCCCACCTGATTAGGTCAGACCTGCTCAGGATAATTCTCTTAATTAACTCAACTGACAAGTGATCTCATTGGTGCAAAATCCTTCATTTTTGCCATATAACATAGTGTAACCACAGGAATGAAATATCATATATTCAAGTCTTGTCTAGGAATTATAGAGGGCATCAATAGCAAGGTTGAGAATTTTGGGGGTGCTCTTAAAATTCTGGCAGCCACATAGGAGTATTAAAATCTCCAACAATAATTTGTGAATTTGTTTATTTCTCCTTGTCATGCTGTCATTTTTGCTTCAAGTATTTTGAAACTTGTTACTAGGTGCATTGATGTCTAGGATTGTTACATCTTCTTTAAAAATTGATCTCTCTATCATAATGAAATAACAGTATTTTCCCCAGTAATGCTCTTTGCTTTGAAATCTTTCTTTTTCCTGTTTGTAATATAACAACTTCTGCTTTCTGATTTTCTTCTTACTTTTAATCCTCACCCAAGGATCTGTTTTTCATTGATTCTAGAGAGAGAAAGGAAGGGAGAGGGAGAAAGAAAAACATAGATCAGTTGCCGCCCATATGCACTCTGACTGGGGATGAAACATGAAACCTGGGTATGTGGCCAGACAGGAATTGAGCCCTCAATCTTTCAGTGCACAGGATGATGCCCTAACCAACTGAGCCTCGCCGGCCAGGGCCACTTCTGCTTGGAATATTAATGTTTATTGCATGTAACATTATTATATTTAAAATTGTTTTTCTTGAAAAAAATATGTTGAAAAAAATATTTTGATTAGTGTTAGTATGGTATATCTTTTCCAGTCTTTTCATCTATTTGTGTCTTTAGATTTAAGTTATGTTTCTTGTAGGCAGAAGATGGTCAGGTCTTCCTTTTCTATTCAGTTTTACAATCTTGACCTTTTATTTATTTGTTAGATTTTCTTTACAGTGTATTTGTACGTAGCATAGCATTTGTAACACTGTCTCTCACCTTTTATATACCTTTTGCAATGTATTTCTATCATTTATTTGGACAGCTTTGTTGATATGTAATTTACAGACCTTAAAGTTCACCCTTTTAGAGTATACAGTTCAGAGGTTTTTATAGAGTTGCACATCCACCAACACTATCTGATTCCAGAACATTTTCATCACCCCCAAAAGAAACTTCATACCCATTGGCAGTGACTCCCAGGCCCACTTTCCCCTGGTAACCACTGATATACTCTCAGTCTATGAATTTGCCTACTCTGGATATTTCATATAAATGGAATCATACAAGACATGGCTGTTTGTATCTGTCTTTTTAAATATTTTATTGATTTTTTACAGAGAGGAAGGGAGAGGGATAGAGAGTTAGAAACATCGATGAGAGAGAAACATCGATCAGCTGCCTCCTGTACACTCCCTACTGGGGATGTGCCTACAACCAAGGTACATGCCCTTGACCGGAATCGAACCTGGGACCCTTGAGTCCGCAGGCTGACGCTCTATCCACTGAGCCAAACCAGTTAGGGCTGTCTTTTTTGTTTTTAAGGTTCATCCATGTTGTAGCATATGTCAGTACTCCCTTCTTTTTTATGGCCAAATAATTTTCCATTGTGTGGATACATCACATTTTGTTTATCCATTCATTGGTTGACTATTGGGTTATTTCCATTTTTGGGCTACTGTGAATAATGCTGCTATGAACATTCACACACAGGTTTTTGAATGGACACCCACTTTCATTTCTCTGGCAGTGGAATTGCTAGGTATATGTTTAGATTTTTGATGAACTTACAGACTTTTCAAAATTACCGTATCATTTGGCATTTCTACCAGCAATGTATCAGGGCTCCAATTTCCTTGCCATCACTTGTTATTGTTTGTCTTTTTTCTTACAGTATTTTATTTTATTCTTTTAATCCTCACTTGAGGATATTTTTACATTGATTTTTAGAGAGAGTGGAAAAGAGAGGGAAAGACAGAGAAACATCGATGTGAGAGAACACATCGATTGGTTGCCTCCTGCACACACCCTGACCAGGGCCCGGGCCAGAAAGGAGCCTGCAACCCAACCAAGATAGGTGCCCTCGACTGGAATAGAACCCGGGACCCCTCGGTCTGCAGGCCGATGCTCTATCCACTGAGCCAAACCGGCTAGGGCTCTTTCAGTATTTAAACATGTTGCTTCCCTGGGTTCTCATTGGCTTGTTTCCAGTGAGAAATCTCCTGTCATCATTGTCCCTCTGCACATAACATCTTTCTCTGACTGCTCTTACAGTTTTCCTTATTACTGATTTTGAGCAATTTGATTAAAATGTGATTTTGTTTCTAGTTTTCTTTATGTTTCTTGTGCTTCGGGATTCATTGGTATTTTGGATTTGTGAGTTTATTATTTTTATCAAATCTGGGAAATTTTAAGTGATAATTTTTTCAGATATTTATTATTGCTCCTTTTTTTCTTTTGGAGACTCCACTGATGCATGTATAATAGTGTACTTCAAATTTTTAATCAAAGCTCACTGATGCTCTGTTCATTTTTTAAAATTCTCTTTTCTCTGTCTTTCAAACTCACCAATCTTTTATTCTGCAATATCTAACCTGCTGTTAACATCATATAATACATTTTTTATATTAAACATTGTAATTTTCAATTTAAGAAGTTGAATTTGTGTCTTTTTAGATCTTCCATGTCTTTGTTTAACATTTTGAACATATAAAAATAGTTATAATAACTTTTTTGTGGATAGTGCAACATTTATTTTTTATTTTATTTTTCAATCACAGTTTACATTCAATATTAGTTTGTATCAGTTTCAGGTGTACAGCATAGTGCTTAGACAATCATATACTTTACCAAGTCCCCAGCTATTTCCAGTACCACCTGGCAGCATGCACAGTTATATAATCAATTTTATTTATTTTTTATTTTAATTTAAATTCTTTATTGTTTAAAGCAGGGGTCCTCAAACTACGGCCTGCAGGCCACATGCGGCCCGCCGGGTGTTTTTGCCGCCGCTGCCTGTCCTGCTTAGCAGCCCACTCGTCCCGGGCCCGCAGTGCGCATGTGTGGAATGTCTGAGGGACAGTGAACTGGCCCCCTGTTTAAAAAGTTTGAGGACCTCTGGTTTAAAGTATTACGTAAGTCTCCTTTCCCCCCATTGATCTCTCCCCAGCCACCCCCACCTCCTAGCACATGCCCTTACACCCTCCTCCCTTCCCCTCCCCACTTCCCAGTCTATGTCCATTGGTAAGCTCACAGGCATGCATACAAGTCCTTTGGTTGATCTCTTACCCTCTCACCCCCCACTTTCCCTCAAAGGTTGGACAGTCTGATGCTTCTATGATTCTGGTTCTATTTTTGTTCATCAGTTTATGTTGTTCATTATAATCCACAAATGAGTGAGATCATGTGATATTTATCTTTCTCTGACTGGCTGATTTCGCTTAGCATAATGCTCTCTAGCTCCATCTATGCTGTTGCAAATGGTAAGAATTCCTTCCTTTTTACAGCAGCATAGTATTCTATTGTGTAGATGTACCATAGTTTTCTAATCCGCTCATCTGCTGATGGGCACTTAGTCTGTTTCCAAATCTTAGCTATGGTGAATTGTGCTGCTATGAACATAGGGGTGCATATATTCTTTCTGATTGGTGTTTCTGGTTTCTTGGGATATAGTCCTAGAAGTGGGGTTACTGGGTCAAATGGAAGTTCCATTTTTAATTTTTTGAGGAAATAGCATACTGTTTTCCACAGTGGCTGCACCGGTCTGCATTCCCACCAGCAGTTATATAGTAACTTTTAAAAAGTCATTTTCTGCTTATTCTCTGTCAGTTCTGGGTTAGTTTCAATTGATGAAACTTTCTGCTAATGATGGGTCATATTTTCCAGTGTCTTTATAGGCCAGTTTTGATTGCATGGCAGACACTGTGACTTTCACTTTGTTGGGTGCTGGGTATTTGTATTCATCTAAATAGTCTTGAGTCTTTTTACTGAGACACAGCTGAGTTATTGGTAAATAATTGGATCCTTCCCATTCTCGCCTTTAAGAATTGTTAGGTCCGACTGGAACATGCTCATTCTAGGGCACGTTCGTTCCCACCACTGATGGAACACCCTCTATGCACTCAGTGCCCCGTGAATCCCGAGGCTGCCCGTGGCGGTTGGAGCAGGCCCTCCTCGCAGCCTTGTGTGGGTGCTGGGCGCTAGTACCTCCTGCCCTGGTGCTGGTTCTGTCCTGACCTTGGCAGCTTCCTCACCTGCATGCCCTGCTCAGTACTCAGCCGCATACCTGTGGGGGCCTCTGCCTTGCTCCAGAGTTCTTGCTTGTCTCGGGTGTAGAGTGCACCTCACAGTTTGTCTTCAATGAAGATTTTTCTGTGGCTGGTTTATGTTGACTTCTGTTCTTTTTTAAAAAACACACATATTTTTATTGATTTCAGAGAGGAAGGAAGAGGGAGAGAGATAGAAACATCAATGATGAGAGGGAATCATTGATTGGCTGCCTCCTGCACACCCTCTAGTGGGGATCAAGCCCACAACCCAGGCCTGTGCCCTTGACCGGAATCGAACCCGGGACCCTTCAGTCAGCAGGCCGACGCTCTATCCACTGAGCCAAACTAGCCAGGGCCTGACTTCTGTTCTTTAGGGTGTTTTCCTAATCTTGATAAATTTGGGTCAAAACATACTCTCTTCAGGAAATCTTAAGCCTTGTCTGATTACTGTCTGATTCTGGAGACATACTCATTTCTGTGTTTTGAAGAGGTAGAGAAGTAAAATGTCAATTCGCCTCTCCATGGTCTGTTATGCAAGAGGGAGCTTGCTCTCGTAAGAGCATCAGTGAGCAGGACTGTCAGCTGGTAGTTGTTTGCGTCCCTTCATTTCCTTTAACAGCCTGAGTTCCAATTTAGATTGTCATTTTTCCCCCTCTTAACTATTTCCTCATAAGCAGATAATGAATGTTGCTGGTAAATTTTTAAGAATCTCTTTAAGGCCTTCTTCGTTTACAATGAAATACTGTGTTGTCATCTACTTTTCTTAGTATTAGAGGTAATGGATTTTAAAAAGAGTTGAAATCATGTTAACTTCAAGCTTTATTTAAGTGGCAAAGAAGAATTATTAGGGAATAAATGTTCAATTCTATGAATAACTATTTTCTGGTTGTAAAATAATTTTTATTTGTATAATGCTTAATAGAAAGGCAGATGGTTAATAACTCCTATCTGCAACTATGAAAGTAAAAAAAAGTTTGTTTTAAAAAATTTTTTTATCCAATGGTTATGTGGGCAATTAATCTGTTGCTATTTTTCCATTTGGAACCGATTTAAAATGGTATAATAATATTTAGACACAATTTCTCAGCCATGGAACATAGTTTCTTAGTTTGCTCTGTTCTTGGAAATGCTGAACTATTGAAATAGTTCTTTTCTGTAGAGTGTGGTCCTCCCTTTTATCCAGGGACAGATTTTGTGGCAAATCATTGAGTCAGCAGTTATTTTGAGTCTAACTGAAGGAGATAAAGTTCCTAAGAATTTATTACATACGTGTCTTGCCACTGAGTGAGCAACAAAAATGCCTACCCATCAGTGCTGACTGGTTGCGAATCTCTGAAACATGGTGCCACAGTCCTCATAAATAATAGAGTAACAGGATCGCGGGAATTTGACAGAGATCAATCTCTAGATGGATGAGTTAGTCTATAAGCAAATAGCTACTCAACCTCTTTTGACTTTTAAAAAGGCTCTGTGTGTTTGCTTATCCAGACTCCTGGATTTCAGTGAGTCCCTAGAGATCGAGAAATGCCTGCAGACTCACCGGTGAGAGCAACGGAGGACTGGTGTGTGCAGGGACATAGTAATGTCCCTCGCCCGCTTCTGCAGACTCTGCTCTTCAGCTTGTCCTCATGGAGATGTGCCTTGGCTGTCTCATGAGTTGAATTTGACCTTGATGTCGTGGGGTGAGAAAGCATAGATTTCATCAGTGATCTGGGAAAACCTGCCAGTAATATGTTGGGGTGGCCTAGTTTTATTTTTGACAGATTTATGAGGCTGGATTATGCAGTGCTTTTGTTATTTATATTTATCTTATTTATATTTATATTTATATGCATATATACATATATACCTGTATATAGAAATATCAGTTTATTTATTTATTTCACACATTGAACTTGTCTGAAAGCATAACCTTGGTAGCCAAAGACATTTCCCCCCCTTGCCATGCTTCTCTGGCATCTACCACAGGGCTGTAAACTTGCAGCTGATTGATAGGTATGTTGCCTAATAACCCCTGTCTCCCTATTTGGAATCGGCCATCATTCCCCAACTCTGTACATGAATGAGATGATCTAAAGGCGAGTGAGCATGAATCCAAGCAACCCTCTCTCCATCTCTGAGATGAGGAATGGGGTGGCAGGAGATGCCTGGAAATGGTCTCTGAGGTGCCAGCAGTTATCATCGCAGGTTTCTGGCAGGTATAGACTGGCCAGGATGGTTAGATGTTTGAGAACAGAGTCTAAAAAATTATGTCATGTCCTGGCTGGTGTGGCTCAGTTGGCTGGGCATCATCTGTGCACCAGAAGGTCGCCCGTTGGACTCCCTATCAGGGCACATGCCTGGAAGGCAGGTTGGGTCCCTGGTCAGGAGCCTGCAGGAGGCAGCCCATCAATGTTTTGCTTTCATATCAATGTTTCTCTCTTGTTCTCCCCTCCTCCCTCTCTACAAATCAATAAAAAGTCTTAAGAAAAAAGAAAAAGAAAAGGCCTGTGACTAAAATAAAGTCACATTTTTAATAATCTTTGTACAGTTGTGTGCCTCATTGCCTTTAACATTTGGACAAGCAGGTATTTTTTTTTTTAAAGGATTTTTGTTAAGAATGCTTTGACTGGGTTTCGACAAACACATAGACACATGTAACCTATCAAGAATATTTTTTTTAAAGGATTTTTGTTAAGAATGCACTGACTGAGTTTCGACAAACACATAGACACATGTAACCTATCAAGATATGGAATACAGAAAGTTCTCTCATTTCCCTTCTCAGTGAATCCCTTCCCCAAGCCCCAGAGGCAACCCCAGTTCTGGATTTTTTCCACTGCAGATTAACTTTGCATATTCTAGCATCGTGTAAATTAAGTCATACAATATACACTCTTTCGTGTAAGACTTCCTTTGCTCTGCTTAATAAAAAAAAATGAATAAATAAATAAAAAATCAATGTTAAAAAAAAAGACTTCCTTTGCTCTGAGTAATATTTGGGAGATTTATCTACGTTCTCTCCTGTATCAGCAATTTGTTCTTTGGTATTACTAGTTGCACTGCTTACCAGCATTTATTGACCTGTTCTCTGGATGGTCTCTGGGACTCTCTTATTTTGGGCTGTATGAATAAAGTAGCTAGGAATATCACAAGTCTTTTTTTGTGGATGCATTTTCACTTTTATTGGTACAATACCTATGCATGGAGCTGCTGGTCATAGGGTAGATGTATCTTTCGTTTTAAAGGAAACTCCTGACCTTTTCCTGGTGTGGTTGTGTCATTTTATCCTGCCAGGAACCAGGCTAGTCCACCTAATCCTCTGATTGGTGGTGTTAGTCTCTTTAACTGTGGACGTTCTGGTTAGTGTGCAGTGGTGTCCCCTTGTGATTTAAATTTGCATTTCCCCATGATAATGACATTGAGCACTTTTTCATGTGCTTATTGGCCATTTGTGTAAATATAAGTACTCTTCAAACCTTTTGCCCATCTTAAATTGGGTTGTTTGTCTTTCTGTTGTTGAATTGTCACAGTTCTTTGTATATTCTGGATAACAGTTCTTTATCAGATACGTGTTTTGCCAATGTTTCCTCCAAGTCTATGGCTTGGCTATCCATTTTTTTTAATGGTGAGTTTTGATGAGTAAATGTTTTTAATTTTGATAAAACCTAATTATTTTCTTTTATGGTTATTGCTTTCTTTGACCTAACAAATCTTGGCTACCTGTAAGTCATGAACATATTCTCCTATGCTCTCTTTTGAAAGCCTTGTAGTTTCACCTTTTATATTTGGGATATTTATTTTGCCTTTTCACTAATTTTAACCATGTTTCAAGAATAGACCTTCTAAGCAATGTAAAATGCCCAGTTAAAGTATACTTTTAAATATGAACAAATCAGTGAAGTTAATCAGGTTGAGAGAAACCTATTAGATCTTTCCTGAGAAAGTGTGTGCAAATACAGAATTACTGAAAGACCAAACCCTCTTCCATGTTCATGTTTTGTTTTCTAGCATATGGTTTAAGAATAATAAAGGATTCATTGATTCAAGAGCAACCTTGACTTACAGAGATGGTTTAAACATGCATCGTTCAGTTAAAGGAAAATTGACCTTTCTATGCATTTGTATGTAACGGTGAAGAGCAGGGAGAGAGGAGTAGCACCCACACCTCCAGCTTCAGTGTGTCCACACATGGAATTTGAGAGGAAAGTGAGGATAGAAACCACATCCTCCTTGATTGCTCAGGAGAAAGAACTTTACTTCTCATGTTCCCAAGTTGTCCTTATATTGGTGGCAGTGAAAATGGCGCCAGATGTTGGATCGGTGAGTCTGACCGGACCTCGGTTCAAATATCGGTACTTGAGTCCTGGCTAAGAAAGAATTCAGAGTCAAGACTCAAACTATAAGCAAGAGTTTATTTAGAAAGTCACAGAGGTAAAAGACGTGAGCCATAGAAGAAATGTGTTCAGGAAACAAGTTACACAGACAAAAGAAGAGGCCCCTGCATCTGGAGAGAGAGAGGGGTAATGGTAAGGTGTGGGCGTGCTCCCCAGAGGTAGAGCACACCGAGCCTCCGTCCTTAGGGCTTTCCAGGGCAGGGACTTTAAGGGAGGTCCCAGGGAAGGGTCTCAATAGAATATTCATCAGCAGCACTCCAGGCGTGTTCTTTCAGGGTCTTGGTCTCTACTGAACGGTGGTGCCTGGGCAGGGCTTCACTAGTCAATGCAGCTGGTCCTGAGGTCAGCCAGGACATCGCTTGTCTGGTTTCGCTATGTTACCGGGCCTGGAACGGAAACACTCCTGAGGCCTAGACGTTATCCCCAGGGGTTAATGCTCAAGGGAGTGGGCCTGAAAGGGCGCCCAGGGGAGTCACTTGAGGCCATTCTTTGGCTCCTTGTTCCTCCTCCAAGGGGGTTTACTGCAGGAGTAGAGACATGCCAGGAGAGGAAAGGTCCGGGGTGGGGGGGGGGGGGGGGGGGCCAAACCCCCTGACCAGTGATATGCTAGTGGAGGAAAGGTTACCCTGGGGGCAAGGACTTGGTTTTCCCAGTTTTGCCAGCTGCTGAGCACCCAGGGCTTTCTGCCTGGTGACCTTCTGGCCCCAGCCCCTTGTCCTTGCTCTGCTCATATCTGTCTAACTGCCCGCCACACTTCCACTTGTTCTCTTCTGTCTCACACATCAGACATGATAGTCAGAGGGTGGCTGGCCACACTGCTTCGGGGAGAGTGTAGCTTGTGTTCCTTTGCACGGCCTGGCTCCCAGCTCCTCATGGGCAGAGGCATCTGGCACCCAGATTAATGAACAGGCCACCTGATAGTCTAGCTAACACTGGGCGTGGCTCACTTAAACTCTAACGTAACATTTGCTCCGAAAATGGGTTTTCTGAAGCTTTCCAATTAAATAACTGTGGGTTAACTTTTCGTGGGGCCAACATAGTGGAAACTAAGCAGAATGTATAACCCTGGACTGTTGGGAAGCCTTGCATTGTCACAGTTCTGCCTTAATTCACTGCATATTACTTCCTTTGTAATTTGCAACCAAACTATTCACTTTTCTAAACTATTCACCTTTTAACGTCTGGAAATGCTTAAAGCATTTGGCCATTTGTTCATTTTGTTTAAGCCGTACACCCAAACAGGGTAAGAATATATTTGCCAAAGCAAAGCGTACTGCTCTAAGAGATCAGGCCTGTGCTTTCAAAACGTTTTTCTAACTTAGACAAGCCATCGGATGCTAGTGGTCGTGTTTCTATGCAATTCTATTGGTGATAACATTCCATGTTATGATGCCTTCCCCCCCCAAAAGTTATTTTTTTTTTATGAACTTAAAAAAGTTTCTAATATAAAGGTTATATTATCAACAAATGCTAGTTTGAAAGAACCAAATAGGATTGTGAAGATTACCCTTCTTGAACAATGCCTTAAATGTTTATCTCCTTACTCGTTCCTCATTGCTTTCTTTCTCAAGACATTATGGTTTATTGTGTCTCCAGCAGGTACCTTCCATGTGATTTACACAGTGAATGGCCCTGCTTTCCGAGCAAGTTAATGATATAATATCCCCATTTATATTCAGAGCAGTCAACACTTTCTAGCTCTCAGAATAATAAAAGCACCTGCATTTAATATACATGGAAGAATGGGAAGGCGAATAGCAGATAAGGCACAATCAGGTAAGTGTAATCAGATAAAATATCACAATATTATAGTAGATCAGCATCTGGTAATGACTTGAATTTTGAAAGACTGACAAACAGCATGGCCTAAAGCAGCCAGGCGTGCCTCATTCAGAGCGCCTCTTCCCAGAGCTGATTGCTCCTCTCGTGTTTTCCGGCAGATTAAACAGGTAGGGTTTCTTATTTTAACTCTTGTTGAGCTGCGTTGTGCCGCTGGAAAAACACTGGCAGTGTCCCCGCTGAGCCCAGATCTCGGGAACAAACAGAAAGGACGCACCTCAAAGTAAAACCTTGCATCACCCAGCAGTTCCCTCAGATTGATCCAAATCAATTTTATTTAACAAAAGAAAGCTGGCAGCGATGGGCAGAGCTCTCATTTTCATCTCCGTACTTGCCTGCATGGTGTTGACATTTTCTTCTTTTTTCTTTTTTTTTTTAAAGCAGGAGAAAACAGTTTATTAGAAACTGATTTGTCTCTCAAACCTCACTGTCTATGTTGGCCTTGCCTGAGCCCTAATGTCACAGAACCATCTGGTGTCCCATGGAAAGCTGCAGGTTTGCAAAAGTCAGAGCTGAACAAACCTGGTTTGTCTAGTCTAGTGGAATTTAGCAGTTTTTCCCTTTGAAGTTCCTCTGTGTTGGAGGCCAGTGACCTCCCCAGTTAACTCCCGTTTGCTGGATGGAGACCTGGGGAGTAAGGTGCAGGCTCAGGCCTGCCCAGCCCACGGTCTGCCCAGCATTGGCCCCCCAGTGGCAGGGCCCCGGCCCCTTCACGCAGGGACCAGGAAGAGCCTGGGCTCCTGTCTGCCGCCTTTGGAGCAGGACGTTCGGTAGACAATGGAATTCACGGCTCCATCTTCCGAGAAGGCCTGTGTTCACCCTTGTTCCTCAGAGCTTGTTTCTGTTTGCTGAACTAAGGGGGGAAGCCCTTGGACACTGGCCAAGGGGTGTCTTCTTCAATGAAACTTTCATAACTGTGAGTATGAAGCAAATGGAATAACCGTCCATTGCATGGAGAACAACTCTATGTTTATGGAAATGACTCTTTCCGAAGGTCTCCGTCTCTCCACCAGGTTTAGTGAGCTCAGCCTGTGGTACAGAATACCGTAGTCTGGCTGGCTTAGACAGCAGGCATTATTTCTCATCATTCTGGAGGCTGAAAGTGTGAGGTCAGGGTGCAGCATGGCAGGGTTCTGTGGAGGGGCTCTCTTCCTGCCTTCCAGACAGTGGCCACTTCAATGGGGGTCACGTGACCTCTTTGGAGACAGAGAAACTCTCTGGTGTCTCCTCTTATAATTAAACGAATCTCATGAGGTCCCACCAGCATGACTTCACCTAAACCTATTCAGTACCCGAAGCCCCATCTCCAAACACCATCGCATTGGGGGTTACGGCTTCATCATAGAAATTGGGGAAGACACAATGCAGCCCACAGCATTGCCCAATGGTGTTACTGTGGCAACGTTAGCAAGTAATTGTATCATTGTGGCTGAGACAAAGAAAACTGCTCTCTGGCCCAAACGGTTGACATGCAGAGTATATTTTAAAAATACAAAAGATTATGTAGCAAGTTCAGTCCTGATGGAGCAAACGTCAATCAGTTGGAACCTTTAGAGCCATAGTCTTCCTCCCTTCTCACACACTCCCACTCCTGCACTCACCCCTCCTGCCACACCCGCTTTAGGCTTTTCCGAAAAGAGATCCCAAGAGAAAGTGCTTGTGTCAGGAATTCAATGGAAAATGGAAAGTAACTCTCAAGATGTTTATGTTGTCAACATTCTCATGTACTTTCTATTGTACTGTCTACCCTTGCAGTAACATGGACTGATCACTGATCAGAATGATGAATTAACTTAACCCCCCGAAGGAGCTTTATTCACTCAAGAAGTTGTTATGTATATTCTGAATACCAAGGATGGAACGAGAACTAATTTTCAGAAGATTTCGAGTGGCAGGAGTGGAAAGTAAGAAGGAGTTGGTGGAGACTCCTGGGTTAATGACAACACTGTTTCCCGAGCATCCTGTCTTATGTAATGTTTTCGTTCGTAGAATGAGTCATTGAATGCTTTGGGGAGGTGGTCTGAGATCTACATTTTACGATTGAAAAACAACTTCTTCAAGGTCAGGAGAAGAGAACTGGATTATCCACTTAAACGTGAACTGCACAATATTGAACATTGAAAACACCTCCCCCGACAGTTTTTTTGTTTGGTTGATTGGTTGGGTTGTTTGGCATCTCAGGTGTGACCCAGGAGGAGAAACAGACCAGCCTGTTGTTATTTTCACTTGTCATTTTGTGAGTCTCGGTCACATTTAAAAAAGGTGTCTCCATCTGATTTGTGATAGAGGCAGCCTTAGATAAAGCACAACTGAGGCTATTTCAGCCTCTAAATGGAGAGCATTTCTGCTTCTGCTTGAAGCCACAGTAAGAGGTATTTCACAAACAGTGATGGGGTAGTGCAACCAAATTCTTTTCTGGTTCCACCTGCATTCCTCACCCTTTTATTTTTTTTATTTTTATTTTTTTAAAATATATTTTATTGATTTTTTTACAGAGAGGAAGGGAGAGGGATAGAGAGTTAGAAACATCGATGAGAGAGAAACATCGATTCAGCTGCCTCCTCCA
>NW_005371555.1:936785-970994 GCF_000412655.1 Myotis brandtii
ATTCCACAAATAAGTGAGATCATGTGATATTTGTCTTTCTCAGATTGGCTTATTTCACTTAGTATAATATTTTCCAGGTCCATCCATGCTGTCCCAAAGAGTAAGAGATCCCCTTTTTACAGCTGCATAGTATTCCATTGTGTAAATGCCCTACAGCTTTTTTATCCACTCATCAGAGCCCTGTTCCTGGAGGGCGAGGCTACTACAGCATGTAAGCAGTAACACAATCATCTGCAGTATAGTATGAGCACTGATCATCCTGCCTATTTAGAGGTAGACTGTGCTATATGTAATTGGATATGAAGCATAAAGCCTTTTAACTTAGCACGGTGGCTTATACCACATTTTGCCCTCCACCATCCCATTTTGGGCAGATTAAATATTGATCTCTTAGAAATGATAGTGGGACTAGATTGAGGAGTGTAAAAAGACTGGGGAAACATGTGGGTATGATGTCATTCACTTGAAAAGAATCATTACCTTAAGAGAGAATTTGCTTTTTAGGTAACAATAAAAAAATACTTATTAGTTACCTTTTCAATTATATTTGAATCATATACTCTAACCAAGAGAAATACCTGTTTGCCTTTGTTAAATGCATGTTTCAAATCTAAACTTTAGTACACTTCAAGCTTCTAGAATTAGATAATATTAGATTTTCGTGGTTCTTAGGAAGTTATTTAACTTTTGCTTCAGCTTTCTCATTTCAAAATAAGAACATACCATTCTTATGCCAGGTTTACTAATCTACTCATATCTTAGCAAAGTTCTCCAGATGTTTGTCAAGATTTTGTCCTTATGTGATGGGGCACAATAATTATTTAATAAATAGTTGCGATAAAGACATTATGAAATACATAATAAGTAGACATCTAAGCAACTAGTGTGCAGAGTTGCAGGTGACAAATTGTGAAATATCAAAAATGATTAGTGGAGAAAAAGCACCTGATAAATTCAGTAACTTAGCTGAGTAATGAGAGCTACGATGAACATATTCTACAAATCCATCAGCACGATGGCTCAGCGTGTCCTTATTACTCTCTGAAATTAAGAATGACAGATACCAAGACCCTATTAATATTTTAGGTGCAGCAAGCATGCGGCGCAGAAGGATGTAAATCCGTGGTCAGGTTGCGGGACATCGTGAAAGAGTCTACCAGGTGGGGGGCTGCGTCGTCCTAGAGCTCCATCACTCCTCCTGGGGGCGTTCTCCTGGCAGCACCCAGCTGCAGGAAATGGACCGATTTTGAACAGAAGGATGGATGTGCTTGGACAAGGCAAAACTCTCAGAGTATTTAGCATTCTTTATGCCCACAGTGTATTTTAAGAAAAATTTTAAGGTATACATGTCAGTATATATCTTTAAATGGTCTGTTGTCCGAAAAATAGTGGAACTCTTCCAAAGAATATGTATCTGGGAATCTGAAGAAATAGGTGTTCTCTGGCCCTAGCACAGGCAGTCTCCTTGTTCTAATCATCTCCAAATGCTACCTTAGTAACAGTGACACAATGTGTACGGACTACTGTGAGGTACTTGAAAGAATAAAGCTGAGTGAACTAAGGAAAGAAGAAAGGAAAAACATTAAGTAACACATGGAAAGTGCTCTGTCAGTGTGGTGCCCAACAATGGAGTGGCTTCCTGCTTCTTCTTTTTTTTTTAAATTAAATGTTATTGGGGTGACATTGGTCAACATGAACATATAGGTCTCATGTGTGGATTTCTAAGTGCCCACCACCCAAAGTCACATCTTCTCCCATCACCTCATATCAGGATGGACCCCTTCTCCCCATACCCGCTTCCCTCTGGCAACCACCAGACTGCTGTTTGTGGTCATAAGTTTTGGTTTTATGTCCCACATATGAGTGAAATCATATGGTTTTGTGACTTATTCAGTTAGCATAATGTTTTCAAGGCCCATCCATGCTGTTGTAAATGATGCTATTTCATCCTTTCTTAAGGCTGAGTAGTGTTCCATCGTGTACATGTGCCCAGTCCAGGGCTGGCTTCCTGTTCTGCTGCAGAGAGGGGCCATTTCCCGGGAGCCTTCACTCGGCCCTCCTGTGTGGCACACCACGTGTCCTGCAGCTCTTAGGAAATGGTCCTCAGAGTTGGCTTTGGAAAGGAGGATATGTTATAGTGTCCTCTTCACATGTCCCTGTAATTCTATGCCCGGGACCTTGCTCTTCAGAGCAGGGTCTGCTTCTTGAGGGCTGTCGATCGTGCCTCAGCAGCAGGTGGCTTTGAAGGATCGTTGGTTGGAAGCTTGCAGGTCCAGAGAGATCACACGGCAGAGACCAGGTATTTTTCCGTTGGAATTTCTAACCTAAAAACCACAGTGGATCTCTAGAGAAGGGGGTGGGGTGGGAGGGAGCCAGAAGAGAAGAGGCATGATTCCGGGAAAAAAAAGGGGGCAGGAGGGGAAAGAAACTTTTGCCAGGAAGCCAGAATTTGTATGAGCGAGCGCTCCAGGACTAACACCCCAAAATGTAGGTTTTTCCAGAAAATACATTCTCTAATTTGAAGTCAGTAGGAGCTTTGGATGTGAGATATCAGTGGAAAGAATACGTGTTCACATTTTATCATTTGCCGTAAGACATGGAAAGCTACAGATATGTAATAAATATGGGTAAAACGAATTGACTTGGTGATGGTAATGGGATGCACCATCTTGGAGGATGGCATACTGACGTATGACAAGGGCACTGGTTTCAGGGCCTATGGCCAGAGTTCCAGGCATAGCTTTGCCCTAGAATCTTGCCATAGTACCTGGAACCTTCCCCTTTCTGGACCTAATTTTCTCATCTTCTAGGATGGAGAGACAGAAGGAGATAATCTCACATGAATCCCATGTCATCAATTCTGTCACCTATCATAACAGCCTCAGTGAGGGATTGTCTGTCTCTGCCCCACCTCTCTTGCCCCTCATAAAGGCACTTGAACATGTCTTGTGCTATTCAGATTTGGGATCCTCTGGGTTCTTTTTCTTAGTTTCTTCCTTTCATGTTCATCTCCCCCTTTCTCTAGAACTCCAGGCTTTGCCTTGAAGCTGCAGGATAGTTTGCATATAGCAAGGGGTTATATGGCTCTCCCATTCTTTCTACAGGGAAAGCTTACTCACCTGTATGCTGCGCGCCTTTGCCCCAGTCACCAGCCCCTCATACAATCTTTAGGCCCTCCAACTAGCCTTTACCTCAAACTGGCCCAGATAAGATTTTAAAGCCTCAGTGCATTTTGCCTTTCATTCATTTTTTGTGCAAAACACATATTACTGTTCAAATCTGTGTCCACTTCACCACCAGCTCACTTCCCTTTTTTTCTATTTTTTCAGAACTCTTCCATCTTTAATATGACAATAGTTATAAGTACTGTTTACAGAACGTTCACTACATGCCAGGTATTGTGATAGGCACTTACACCTCTCATCCTCGCAGCATCCCTGAAGGGTAGATGAGGAAACTGATTCTCCGATTGTTTAAACAACTTGCCCACATTGTCTCTCTCCAAAGACAGTGTTATTTCTACTGCAATATGGTACATTTCAGCATACAAGGTTCATAACAACTTGTTGCTATTTTGTTCATGTCATCTACTCTGTCACCTATCATAACAGCCTCAGTTAGGGATTGTCTGTCTCTGCCCCACCTCTCTTGCCCCACATAAAGGCACTTGAACATGTCTTGTGCTATTCAGATTTGGGGTCCTCTGGGTTCTTTTTCTTAGTTTCTTCCTTTCATGCTCATCTCCCCCTTTCTCTAGAACTATCGGCTTTGCCTTGAAGCTGCAGGATAGTTTGCATATAGTGAGGGGTTATATGGCTCTCCCATTCTTTCTACAGGGAAAGCTTACTCACCTGTATGCTGCGCGCCTTTGCCCCAGTCACCAGCCCCTCATACAATCTTTAGGCCCTCCAACTAGCCTTTACCTCAAACTGGCCCAGATAAGATTTTAAAGCCTCAGTGCATTTTGCCTTTCATTCATTTTTTTTATGCAAAACACATATTACCGTTCAAGTCTGTGTCCACTTCACCACGAGCTCACTTCCCTTTTTTTTCTATTTTTCAGAACTCTTCAATCTTTAATATGACAATAGTTATAAGTACTGTTTACAGAACGTTCACTACATGCCAGGTATTGTGATAGGCACTTACACCTCTCATCCTCGCAGCATCCCTGAAGGGTAGATGAGGAAACTGATTCTCCGATTGTTTAAACAACTTGCCCACATTGTCTCTCTCCAAAGACAGTGTTATTTCTACTGCAATATGGTACATTTCAGCATACAAGGTTCATAACAACTTGTTGCTATTTTGTTCAGGTCAGGTGTTTTATTAAAATATTTTTATTGTTTTCAGAGAGGAAGGGAGAGGGAGAGAGAGATAGAAACATCAATAATGAGAGAGAATCACTGATAGACTGCCTCCTGCATGCCCCACACTGGGGATTGAGCCTGCAACCTGGACATGTGTCCTGACCAGGAATCGAACCATGACCTCCTGGTTCATAGGTCAATGCTCAACCACTGAGCCACGCCAGCCAGGCCACGTCAGCTTTTTATTTGTTTCAAAATCAGTAGTATATCATCAAAAAGAAAAAAATATATTTCACCATACTTTATGTTATTTTATGTGTTCTTGTTATTTTCCTTTGTTTTTATTAACACAGATTTTATTTTTTTAAATATATTTTTATTGATTTCAGAGAGGAAGGGAGAGGAAGAGAGTGAGAGAGAAACATTATTGATGAGAGAGTATTGCCGATTGGCTGCCTCCTGCATGCCCTATACTAGGGCTGGAGCCCACAACCTGGGCATCAAACCGTGACCTCCAGCTTCATAAGTCGATGCTTAACCACTGAGCAACGCGGGCCAGGCATTAACACAGTTTTTAATGAGTTATTATCATAATGTGGATGTAGTCCTTACTGTAAAAATAGTAATTCCACAAGCATTTTCTTTGTTGCTTTCTTCCATATTGCCATTTTAATAGCTGCATAATTTTCATCAGATCAGTTTATCATAGTTTTTTTTTTAAATTTCTACTGCAGGACAATTAGATTATTTCCATTCTGTGTGCAGGCCAGACATTAACACAGATTTTAAAGAGTTATGATCATAATGTGGATGTAGTCCTTATTGTTAAAATAATAATTTCATAAGCATTTTCTTTGTTGCTTTCTTCCATATTGTCATTTTAATAGCTGCATAATTTTTATCAGATCAGTTTATCATAGTTTTTTTTTCTACTGCAGGACAATTAGATTATTTCCATTCTGTGCTACATTAAATTTTGTTGTAATAATGATATTTATGTACTTTTTTAGATTAATGGTACATTGGCTTTTAAAACCTTTATTATTATAGAAATTTTGAAATATTCACAGGAGACTAGAAGGCACCTGCATCTAGCTATCACTCAGCTTCAGCAATAATCAGCATTTTGCCCATTTTGTTTTATCTACTCCCCCACTTTTTTCTTGAGAATATGAAAGAAAATTTCAAGTATCAGGATAGACTTATAACTGATAATAACTTTTCACTAATGTCATCTAATACACAGTCTATGTTTTCATTTTCCTGATTATCATGAGAGACTTTTCACATTCGGTTTGTGCAAATGAGGATCCAAATATGGTGCGCACATTGCAATCGGTTGTTACATCATTACACACACACACACACACACACACACACACACACACTTTTAATGCCTCAACTTGTTGGAGAAACCATGTCAGGAGTCCTGTAGAATGTCCCACCTTCTGAGGTTGATGTTTCCTCAAGGTTTATTTAATTTGTTTTTCTATCTATTGTATCTGTTTTAACAAGTTAGATGTTGAGAACTTAAGATGGTGGCTCCGTTTTTAAGAAGAATATTTTGTAATAGGGTCCTTTCAATTGGAGTTCAAACACCGCATACCTCTCAGAACATTTGGCCAGATCATAAGTTTCTCTTCTTTCTTGTTCTGCTGGAGAGCCTCTTGCACAGGCAGTTTGTTAGAATAAAAGCCCCTGCTGATCCCAGCCCTGGGTGTGGGGCCTGTGTTAACATGAACCGGTTTCCTTCTAGCCCCTTCAACCTTGATAGAAAACTATCAATTGCTCAAAATACTTTGAATGCTGTTGGAGAAAACCTGGATTTGAGAGAGGAATAATTGAGAGTCGAGGAAGGATGCCTCAGCCTTAGACAGGGAGTGTCATGGTTTACAGGTTAAGTTAAAGCGGATCAGGCATGACCATCAGATTGACGGGCTGAGACACTGACCCATTTTTCGGCCTCAGTACTCTCTGAGAATAGGGTAGTTTAAATGAGATTTCACTTCGTTCCAGGCTTAGCATGGAAGATCATCAGAAAGCAGTCATTTCTAATGAGTCTTGTTTTATGATGCTGAATCTCTGGGTACGGTGAAGGAGCTGTGGCTAGAGCCGGGGTGTGGGGCACGTTCCTATCTCCCTATAACACACTCCTTGCATTTTAGATGTGGTGTTTGAGGCTTCTGCTCAGGACCCACAAAACAGAGCAAAGGGATGTTCAGGATGTGAGATTCCTGGAATCGTCCAGGAATTGGGAGAGGCAGAGCAATTCTCCTTTCTCTCCGGGCCCAGGAAATTGCAAGGCATACTTGGCTTTCCCTGTAGATCATTAGGTAGAGTCAGACCTTCCACCTCCTGGTTGGCCCATTTCAACCCACTCCATCTCCACAACCCACCACAGCTTTGTAGGAAACGCTCTAGTATTGCTGGACCAGAAGGCACAAGGTCCCACCACAACCTTCCCGCCATGCCTGCACCGGAAATGCTGGATGGAACTGCTATTCCATTACTCCAATGTACGCCAGAGCGTGTTATGCTATTGTGTTAATGGGAATATGGGTAGAAAGGGCTCCTCACAATAGCTGCAGAGGAGAGCTGTGAAGTCTTTTATTGAATGGGGTGACTTGTCTCTGGGGACTAAATTGAAGTCTCTGAATTTTTCTCTTTTATCTTATTGGAGAGGCTACGGAATAGCGACTTGGAATTTTGACTTTGAGCTGCAGGTAATGAGACTTTCCTCATTCTTTTAGCGTCTGGTTCCTCATTTGTTTTATTCATTATCATTGTAGGGTATAGGCAACCTTCCTAGAAGGTCGGCCACAGAAATTGGGAATCTGAAAATGGGGGAAAAGAGACTCAGCATTAGGCTGTCTGGTCCTATAAATCCCTGTTTAAAATTAGTTTGGGCAACTTGATCTTTGCCCATTGAAGCTCGAGTGGTAGCCATTTTTCTTCTTTATTTTTCTTAAGAAGCGGCTTTGCTGTGTGTTAGGTATGACTGAGGATCCTGTTACTCTTTTTCCTAATTGTCCACAGGTATGCCTCTTTGGGACTAAAAAGCAATTCTTTCTTATTTAACATTTAAAATATTTAGAGGCTTTTAAGTTGACACTGGTAAATAGCACTGTTTGCACCATTTGTTCTTGGACCGTATGATTCTTATTACTCTTGATTGTTCTGTAATGTGTGCGCAGAGAGTAGAGGAAATGTGTGTGCAAGGAGTAGTGTGAGTAGAGTGAGTAGTGTGTGCACAATATGGTATTAAACTACCGTAAATGAGAGGAGAGAACAGCATCCAATGACTTCCGGTTTGGAAGAAGTCATGTAAGGAGTAGAAGTGAAATTGAAAGGAGGATGTTGCTTCAGGCTTGAGTTTATACAAATATTTTAAAAATCCCTTTCACTGTTATTGCTCAGTATTTCTCAAGGGTGGTGAGACCTAGGCTAGGAAATTGAGTGTTTTATTAGACAGCCAGGAATTTGTCAGTTAAGCATACTTAAAAGTTGGAAACTAATATATAAGAATCTATACTCCATGGAGGGCAGCAATATCATGGCTCTGAGAGTCAAGCACAGAACTTCATGGCTAAATGAGGACCTATGGAATAACACTGTCTCCTACTCTTACCTTGTACCTGATGAAAATGAAGCTCCTGAGTTTTTCTAGGTCATTTGGCTACGTAGTTGCTGAGCCTAGTTAAGTTTTTCCCCCCAATTCTATGCTTTATTATGTTTAGTCAACACTGAGTAGGAATGACCTTGGGAATTACTACTTTGCTTTTGTATTTTAACCTTTCCATCACACTGTCTCCTACTCTTACCTTGTACCTGATGAAACTGAAGCTCCTGAGTTTTTCTAGGTCACTTGGCTACTTAGTTGCTGAGCCTAGTTAAGTTTTTTCCCCCCAATCCTATGCTTTATTATGTTTTGTCAACACCGAGTAGGAATGACCTTAGGAATTACTACTTTGCTTTTGTATTTTAACCTTTCCATCATGGATTATTTCTCCTTTCACAATAACTGTTACTTTGGCCCAGCTGATGTGACTCGGTAGTTGAGCATAGACCTACGAACCAGGAGGTCATGGTTCGGTTCCCAGTCAGGGCACATGCCAGAGTTGTAAGCTCAAGCCCCAGTAGAAGGGAGCCAATTGATGATTCTCTCTCATCATTGCATGTTTCTATCTTCCTCTCCCTTCCTCACTGAAATTAATAAAAGTATATTTTAAAAAACCCACAAATATTACTTTGATGTTCAACATAGCTAAATATTATGATTTGGCAAATACTAAAGATATCAACATGTTAAGTTCCTCCAAAATGATGTCAGACTATGAATTCTTTTGCTGACCATTCAGAAACTGTAAAACCAGTGACTAACTCCATTATGTTGTTTGCCTGAGTTTTCATCAGCATCTACATTATATATGTTCACCAATACAAGGAGGACAGAAGTTGTTCAAGTAATAAATGAAGAAAGTTGATAATCACTTCCAAGGTCAGCAACAAACCTTCTGCCCCTCAGACTTTTGGATGGAAAATTTAAGTAAGGAGGCACCTGAAACTGAGAATCAGTTTCTAACTTGAGACCTGATGGACATAACTCCATTCCTCTTCTGAGGGCTGATCCTTTTGTATTTTAACCTTTCCATCATGGATTATTTCTCCTTTCACAATAACTGTTACTTTGGCCCAGCTGATGTGGCTCGGTAGTTGAGCATAGACCTATGAACCAGGTGGTCATGGTTCAGTTCCCGGTCAGGGCACATGCCAGAGTTTTAGGCTCAAGCCCCAGTAGGAGGGAGCCAATTGATGATTCTCTCTCATCATTGGATGTTTCTATCTTCCTCTCCCTTCGTCTAGAGACTCCATCAAAAAACTACTAGGCTTAATACATGAATTTGGCAATGTAGCAGGATACAAAATTAACCCCAAGAAATCTGAGGCATTTCTATACACGAATAGTGAACTTTCAGAAAGAGAGATTATAAAAACAATCCCATTTACCATCGCACCAAAAAAATTAAGCTACCTAGGAATAAACTTAACTAAAGAGGTAAAAGACCTCACTAAAGATATCAACATGTTAAGTTCCTCCAAAATGATGTCAGACTATGAATTCTTTTGCTGACCATTCAGAAACTGTAAAACCAGTGACTAACTCCATTATGTTGTTTGCCTGAGTTTTCATCAGCATCTACATTATATATGTTCACCAATACAAGGAGGACAGAAGTTGTTCAAGTAATAAATGAAGAAAGTTGATAATCACTTCCAAGGTCAGCAACAAACCTTCTGCCCCTCAGACTTTTGGATGGAAAATTTAAGTAAGGAGGCACCTGAAACTGAGAATCAGTTTCTAACTTGAGACCTGATGGACATAACTCCATTCCTCTTCTGAGGGCTGATCTGGACTTTGGTTTTGTCTTTCAGTGTTTTCCATTTATGTAATTGTTTTGTTTCTTTTTATATTAAAGAACCACTTAATATTGAAGTATGCTTGGCATACAGTGTGTTTTTATGTAATGTATACAACTTGATGGGTTTGAGTACGTATACATTAGTGAAACCAGCAACGACAGTTTATGCCTTAGACCTATCCATCACCTCCAAAAGTTTCTTCTTTATTTATTTTTCATTTATTTCATTCTGATCTGTTGGCATTCTGTTTTTGAAAAGAATCCCTCTGTAATCCATGGACACCATTTTCTCTTTGTTTTACCATGTTAATTTGCTATATTCCAGTCATTCCCTTTGAATACACTGTATATACAACTTGTAAGCTTGGTAATTGGTATGTGCCACCTCGTAGTGTTCCGTCCATATTCAGTTCCTCAATTGCATATGCAGTTCTGGCTTCTAAGCAAACAAAGGAGTAAATGCCTGTATATATGGATGAAGCTAAAAAAAAAAAAGGGCTTGACTATCAGACATGAATCAACTGTGCTTTGCAGACTAATCTATTATTTGAGACTATCTGGGACTGCAAGAATTAATCTTGATCATGTTTATTCTTTTAAAAACATCAACAGTTAAAAATTGCATATCTATTTATTAAAAATGGTTTGAGCCTGCGATGTAATCTCCTAAATGAAGGAATAAAAATAAGAACAGGGTGCTCCAGCTAACCATTTTTCTTCCTAAAAACTTGAAATAAATGGAGATCAGGAATGTTAGACATCTTTAAATAAATCAAAGGTCTAATGACATTTCTCATATTTTATTAAGAAAATTTTGATTTGATTTATCTATTTAAGATAACAAGCAAGGTATCCTCTAAGTGCCAAAACATAAATTACAAACACGAAGGCTTGATTTATGTTGATGGTAGATAATACGAGACACGGCAAGTTATCACAGATTTTGCAATATTTCCTGAGTTGGGGGATGGAATTATAGAAAAGTACTGAAAAACAGTGCTGCCTTGAGCTCCATTGGTTGCCGAATAGAGGATGACTGTCTTCTAAGACATGATATAATCCCAGTGATGTGAACTTTCACGTCTAGTCCAGACTCCTCCAGCTTTAGTGAAATCTGCTCCACAGTTCTGAGTGTCTCCATGTCTCGGTGATGGATCGGACACATTCAGATCTCTGCCAGGAAGGCGTAAGGGTGAAAAGAAAAGAGTTCTGTTGGGTAAATGTTGTGTCTCTGATCTCTTGGGGAATATTAACATTCTCATATTCTCCACCTTCTAGACCCTCAGTGACACCGACTGCTAATTACCAAACTCTGTGTCAATCCAAAATATGCCTTCCGTGTGCTTTACTTGGGCTGCTGACTACCAGAGAGAAGTCACGTGACATGGCTCTGCAAATTGGCACCAGTTTTTATTTTCCAACCTCAAGAACTTTGTTTGCCTCATGCACCGTCCTCCTGTTCTTTGCATGACTGTCTTCTTCTGGTCCTGTAGGTTCACCTTCAGTGTAGCTGCCTCCTTTCCTGCTCTCCCTGTGTAAGTCGGCGCCCCCTCACCCAGGGCCTCTTCATTTATTTCAGGACTATTTGCACTCTTTACAATTCTTCTGTGTTTGCCTGACTTACTGTTTGTCTCCACAACTAATTTTTTGTGCTTAGGGACAGCATCTGTCTTATTGCTTACAGTAGTAAGTGCTTCCTGACACACAGTAGGCATTCAGGTAGAATTTTTCTATAAATAATCAATTGGGAGATTGCATTTTTTTAGAAGCATGCCTTAATGAAAAGTGCTGCTTTAAATGAATGTGGCCATAATGGAAGAGGTATCTGTTTAGATGTCAGGATGCACATACCTTTCAAATAAACTTCTTACATGTGGTTACATAACGTAAACTTGTGCTCTGAATTCAGAACATGTGGCCTTTGCAGAGCCGTTTTAATGCTGGTTCTCGCCCGGCCTTTGCCTGCAGGTGCGCAGGCTGCAGTTCTGTTGATGTGTGTGAGCACACCCGGCGCTGGGTGTAGTTCCCAAGCCCTTACTGTTCCTGCATCACTTTGGAAGTGAATGAGTGAGTGAGTGTGCGTGCAAGGCTATTAGAAGGGTTACCTGGAATCTGTTCTAATCTAATCTAATGAAAGAGAAACATGCAAATTGACCGTACCTCTGCGACACCTACAAGCCACGCCCATAAAGCCACACCCACCAGCCACTCAGGAGCGAATATGCAAATTAACCCAACTAAGATGGCGGTGGCGACAGAGTTGGAGTGAGCAGGAGGCTTGGGTTGCCCCTGGTGATGGAAAAAGCCAAGCTTCCCTCCTGCCCTGCCGGCCCTGAGCTCCGCTCAAGGCTACAAAGTTTCAATTATAGAAGATAAATAAATCCCAGATACCTGCTTCCAGCCCGTGGCCATGGCCAGCCTTGAAACGGCCATCAGCCCCTCACCCAGGCTGGCCACACCTCCATGGGGTGAGGGTCCCCGCTGGGGGGTTTGGCCAGCCTGCAAACAGCCATCAGACCCTCACCCTGGCTGGCCAGGCACCCCAGTGGGGACCCCCACCCTGATCCAGGACACCCTTCAGGGCAAACCAGTCGGCCCCCACCCATGCACCAGGCCTCTATCCTATATAATAAAAGGGTAATATGCAAATTGACCTTAACAGCAGAACCACTGGGAATGATTGGTCACTATGACACACACTGACCACCAGGGGGCAGATGCTCAATGCAGGAGCTGCCCCCTGGTGGTTAGTGCATTCCCACTGCCCTCTGCTCAGCCACAAGCCAGGCTGATGGCTGCCAGCACAGTGGTGGTGGTGGGAGCCTCTCCCGCCTCCTCAGCAGCGCTAAGGATATTCGACTGCAGCTTAGGCCTGCTCCCCGCTGGCAAATGGACATCTTCCGAGGGCTCCCGGGCTGCCAGAGGGTTGTCTGACTACCAGCTTAGGCCCGCTCTAATGTATATATAAAAAGCAGAAGATAAATCAATTACACTTTTTTAAATGTTAAGGAATTGCTACACACCTCATAATCAACTGAGACACATCAATATGTCATGACATTTGATTTTTGAATTGGTGTTTTAGAAATTAGTCCCAAATCACTGGGTAAAACTTTATTGCTTGTGCAACTTTTGGGGAAGGAGGAAAATGCATGAGTTGAGACTGCAAAATAGCAAACCCTGCAGGAGAGGAACTGGTGGAAGTGATAACTGCAGTGAAGTGAATATTGTTACTTGTAAGGCAATGCCTCTGAGGCCCTCCCTCAATGATAACATAATATACTCATTATTTAAGGGGAACTGTTTGAGTGCAAAAATTCGATATCTTGGGCCCAAAACTGCAATTTCATGTGGTTCAAACTAATTAATTTGTGAGTATGTTTTATCATTCATCCAAAATGCACTTGGAAATGAGTTCTAAGCACTTATAAAAAGGAGAAAAGCAACACAACAATAGATTTTTTGGAGCTTCTTTTAATGTCTTCTTTCTCAGGGCAAGTTAACCAATCAATGAACTGCCAGTTGTGGTTGCCAACCTTCGCCCAGCACTGGTCTAAGTGCCATGTCTGAGGGATACCAGGGAAGCCCAGGATAGTGCTGGTCCATAAGCGAGAAGGAAGAACAAGATGGATACAGAAAATAAAGAGCTTATGCATGCCAAATGACGCAGCCTTAACAAATAAAGCACAGGGGCTTGCTGCCATTATGGTTCCCAGTGTGGCTTGCCACATATGTATTTTGTAAAACGTTTTATCTTGAAAAATAATTTTATATTTCTAGAAGAGTTACAGTGTTAGTACAGAGAGTTCCCATAATAAACTCTCAGCTTCCCCTAATATAAACAAGTTACATTACCATGGTGCAGTGATCAGACTAAGATAAGACCATCGGTACATTACCATTAACTAAGCTGTAGACTTTATTCAGATATCCCAGGTTTTTCCATTAATATTCTTTTTCTCTTCCAGGATCCAGCCTGAAATACCACATTACATTTAGGCTACAAGTATTCTAATAATGGATGAGACATAAACGTCAGAGGGAAAGCATTTTTTCCCTCATACTCAGATCACAGTTGTTACTATTTTGGTATATTCTCTCCCTAACACACTGAAATAAACACACACCACACATATTTTAGGTTTAGATTTCAGACCTCTTTTTGTACTCTCTTTTTAGCATTTAACAAATCATAAACATTACCCCATTCTATGAATTAGTGTTTGAAATTGTTTAATGTGTACATAGGTTTTATCACATGGATATAGTTTAAGCCAATACGCCCAGATTACTGAACGCTGGTTTCCATTGTTCTCACAAGTGACACAGTGATGAGTGTAAGTGCACATGAGCCCTGGGCAGTTTTCATATTTCTGCAGGCGGATCACAAGGAAGAATATATAATGTGACGATCTAGGGATTTCCCCCTTTATTATAATTTCTAGTTCAAGAGCAACACATTTAAACTAGATTGAATTCTGTACAACTGAAGATGAAAATCTCCCCCTGCTCTGGTAGACTTACTTCTCGGAGGAAGAGAAAGCAGGGTGAGGTCTCTGGCTTTAACCTGAGCCAGACGACTGAAGTCACCAGGGGTGTTTCCAGCAACCGTGTAAAAATGCAGCCTCGTCCCTGAGCTTTTTATAGGTGCTCCAGATCCTCAGGAAGAACATTCCAGCCCCATTGTCTTCTGATTTGTGGCCAAGGCTGGCTTTGCTTGAGCATTTGCTGTGGTTGTGGTTGACCAGTTGACCATTTTTACTTTCAGGATTTTGCTGCTCATTTGTCACTGAGGAGTCAATTTCATTACTAGGCAGCAGACATCAACACCAGGGAAAAAGGATCCCCTGATTGTCCCTCCTTCTAGAACAGTTAATTCGCCTGCTCCCAGGACACTAAGCCCTGCAGGGACAAGACCCTGAGCTGCCAATGTTGTTGGCCGTGAGAATGGCCAGGGAACGTCTCAGCTGCTGGCTCCCCAAGCTTTAGGCCACAGCACTGGGCACTGAGAGCTCCCTGCTGATGCTGGGGTTTACTACCACTGGGGAACAGAGCCTGGGTAATGGAAAAAGTGTGACCTCTGATGTTCGACACGTAGGATCCAATACCTACTAGGAACTCTGACTTTTAAACAAATAACTGAACCCCCTCTGAACTTTAGGTTTCTCAACTGTGAACATGAGAATCTTATACATGCTGTTGTATAATTTGAACAAGATGAGGCAATGTCAGGTACGGTGCCTGACACATAGTGTGCCATCGGATGAAACTTTATTAAATGAAGGGATGGATGAATGACCCACGGAGCAAGTTGAATACCCTAT
Source organism: Myotis brandtii (assembly GCF_000412655.1). Taxonomy (NCBI): domain Eukaryota; kingdom Metazoa; phylum Chordata; class Mammalia; order Chiroptera; family Vespertilionidae; genus Myotis; species Myotis brandtii. Next base: position 951,840 of record NW_005371555.1, read on the forward strand.
TTTTTAAAATAATGATGTGGCCATCTGTAATAGAAAGCATAAGGGCATCAATGCAATGATTTAAATGTCAACTTCGTTTCTTCCCCAGGGTAGCAGAGGACATAAGCCAACTCCAACCAGCTAACATAAAAGGAATTTATTGTTAGGACACTAAGGTCTCTGAGAATTAAAACATCCATCTTTGGACAGGCTGGAGCTGGGCAACTTCAGGACCTCAGAAGCAGAAAAATAGGGAGCTTTTCTCTAGGACACTGGCATTCATTTTTATTTCTGATCTTTAGTGACCTGCCCTCAGCTGGACCAGCTCTGGCCAGGAAGGCGGGATCACGTGGTACAGGCCTGAATGCTGGGGCCCCTCCGGTGTGTCAGGGGCAATTCCCAGGGCAAGGAGAATGCCGGGAGCTAACAAACTACACATATTTAGATTTTACAAAAAAGGGGAAAAGGATAGAGAGATAGACACATCAATAATGAGACAGAGAAACATTCTCTATGTGTATGTGAATGTGTATGTGTATGTGTATGTGTATGTGCATGTGTATGTGTATGTCTATGTCTATGTCTATGTCTATGTCTATCTCTCTCTCCAGGAAACTATCACCATGAGGAAAATAATGAAGGTTTCCATGTGCCCTTTGTATTGCCCTGGCCCTATCCCCCATGCCCCTGTCCTTGTCCCTAGGCTATCACTGATTTGCTTCTGTCATGATTTTATAGAATTGTCTGTAAATAGATCTTATAACATGTACTCTTTCTTGTGTGACTTCTTTCACTTAGCATAATTATTTTGAGATTCAGCCATGTGATAGCATGTATCAGTACCTCATTTTTACAATGAATGATATTTCATTGTGTGGATATATCACAGTGTGTTTATCCACTTACTTGTTCATGGACATTGGGGTTGGTTCTAGTTTGGGTATATTACCCACAAAGCTGCTATGAAAATTCATGCACAAGTCTTTGTATTGTGAAAATATGTTTTTATTTCTTTTGTTTACTTAGGAACAGAATGGCTGGGCCATATTGTAGGTGTATATTTAACTGTTTCAGAAACTGCCAAGCAGTTTTCCAAAGTGGTTGTACCATTTTACATGATCACCAGCAACATAGGAGACTGCCCCTTGTTCTGCACCCTCACCTACACTTGGTATGTATCCAGAAGTTATTTTTTTAAAACTCTCAAAACTTAATGCTGAGGAGACTAATGACCCCATTTTTAAAAATGGGTAAAAGATTTCAACAGATAATTTGCCAAAGAAGATACAGTCATTAAAGAAATGAAAACTAAAGCCACAATGACATGCTTATTCTAATTTAATATTAAAAAGGAGCTAATAATCTTATATTATTATGATGCCCATTTTACTGATGAGAAAATTGGGGCTCAGGGAAATAGTAACCAGTTATTAAGAGGTAGAATTTGAATTTGGGTGCTAATCCCTGCTTAACCTCTATGCTATTCAAGCAAAGTCCTTTGAAGGAAGCTTCAAAAGCAAAGGTTGGAAACAAGGGAATTCACTTATTACTAGGAATGCAGTTTCCATTCTCTCTTCAGATGGGACAGCCCACACAAGTTACAGTGTATATTATGGAAAGTCAAGTTTTGGCACTTATTTTGCCTAAAGGGTAAATTTTATGTTTTTTCAACATGCAGCTTTGTTTAGATGCCTCTTGAGCCCAGTACTCAAAGCAGAGAGCTAGGCCTACTTAACCATGATGATTAAGTATAGGGGTTTCTTGGCTCAGACAGATCTGAGTTTGAATCACAGATCTACTATTTCTTTAAAAAAATAATTTTATTGATTTCAGAGAGAAAGGGAGAGGGAGAGAGAGATGGAAACATCAATGATGAGAGAGAATTATTGATTGGCTGCCTCCTGCATGCCCCACGTCCAGGGCATATGTCCTGACTGGGAATCAAACCACTGATGCTCAACCACTGAGCCATGCCCGCTGGGCTCTACTATTTCTTTTTAAAAATATTTTTATTGGTTTCTGAGAGGAGGGGAGAAGGAGAGAGAGATAGAAACATCAATGACAAGAGAGAATCATTGATCAGCTGCCTCCTGTATGCCTCACACCGGGGATCAAGCCCGCAACCCGGGCATCGAGCCGCAACCCAGACATATGCCCTGACCAAGAATTGAGCCACACCACTGGGCATATCTACTACTTCTTAACTGTGTTATTCTGGACAAGTTACTAACCACTTTGAGCTTTGATTTCTTCATCTATTAAGTGGGAATGATACTGAACTTACAGTGTTTAAAGGATTAGAAGGACTGATGTATGTAGTGTATTTACCCCAATATCCTATACTTCATACATTCTCAAATGCTGTTACCAAGTCAAAAACAATAATATATAATCCTAATAAGATTAGCATGTTAAGTTTCTCACTCACTACAAAGCCTAAATAAAATACTAAATCATTATTAGCTAATGTTTGCATCCCTCTGGGTACTTGCTCCTTCACTGAGGAAATGCTAATTCACCGACAGACAACAGAGCATTTAAGCCTATGAGAATTATTAAGAAGTCAGTGAACTATTTATCCTTTAGCTGTAAACATTAGACATATTCTTGGAAGGCATATCTGTGGTCGCTGTTGGGCCATATCAGCTGAGTATGTGCCTGGAGTTTTAGAGTTCAGTTATCAGATCTGCATGGCACAGAGAAATCAAAGCAACTATAACAAAGAGCTCTACGGAGCACCATTACTCATGCTCAGATGACTAAAGCCCAGCTGCAATTTTGTGTGGCTTATAATCCTTATCAGGGACCCGCACTTGGAACACCCCCTGCATCCTCTACCTCCTCTAACTCCCCAGGCCCCTAGAAGTGCGACTGTCATTACCAAGGACGCATTTTCCTCTGTTCTATTGGTTTTCCCTGAAACACAATCAGTGTTTTCAATCAGTACTTAGGGACCACAGTGAAGCTTCCTGGGAGCATGTGGATGTAAGATGATGAGGAGAGACAAGTCAGTTTCTCTATAGCAGTGGTTCTCAACCTTGGCTGCACATTAGAATCACCTGGGAATCTTTTTAAAATCCTGATTTCTGGGCCTCATCCTCCAGAAATTCTGTTTCTTTGTTATGGGGTGGGGCCACAACATTAGTAACAAAGAAACAGAATTTCTGGAGGATGAGGCCCAGAAATCAGGATTTTAAAAAGATTCCCAGGTGATTCTGCCTCAAGCAATTTCCTCTCAGTAATGAACTGGCCCTGCAGAGAGAGCCAAACGTTCTACTGGTTGGCACCGATGTTGACATGCAAACGTCCCAGGAGATGGGTCCCGAGAATGGAACGTTTCTTCACACAGGCAAGGCTGTGCCTCCTTTTATAGCAACAGGGTCAGGTGATCGCTGCCACCTCCCAGCTACAAATATATGAGTGGCTGGGCAAGAGAGGCTCTCTCTCCTGGAGCACAACTTAAATTGCCTCCAGCTGTGCCAGTCTAAGCAGGACATAGCCTAAGCCATGGGGTGGTGAGAGACTAGGGCACTGCCTATATCCTGTTCCTTGAGTTCAAATGTTGAGGATTCATTGTGTGTCATTGTGGTGTTTGACCCTGTCTCTTCTGCAACATAAAAGGAAGACCTGACCTGTTCAATCATAATTTGACTAAAAGACAAGCACATAGCACTTTAGAGTAAAGATACCGAAAGTCAGCCAAGGCCTGCAAGATATGCCCTTACCTCATCTGATTGATCCACTCATTCTTCTTTCAAAAATTGTGGTAAACGACACACAAAAGTCACCATTTTTTGCCATTTTAAGTGTACATTCTGTGGTATTCGGTACATTCATATTGTTGTGCAACCATCACCACCATCTACTTTCAGAATTCTTTTCATCTTGCGAACTGAAATTCTGTACCCCTGAAATAATAACTCCCCAATTCTCACTCTACACAGCAACCACCCTGGCAACCACCACTCTACGTTCTGTCTCTATAATTTGCTTATCCTAGGAACCTCATATAAGTGGAATCAGACAGTATTTGTCTTTTTGTCCTACTCATTCTTAAGGTGCATTGATAGAATCAGAAGTAAATCACTTTCTAGAAACCTTGGCAAGGAAACTCCTAGAGAGAGTGGGGTGAATCCTGTTGTTTATCTTGATGCCATTAAACATTTGTACATCTGGGTTTCTTCTGATTCCATGTTCACAGGGCAACCCTCTGATTATGGTTCGGCTTCGTACAACCGATACCGTTAGTTGTCCCCCAGCATCCATCCCATCCTGTTTGTGTCACATCGCATTGTACTGCAGTTTGGATGGCACTACCATCCCTTACCTCCAGAGATTGGCGTTAACCAATTTTCACAAACCCATACTCTATCACAGTGATTGATTCAAAGGTAGATACTGACCTAAACCTAGACCAATTTCCTGGCTACTGTGATTAGTTCATGGACAGGTAGTTATCTAATTTAGTTCAATCAGAGTGAAGTTTAGACCTTTATTTGATGATTGGGTACAAAGAACCCTTCCTTCGGTCATTGTAGCTGAATTTAAAAAATGTATATCATCTTACTGTTCCTGACAACCATTTTGTAGCCATAAAAAGATGCCAGGAGGGTGTCAATATGATGGAAAATAGAGCCAATATGTTGAAAGAGATTTAATCCTTGGTGATTGCCTTAAGCTGCTGGATGTAGCCTTGCCTGCAGTACTTTCTACCACAAACCTTTTGAATTATGTGAGTCAATAAAGTCTCTTTATTGTTGGACCAAATATGAGCTGGATTTTCTATTACTTGTTTTGAATGCATTCCAATGGGCTCTCCATAAAGATCTGTGTACAGAGCCAAAAAACAATGGTTACATGAACTTTATGTTCCCTTTGATACTGATTTCTCATTGTGAAAATGGAATTTTGGCATTCTGGTTTTACACATTAGTTTCTTTAGCTTGTTTAACGTGAGATGTGGATTCATTTTCAGGATCCTGACAAAATTTTGTTTCTCACTTTGTCCTGCTGGGGACCATCATAGGTAGTGAATGTGGAGGCATCTTAGGATACCTTGGTGATCATACATGGTTTGCCTTGAAGACTCTCCTTGAACTTGAGCTAGTTTCATCCCTTTGAATTTCTGCAGCCACTGGAAATTATTCTGAACATCAGTGATTGTTCTGAAATAGCAACCAGCACTAGTCACACTGTGAGCCACCTTGTCTCTGACACTTGGCCTCAATCTTGGGAGCCTCCTACCTGAGGTTCTGTGGCATTCCCTGGCTATCAGAAGGTAGCCAAGTCTTCTTACAATTTCTAAAGGCTTTTCATGTGGCCATCATGGAAGTGATATGATCTAGCACACTGCCAAGTACATAGGGCATTGACTGAATCTGAGGGGCCCCTCTAGTCAATCACTTGCAGCTCTGAGAAAGTTGGAAGATACAAAGTTCATGAAGGCTCAAACTTCTCGTGGTCTTTTTAGTAACTTTTCCTACTTATCCAGATGCCCTGGAACTTTCTTGTGGCATAATTGTGTGTTCTCAGGAAGGGGGAAACCCTTCCTACTTCCCTTAAAAAAATCTATGGTTCTTTTTTCCTTCTTCTGCTGGCCCTGGGTAAAAATATATTGCACACAGAATAGAAACAACACGTTAACAGTAGGGTTCTTTCTACATGGTGTGCTCATGAAGCATTTTTTCTTTTTGTTTTCCAAATCATTTTTATTGTTCAATTACAGTTGACATATAATATTATATTAGTTTCAGGTGTACACCCTAGTGATTAGACATTCTATAACTTATTCAGTGATCATCCCAGTAAATTTCATACCCATCTGACACCATACATAATTATTAGAATATTATTGACTATATTCCCTATGCTGTACTTTACATTCCCATGATTGTTCTGTAACAACCAATTTGTACTTTTAAATCCCTTCGCTTTTTCACCCATCAAAAATTCAGTCACCCAAATCCCCATCTTCTCATCTGGCAGCCGTCAACATCTTCTCTGTATCTATGAGTCTGTTTCTGTTCTGCTTGTTTGTTTATTTTGTTTTTCAGATTCAACTATTGATAGATATGTATTTTATTGTTCATATTTTTTATCTTTTTTTCTTCTCTTCTTAAAGAAACCCCTTTAACATTTCATATAGTACTGTTGTGGTGGTGATAAACTCCTTTGGCTTTTTCTTGTCTGGGAAGGTCTTTATCTGTTCTTTGATTCTAAATGACAGCTTTGCTGGAAAGAGTAATCTAGATCCTTGATTTTCATCACTTTGAATATTTCTCACCAATCCCTTCTGGCCTACAAAGTTTCTGTTGATAAATCAGCTGACAGTCTTACGGTCCCTTGTAGGTAACTAACTGCTTTTCTCTTGCTGCTCTTAAGATTCTGTCTTTGTCTTTAACCTTTTGCATTCTAATTATGGTGTGCCTTGGTATGGGCCTCTTTGGGTCCATCTTGTTTAGGACTCTCTGCACTTCCTAGACTTGTATGTCTATTTTCTTCACCAAATTAGGGAAGTTTTCCATCATTCCCTTTTTTTTAAAAAAAAAAGTAGGTTTCAATTTCTAAAGCATGTCTTTCTTAAGGGACTCAAAATGCAAAAAGAAGATGCTAAGAAAAGATTAGAATTACATAGAAAAGGTGAGCATTTCTTGTTTATTTTACCTTAGAATGCAGGGAAAGTTGTGGATGATGTTATGTCCAGCCATCCTTTGGGAAGTGTCCACAGACACATATTCCATCACTTGTGGCTACGTGCAGAGCTGTTTACCCTGTCAGTAGCAAGGCAAGATGTACTTGCAATTCCTGTCTATAAACATTTAAATGCAGTCACTCTAAAGCTATTGCGGCCCTGTCTTATATTTTCTCATTTCCAGTGATGGGATCATTTTTTAACAGAGCATGCTGTGTGAACTGGTTGAATGGAGTGCTAGGAAGGTCTCTAATAAATTATAGGGGGATTTATGGGTTCTGCTCAGGGCCATGGTAGGTTGGCTGAGTTGAAATGAAACAGGACATATTTATCCAGAAGGTCTAGTGGTTCCTAGGTATTAGAGAAAGGAAATTCATGAGTGGAAACGTTTCTTTCTTTCTTTCTTTCTTTCTTTCTTTCTTTCTTTCTTTCTTTCTTTCTTTCTTTCTTTCTTTCTTTCTTTCTTTCACCTTATAGGCTTCCTACTCCACATGGACAATTGTCTCTAGGATTGAATAATTCCATCATATCACAATAAAGTGACACATTATCTAATTGGTTACTTGGGAAAACTTTACAGTAACCCAATTTACCTTCTGCAAAATTGTAGCAGTGAGCAAAGCATCAAAGCAATTCAAAATGGATTGGATGGGCCTCGTTTATATGCTTAGTATTTCACACTCTTTCTCGTGACTAGTGTCCCCAGCAGGTAGTACATTTTCCAGCTCCTCCGCATCATGAGGAGGCGGAGACTGTAGAGGAAATGGCAGAGCTTCTGCTGAACTGGGCCACTTCTAGGGATGTCATTGTTTTGTAAGTCCATTGTGACTTTCCATACTCCTTTATAAATGAGCCCCTTGTGAGCTGTGCTCATGAGAAAAATGGGAAGAGGAGTGGGAATTAGGTTCTAAATGAAAGAGCAGTGGTTCCTTAAATCGGGGCCAAGTGTTAGCAGAAGCAGTGGTGCTTGGAAATTATAGCTGAAATAACTGGAATTTGTGCAGGGAAGTTCAGAACCACTGCAGGTTATGTATATTGAATATGTGTATTGAAAGGGAAAGAACTGTTCCATCTGCTGCCGAAAGCATTTACCTGGACCTACTTCCTAACCGAGATGATGATGGCGGGCATTGCGCCTCTCCTTCCCTTTGGGATGGTTCACAATAGCATGGATGTTTGCTCTCTGTCTTCATTGGACTCGTGTGTTCAGTTTCTGCTGCTTAAGCCAGTGATACAACCAGTCACACCGTTCCGTCAGTGACTAATGTTTCTTAAGCAAAACAAGGACAGTTTTATCTCAAAAAATACTTTATTTTCTTGTTTTCCTTTTCCAGAGCTTCGCTAGGCTGTCCAGAATGCCCATGGTGCTTATGCACTCAAAGAGCTCCCAGTAGACAGTCTGAAGGACAAGGAAAGAGTAAAGAAAAAAATATAACAGGCAAACTCTTTTTTCGTTGGCAAAAAATAATATTGATGTTTTTCTGCCTCTTAAGGTTTGTATACCTGTTTCTATTGACCTAAAAGCCTGTGTTCTGGTGAGTTTCTCCAAAGGTCCTACTCTTTGTGAGGTAAAGGCCAACAGAAGAGCAAGTCCCAATGCAAGGGAAGGAACTGTCTCTCTTTCCTATAGAATCAAGTTATAGAATGAATCTAGGCATTGTCAGAGGTATCCTCACACTGGAAGCAGTTTCATGCAAGTATGCAGCACTGCTTTGAAGGGACTCCTATGAATAGATCGCACTGGGAACTGCTTCCTTGTGGAAGTAGCTGGAAAAGTCATCTTCAAAGAGATGAGACTGGCCCCTCTGCCTGGAATACCTTTCCCTTACTTGGCCACTTGCAAAATCCTGAACATCTGTCAAGCAAAGTGCAAGTGTCTCTACCTCTCTTTGCTCTGTAGGGTTGTCCTTCCTTTGTTCCCCTGGTATATTTAGGTCTTAGTTTATTCAGTTCTTGCCTCTGTTGTAACACCTTTTAGAGTAGAACAAATGGCTGTTGACTTATGTCAGGAACTGGCCATATGCTTTCACAGTGACTCTTCATAATCTCCCAAGTAGTATCTCCATTTTACAGATGAGCAAATGAGGTAGTGTATGAAAAATGGTTAGTATCTAGAATAGAGTAAAATGTAAGATAAATTATTAAAAGTAATTCATATTATGTGTTTAAATATTGGCCTAATGTCCCTTTGAGATTAGATTAGAGTCTTTGGGATCTAGTAAGTGTTTAATAAATCTTGATTAAAGGTGTGAGTGAATGACCAGTGGATCTAAATCTTCTTTAAGTTTAGAGTAGAGCAAAAGTGACTTATGTTAGAAAGCAGAGCTTTATATATTTTATAAGGTATTTTTTCAGATTATAAATATAATATACGTTCACTGGAGAAAATTAGGATGATACAGAATATTTACTTTTCACAGCCATCAATCACCCAGAGACAGTAATTTTTCTTCTAGTCTTTTCTCTCTGCATTTTACTCTTTTTTAAAAAAAATATTTTATTGATTTTTTACAGAGAGGAAGGGAGAGGGATAGAGAGTTAGAAACATCGATGAGAGAGAAACATCGATCAGCCGCCTCCTGCACACCTCCAACTGGGGATGTGCCTGCAACCAAGGTACATGTCCTTGACCAGAATCGAACCCGGGACCTTTCAGTCTGCAGGCCGACGCTCTATCCACTGAGCCAAACTGGTCAGGGCTCTGCATTTTACTCTGATTCCATACTGTATATGTAGCTTTGTAGGTTGCTTTTGTGCTATTCCAATTCCATAAATATTTTTCCATGCCATCAAAAACTTTTAGCAAAATTCACTTCTAATTGGCATATAGATAAAAGTGTTCACTATATAAACTTACTTACATTTTCTCTTTATGCCTAATATTTAGGATGTTTGTAATTTTTCACAATGATAAATCCTATATAATAAAAGCCTAATATGCTAAGTGTCCGGTTATCCAATCAAAGTGTAATATGCTAATGATATGCTAAGGCCACTCAACTGCTCGCTATGATGTTCACTGACCACGAGGGAGCAGACAGTTGACTAGTAGACCAGTCACACTGACCACCAGGGGGCAGACGCTCTGACCAGTAGGTTAGCTTGCTGCTGGGGTCCGGCCAATTGGGACTGAGCAAGACAAGCCGGACATGCCCTGGAGCCCTCCAACGTCCCTCCCCAGCCCCAGTAGTGCACCGGTGGGGGCCCTTGGCCTGACCTGCACCCTCTCACAATTCAGAACCCCTTGGGGGATGTTGGAGAGCTGGTTTCAGCTCGATCCCGCAGGCCAGGCCGAGGGACCCCACTGGAGCACGAATTTGTGCACCGGGCCTCTAGTAACACTATAATGAACATCTTCGTGCTTATATAAGTCTGTGAAGATCTTTGATAAATACTGTTGGTATAGGACTTTCTAGAAATGAAATTAGTGGTCAAAATGTCCCAATATTTTTAGGGTCCTGATACATATTTCCAGTTTGCACCCAAGAGAGTTCATAGCAGTTTAAACACACATTAGCTGTGTCTGAGCACTCTCACTGACATTATTATTAACTTATACTAATTTGATAGACCAAAAGAGATATTAAGCCAAATGTAGAAGACTATTTACTGTACAATTCTATTTAAATGACATTCTGGAAAAGGACAAACTATAGAAAAAAAGTTGAATCAGGGTCCTGGCATGAGGAAGGGATTGACAGGAAAGGAACTTTGGGGGGTGATGGAAATGTGCTATATCTTGATTTTGATGGTGCTTTCATGACTGTATATATTTGCCACACCTCATTGAACCATAGACTTGAAAACAGTGAATTTTACTGTATATAAAATATACTTCAATAAACCTGACATTTTACTATACACCTGAAAACAGTGATATAAATTATACTTCAATTAACCTGACTTTTTAAGCAGTGCCTTGTGGTTTTAAGTCACAGTTCTTTCCTTCCCAGTGACATTGAACAGCATTATATTTGTTAGCCATTCATAGTCCTTCTTTGGAGAACTGTCTTTTTACCCCACTGCAGAATTGTCTACTGAGTCTGAGAGTTTTTCATTAATTTGCCTGATCTTTGAATATTGTCTGTCATAGTTGCCAAAGATATTTTTCTATTTTTTCTAACTTTATTAGTGAATACTTTCTGAATTTACTCGATGTAGCCAAACTTGTTGACATTTGTTTTAGTGGTTTCTTTGATTTTTTTTTTAGCAGAATTTCCTGATAGGAACTGTTGAAACACTGAAATGCTTCAGAAAATTCTACTTTAATTTCTGTAGTGAGTTCACCAGGAGTGGTCTGGGTAGACTTTTCAAATGAAAAGAAAACAATCCCGTAGGCATAATGTAGTTTGTGACCTTCCTAAAAGAGGCTCTTTGGGCTCCTCTGTCATCCGATCCCCAGTGGCACGACAGGGCTGAGTGATTGGAGCCTGGGCCCCATGGCCTTGTTATAGAAAACCGGAGAAGAACCAAGCAACGCTTCGAGAGATGGAGTTACATTTATTATTACGCGGGGGCCCAGAGGAAAATGTCTCTCAAATTCTGGGTGAAATCACACAGGAAGTTTCCTGTATTTATACCATTTTACCTTCTTTATCTCCCAAATATGGGGTTTTTCCAGTTCTCTTTGCAAGTTCTTAAAGGGCCCTATGTGCTGGGGCTTTGAGACCTTAACCAAAGGCTGGGCCTGGTGCCAGCACTGATAACTTCATCTGGGGAAGGTTTATGGCCTCTCTGGAATGGGAGTAGTCTTATTTTCCTTATTATTTAAGCCAGCAAGCATTACAGAAGCCAAAATGCAGGGTTAAATTTCAAACAGCAGTTTTTATATAAGATGGATGCTTCAACCTCACGCCCCTCCCGCTCCCCACAGTGGCAGCTGCAACAACAGTTTAGGCACAGTGATTCCCAGCAGCAGAAATGGAATAAAACCTCAACCAATGGGAAGCCTCATTTAGCATTTCCCTCTGTTCTCCAGTTTTCGGAAGTTCTGTTTTGTCTTGATTTGCTCCACAATGGGATTGAGGGAAGACTATTATTACTTTACTCGTATATTTCAGTAAATATTGATTGAATGCTTACTATGTGCCTGGCACTTTAATGGGGACGAAGATGGACTCAGTTCCTGTTCTCCTCTATCATCCAGGCTCGCTGTGCAGACAGACAATGAGTGAGTACCAAACAACGACATAAAATAATCGGAAACTGTGGTAAGTGCTAAGGAACAGGCAAAGAGGGGTGCTGGCCCCCCTGCTGCAAACGGAGATGTGAAGAGAGGCTTCTCACTCTAATCGAAAAAGTTTTCTTTGGCCTCAGGTCCCAATACATTTTCACTTCTAGGAAGGCCTCAGCAGAAGAAAAATGTTTGCTAAACCACTGCCCTATGGAATTATAAATAAATGTGAGAGGCTGAGTGAGCTTGGGCAAGACCACGTTTTCTAATCTATAAAATATAATGTTATCTACCCTAGGAGTTGCTGTGGGAATTAGCTAAAATTAATGTATGAGGCAGAAGAGGTAGTGGCCGAAGACTGGAGGCGGGCAGCCGGGGTTCAAATCCTACCTCCTCCACTTAAGAGCTGCTTCTATCTCAGGTAAGTTATTATTCTTTCTGTGCCTCAGTTTCCCCATGGAGGCAATGGGGATAGTAAGAGTGCCCACCTCAATGGGTTGACTTGAGAGTTAAAGAGAAAGCAAGAAACATATGGCTTTTAAAATGGTGCTTGGGCCAAAACCAGTTTGGCTCGGTGGATAGAGCGTCGGCCTGCGGACTGAAAGGTCCCAGGTTCGATTCTGGTCAAGAGCATATGCCTTGGTTGTGGGCACATCCCCAGTGGGAGGTGTGCAAGAGGCAGTTGGTCGATGTTTCTCTCTCATCGATGTTTCTAACTCTCTATCCTTCTCCCTTCCTCTCTGTAAAAAATCAATAAAAATATATTTAAAAAATAAAATAAAATAAAATGGTGCTTGGGCTCTAGCCAGTTTGGCTCAGTGGATAGAGTTTTGGCCTGCAAACTGAAAGGTCCCAGGTTAGATTCCGGTCAAGGGCACATGCCTGGGTTGTGGGCTCGATTCCAGTGGGGGACTTGTAGGAGGCTGCTGATTCATTATTCTCTCTCATCATGGATGTTTCTATCTCTTTCCTCCTCTTCCTTCCTCTCTGAAATCAATAAAAATATATTAAAAAAATAATAAAACAGTGCTTAGCATACGGTCAGTGTTCAGTCAAGACTGGCTTCTGTCATTGTCCTCAGCATTATCATCGCGAGTACAGGGCCTGACAGAAGCACAGAGGAAACTGCACCCACGTGGTCCGATTGCCCCGGAACAGCCAGGCTCTGGGACTGTGAGAAATAGGTCCACCGCACAAAGAGAGACTTCTGAGCAGCACAGTGGCAATAGACTTCCTGCGGAAAAAGGGCCCGGGACCTCATCTCAGCTCCAACCCACTTCCCTGCCGAATGGCCTTGCTGAAGGGAGAACTGCTCTTGGAGTAGACAGAACAGCCTTGGCTGCAGCCCAGCTCCATCCACCCAGGCACGGAGGAGAGCCCTCTGAGGTCTCCTGAGTGATTTAGCTTTACTGCTCATTCTCTCTCTCTCTCTCTCTCTCTCTCTCTCTCTCGCCTTCAGGATGAATGTCCCAGCTGGAACTCATATAGAGGACAGCAGCTTCCAAGTGCCTCACGAGATGCCGATTCTCTCCCCACTGATGAAACATCCTTCACGCTGCCCACGCATGCAGGCTGTATTTTGCTCTTGCGAAGAGGAAATTGCATGGCACCTGAAGTTCTGCGCCCCGGCTCAGGGAGGGAATTAGATGAGGGATCCAGGCCGGGGGACTTTCCTACGGGCCATAATACCCAATTTATTTTCATTTACATTAATTTTTCCACATCACCGACCATACATGCCATTCAGCTGTTACATGCAAGCAATTCCCAGTTGCTTGACACAAATAGAAATGTTTAATGAATAATAATATAAAAGGGGCCTGTGGATGACACCGATACTCGAAATTGTGAGAGCGTGTTAATCAACTTTTCTCAATGCAGAGCGCTCGGCAAACTTTCTTTTCCTCCCTCCCTCCTTCCCTCCCTCCCTCTCTAACTTTGAAAAGACAGAGCGAGTACATTTAATTGGAACGAAAGAGAGTAGTGCAGCATGGGTGACCCTGGAATCTCTGGAGGATTCCAAGGCGCAAAGATGTCTTTTACAACCTATTTCCCTTCAGCTTCATGGATGGAGCAGTTTGCCTGCTGATAAGAAAGGCGTTTTCATTTATGCATCTCCTCTCTCTCAATTTCCTGGCCGCTAGGTCCTCCCAGCTCCATGGGCCTGTTAGAGGGGGGCTCGGCTTAGGAAAAAGGTTCTGCTAGGAGGCTCCTCAGCACCGCACTCCAGGAACCTTGAGGTTTACCTCCGGCAGCAGTGGAACCTCACAGCCTTCATCAAAGTTGACGGACACAATTTTCCCCAGAGTTTTACTCTGGCCTCCTAACTTCATGGTGCGCAGTGGTTAAAAGAGGTTCGTTGTTAAGCCATCTAGGTGGGGATCCAGGCTCTGTCCTTCATGAGCTCTGTGGGCAAAATGACTAATTCCTCTGATCCTCAATTTCCTTATCTACAAAATGGGCAACAGTTGTTTGTCTTCATGGTTACTGGCCACACTGACAGTAGAAGCTCAACTAGGTAAAAATATGCATAGAAGAGAGGCTGGGAGGAAAGACAATAGAATGTCAACAGTAACTGTTTGTTTATCCTTTTTCCTGAACATTCAGTTTTCTATATAGGTAAGCATTATCTTTCCATAGGAAAATTACGATTTATAAGAACACATCTTTTGTTGCTTGAGCTCACATAGATTATAGTAACTATTGAAATTCCTTTTCCTCTGCCCCATACAATCTACCCTTCTCTTTTCCCAATTAGTTTCCCAATTGCTTCTGTAACAAATTATTCTCCAAACTTAGTGGCTTAAAATAACACAGTTATTCTCCTCTAGGCCTGGAAATCAGAAATCTGAACTGAGTCTCACAGGGCTAAGATCAAGGTGCGGGCTGGGCTGGTTCTCTTGGAGGCTGTGAAGAGAGAATCCATTTCCTGGCCTTTTTCGGCTTCTAATGGCTTCCGGGATTCCTTGCCTGGCCCATCTTCCTCCATCTTCAAGCACACCACTCCGTCTTTGCCTCTGTCCTCACATCTCCTCCTCCCCTGGTGAGGACCCTCATAATTACATCAGGCATACCCGATTCTCCAGCCCAGTCTCCCCATCTCAAACCCTTATTCGCACCTGCAAAGGCCTTTTTGCCATCTATGATAACAGATGCACATCCTTTAGTGGGAAGTGGGGGTGATGTGGGGGTGGGGGTGCATCACTCAACAGCGGTTCTCAACCTGTGGGTTGCGACCCCTTTGGCGGTCAAATGACCCTTTCACAGGGGTCACCTAAGACCATCCTGCATATCAGATATTTACATTATGATTCATCACAGTAGCAACATTACAGTTATGAAGTAGCAATGAAAATAATTTTTGGGTCACAACATGAGGAACTATATTTAAAGGGCCAGAAGGTTGAGAACCACTGGCTTATGCAAGAGGTGAAGGGTTAAATAAAAACTGGATAAGGGAAAACAGCAACGAAGTTTCTGATAATGTGAAATAACAAACCCAAGTACTTTATACAGAGCAGCTGTTCAATTCTTACGGACTGTAACTGCACTGGACCACGTGCCCTGGCAGGAAATACAAGGCATTTGGGTCTGGTGTGAGTGTAGAAGCTGATGTATTTTATTAAAGAAAAAAAACAAACAACAGAATCACAACACACAACGATGAAAACTATCAACTTCCTCTTCCCCAAATCTCTAAAAGGCCAGAAATTCCACCTAAAATTTTTGTTATTATTATTATTTCTTTGAAATGTCAGTTCTCGCTGTTAAAAGGCACCAGAGAGACCCAGGCCGGGACTACTCCTTGGTTCAAAAGCAGCCTGTTTGCTCCAGGTTGGTAGTAAGATGTGCCGAGAATGATTTTTTTTTTAAAAAAAGCAAAAGGATTCAAATTATTATTTTTTGTTGAAAAAATGCCACAGGTTATTAAACTAACATCAGGAATAGATATAATCAGATCTCATCTATTATTAATGAGGTTCTGCCTTAATGTGATCATTATAGGTATGTGCCTTACACCTAGAAGCTATCATCCAACATAATAACAACCGGAAATAATGAGTTGCCGGCATGATGTTTTTCTTCTGTGAAGGGTTATACCTACAGGGTTGCTTTTTCCTTTTCGTATAACAACAACAATAATAATAAACGGCAGCATTTTAGACAGAGACAGGTGTAAGTTTTATTTGTAATAGAATGTTTACTGCTTAACATCTTTATAGTTAAGATTTGCTACAGCGCCAACACAAAAATATTTTGAAAACCATTGTTATTACTACTTATAATGGTGATCCCACAGGTAGAAAAACTCAAATAACTTTCTATATATAATATCTCCTCTCTCTCTCTCTGTGAAAGAGAGAGACAGAGAAAGAGAGATCCAAGATATGATTATGCTAACAGGTTAATCTACAAAATTTTTTTAAATACTTTTTTTCCTCATATACAGGCCTTTTTTTAAGATTTTTTATACTTTATTAATATTTTACAGAGAAGAAAGGAGAGGGATAGAGAGTTAGAAACATCGATGAGAGAGAAACATTGATCAGCTGCCTCCTGCACACCCTGTACTGGGGATGTGCCCTCAACCAAGGTACATGCCCTTGACCGGAATCCAACCTGGGACCCTTCAGTCCACAGGCCGATGCTCTATCCACTGAGCCAAACCGGTCAGGGCTATACAGGCCTTTTAACTGCAAATCTCTTTTCTTCTCTGAGGGACGGGCTCTGAAGAAACATAAATTGAGCCTTTGTGACGAGAGGCATAGACCGATCACATCCTGAAGCATTTAGCTTCCTTTGTAACAAGTGATTGCACATTACTGGGCTAGGGCTCACGAAGTCCTAGTGAACCTTTAATGCAGTTGCATCCTGTGGGGTGCAGGTATCTGGACACCAGATCAGGCACATCTGTCAGAAATGGGAATGAATGAGACCCACGCATCTGAGCACCCGACAGCAGCATAATGGAGGAAAGCCCCAGGTTGGCCAATGCTAACCCTCATCTCTGGAATGGATGTTCCACTCTTCCCTGTTCCCTCTTTTGCCACTATATTCCTCTTTCTCACAATTCACTCGCTTCCAGCTCTGCAGTCTGACTCTTGCTCTGCTGGCCTGCTTTCCGGGCACCTCCAGGATCTCTCCAAATTGATTGTCAGACTTACTCTCTCTGTAACATCAGCGCTGGTGTTGGTCATGGTGTCTGGAGGTTCTTCTCTTGGCTTCTTCACTCCTGTTTCCCTGGGTCTTCCTTACCCTTTTCCCATGGTGCTCCGCTGGCTCCTGTCCCTCCATCCAACCCTGAAGCATCGTCAGTCCCCAGGCCTTTTGTGTCCAGCTTCCATGATCAGAGCTTTACTGGTAACTCCTGAGCCATATCTCTAGCCCCCCTGCCCCCTGCCACTCACCACACGGCTCCACAGGAATGCTTCAGCAGCTCTCAAGTTGACCAAGTCCAGTTTTGCTCATGAGCTTCTGTTCTTCATCTTCTATTCACATGGTCTGTCTTTACTGACCCTCTCGGTTAAAGGCCTCGCCTTCCTCAAAGTCCTTCAGTCTGGAAACACGTTTGTCTTCCTCCACGAGGGTCTTTAATGTGTAGGTTCTGCGCTTTCTTTTTTAACCAGGGACATGGGTCTTCCTCATTCCCTTTCCTGCTATATTGCCTGGACCATGATAGGAAGCTCTTAATTGATCTTTGGCGCAACCCAGCCTTTGTTTTGCTGCTAGAACTTTTTCAAACGCAGGTGGACTTCACGGTATAGCTGTTCAGTGATGCTATTTCGGTATCCCTCAGCTTCCGTGACCTTATATGGTGAATTGAAAGGTTCAGACAAGATACCTCTAAAATCCAGCCTCAGGCTGACATTTGATATGCCTCTAAGAAATAGAGGATGGGTTTGCATTTGACTTCTGCCTGAAAACCTGATCACTGATGAATCTGGGCCCAAGTCTAAAGAATGAGCCCAACACTAGAGGCTCATTTCACCCTGAAACTCTCTCCTCTCCATAGATTTAGCCAAGGTCAGAGTATCCCCAGCTCTCAAGTAAGTGCTGCTCAGAATATAAAATCTACTCTGCTGAGAAAGACGAGTGTGGGCCACTTTCCCCAGGGTGGGCTATCCGAAACACCTTCTTATCTCTAAAATAAGGAGGATGAATTAAGGAACGCTACGGTCTGTTCATCCCCCTTCCAAAAATTTGGTGTCTCTTTGGAACCTCATTGATACGCTGAATTGGGGTTTTTAAATTACTGATCTCATAGAACCGCACACTTGGTATGGTTCTGTATGGTTTTCTCTAAGTGAGGATCTCTGCCTGCAAGTGGGGTCATTGTTCAAGCTGCTGGCCTCCCACATCCATCGCCACATTGTCATGAGGCCACTCTTCCCGCAGGCTGCTGCCACCAGCCACTGAGGATGTCGAGCACGCCCGTCACCTGGAGACTCAAGATCTCCTCGTCGCCTGGCTGGGCTTTTCTTAGAACCACACTGCGTTTTCAGGTGCTTCCAGCCAATCCCCTTCCTTCCCTTCTGTTTCTCTTGGCATCAGAACTGCACCATGATCTGATGCTTCCCCGGCTCCTTCCCATTTTCTCTCACAGGCGTTTTCCCTGATAAAGTTCTCCCATGGCTTAGCTACTGCTTCTTGGGTGACCTGAACTAATATACAACCTATATTTGGTATCCTAAGAAATTCACTCTTATCTATGGAAGAAAATGGAATCATTGGTTTGGTTTTAGCATCAGCTGTGCATTTACAACCAGTCCTGCAGATGTTTTTTTTCCCATAGTAAGAGCATTCATTCACCTTTTTCTTAAAAAATATTTCCCCAAATTACGAAGAAATTCATAACATTAGTAGAACATACACATATATAAAAAGAAGAAAATAAAATAAAATTAGCCATAATTTTTTCATTCCTAAGTAACCACTGCTTTCATGTCTTTTCTACAATATGCGATAATTCTCATATAACAGTAACAAATAAAAATTGATACTATAATGGTTTAGTAGAGGAGTTGGCAGACTTCTTCTGTAAAAGGCCAGATGAGTGCATATTTTCCATTTCTGAGGCCGTACAGACTGTTGCAGCTGTTCAGCTCTGCCTGGGAAGGTGAAAGTAGTCAGAGACAATATGTAAATGAGAGCATGGCTATATTCCAAAAAAAAACTTTATTTAAAAATCTGGAGGGGGCTGGATTGGTCTTGGGGCCACAGTTTGTTGACCCATGAGTTGATGAAAAGATCTTGTTGGAAGACCTACTCTGTGGCTGAGTGAGGATTTTCAAACTCTTCGGATATGACCCAT
>NW_005371555.1:971497-976586 GCF_000412655.1 Myotis brandtii
GTGGAGATCAGCCCATGACTTTGGCCAAGTGGCAGCTGGAAGAAGGGGCGCTAGCTAGCAGCGTCCAGGCGAGAGTGCAGCTGCGGGCATGGCAGCTTACCTGCCCGGGGATCCCGGGTGTACGGGTGGGAACATTTCTCCTTCTTCCCTTCCAGGTTCTTTGGTAGGTCTGATATTAAATTGATACAAAACAGGTTAACAGGAGAAAAAAGAAATTTAATTTTTTATATACAGGAGGCCCAAAGATATGAGACTGGAGGGCAAGTGGGTTAATTGAGGCTTCTATGCCATCCTGAGCTAAGGAATGGGGTAGGGGCCTGGGGCTCCAAAGGGAAGCAGGGTGATTCACAGGATGATAAAAACAGCAGATGGTTGGTAATTAGAAGTTTGCCCTGCCTTACAGGTAGGTCTTTGAGATAAAAACTTATCTCTGGTAATAATTATTTTTCTGGTATAGGTTCCCTATCTCAATCATTTTAGGTAGTTAGAAGAGAGGTAAGAGTTTTTCCCGGTTCAACTGGGTGTTGCTAGCCTTCAGCTCCAAACAACATGTCAAAGTGGCATATCTTCAAGTGGCTCATCCTACCCCCTTCTCAGGCCACAGGGCCCAAGCCCTCAGGTGTGTGGGTGCCTCCCGCCTCCTGTTTGGATGGAATTCTCCCAAAAACTAGCCATGACTTAGACTGGGAAGAACAACTAAGCTGGCAGCTACATTGTGGTCTTTCACTGTTGTCAGGCTGGAGTTGAATAGGTTTCAAACCTTCCTAATGCGCTTTCCTCATTTAATTTTGTGGCTGCATAAACGTTCATAGCAAATAATCCGTCGGGGCTGCAGCCCAAATGTGATGGACTCTGTGTGGATCTGGAGAGCCGCTCTGCATTCTAATGGCTGCTTAACCAGGCCCCGGGCTGGGCCAGCCAGTTTGCTTTGGCTTGAAGAGGAATTCTGCAGAATGCGAGGGGAACCCACCAGAGAGCAGTTGGCCTCGCTGCCACTATCCCCTCTCCACGGAAGCATTTCCCCCCAAACTTGGCAGCTGGTTAAGCACTTACCTGAAGTCACATGGTGATATGCACCTCTGTTTGCCTATTTGTGTGACATAGAAATTTACTTCTAAAGGGAATCCAATCCAATGCTCTCCTTTTCCAGGTGAAGTGTCCAGCAGAGGACTGATGGTGGACAGCACTTGGGTCAGAATTTATGTTCCTGACTCACCCTCTACTGTGTCTTTCACATTTCCTCCCAGATAGGCTGTGAGTTTCTTACAGAGACAACCTCATCTATACCTCAGTATCCCACCATGCCTAGGATGGGGCTAGGCACATACTAGGGGGTGACTGAGTGAATGGGAGGGTTGTGCAGATGATAGGAAGAAACACAGGACATACAGGATGACTTTCCTTAAACAGCATAATTTTTATTTATGAAGAGTTGTTCTTGCCTGGCCGGCATGGCTCAATGGTTGAGCATCAATCTATGAACCAGGAGGTCAGGGTTCAATTCCCAGTCAGGGCACATGCCTGGGTTGTAGGCTTGATCCCCACTAAGGGGCGTGCAAGAGGCAGCTGATCAATGATTCTCTCTCATCATTGATGTTTCTCTCCGTCTTCTTCTCCCTTCCTCTATGAAGCGAATAAAAATAGATTTTTTTTTTTTAAAAAAAGAGTTGTTCTTATTAGTTATCTACATAATGGGAAAGGTATGTGGGATTTAGAGACCCAAAGACTTGGGTTTTAATCCCATTTACTGTTTAGAGGATCAGAATTCACCACCCAAAATATACCACTTTGGAATAAGAATTATTTTGAGTTGAAGACAACTGAGAGTTGACAAGTGCAGGAAGATTCTGGCTAAAAACAGGGCGCAGATTCCCCTTCGTAAAAGTACCCCTGCAACAGAAGAGGGAAGCCCTCATTACCAGAGATAGAGAGTCCACACTGAGACAAGTTCACAGAAACAGACCTCGCTGAATACCCCTTTTCTTCCATTAGTTCTCCCATGTATTTCCTTTTTTGTTTGTTTGTTTGTTAATCCTCACCCTAGGATATTTTCCATTTATTTTTAGGGAGAGTGGAAGAGAGAGGGAAAGACCGAGAGAAACATCGATGTGAGAGAAACACATCGATTGGTTGCCTCCCCCACACACCCCAACCAGGAGGAGAAACCTGCAACCAAGGTACGTGTCCTTGACTGGAACTGAACCCAGGACTTATCTACTGAGCCAAACAAGCTAGGGCTCCTATATGTTTCCCTAACCCTAACCCTAACCCTAACCCTAACCCTAACCCTAGCCCAAATTCCATTTCCTTTGTGAAAATGAAAGAGAGAGGGAATTTCATGTCATATATATTTTGATTGGTTGATTGATTGATTTTTAGGCCCCAGAGTCTAACCTCTTCTTTTTTCTACTGAGCCAAACAAGCTAGGGCTCCCATATGTTTCCTAATCACTTCCCCATAGCTTATGGTCTCTTGAAGCCCAAATCCCATTTCCTTTGTGAAAATGGAAGAGAGAGGGAATTTCATGTTATATATATTTTGATTGGTTGATTGATTTTTAGGCCCCAGAGTCTAACCTCTTCTTTGAGTTTTATGTCTTTTCTGTGAATTACTGTGCGTGTACGTATTAATAAAAATTGTGTGCTTTTTTCCCTGTTAATCTAGCTTTCGTTGGTTTAAGTTGTTTTGCATAAGAGAAGAGAGGAACTATTATTTCTCCCTGATGCTATTTTGAGATCTTGCACAAATGATTAAATTCTCGGCCTCAGTGTCCTCATCTCTACAATGGAGAGACTAACCCAGCCGTGGGCAAACTACGGCCCTCGGGCCGGATCCGGCCCGTTTGAAATGAATAAAACTAAAAAAAAAAAAAAAGACCGTACCCTTTTATGTAATGATGTTTACTTTGAATTTATATTAGTTCACACAAACACTCCATCCATGCTTTTGTTCTGGCCCTCCGGTCCAGTTTAAGAACCCATTGTGGCCCTCGAGTCAAAAAGTTTGCCCACCCCTGGGTCACTAACCTCTCTTCAAAGGATTATCAGAAATAGAAAGTGAAGCACCTTTCATAGGGCCTAACCTCCAGCCCCCTCCTGGGAAGAAGCACACTGATCTCAATGTGAAGGCTGCGTCACCAACTGCAGGGGGATGCAGCACCGATGCAACTGGGCAACTAGAGGTCAAGCTTTGGGCCCAGAAAATGTCTCTGTTTATATGAAATCAATAGAAGGGTCCAGTTATACAGCCATGTTCATAACAGCATTGTCCACCATAGGCAAAAGGTGGAACACGTCAGGTGTCCCTCAACAGATGAGTGGATAAGCAAAATGTGGTGGACACATACAATGGAATATTACTCAGCCTTAGAAAGGAAAGAAATTCTGACATATGCTACAACCTGGATGAACCTTGAAGATATTATGCTAAGTGGAATAAGCCAGTCACAAAAGATAAATATTGTATGATCCCACTTATATGAGGTACCTCGAGAAGTCAAATTCATAGAAACAGTAAGTAGAATGGTTTGCGAGAATCTGGGGCAGCGGGAATGAAGAGATGTTGTTTAATGAGTATAGAGTTTCAGTTTTGCGAGATGAAAACATTCAGGAGATTAGTTGCACAACAATGTGAATACACATCACATTACTGAATTATCACACTTAACAATGGTTAAAATGGTAAATTTTATGTCATACATATTTTTATTGATTGATTTTTAGAGAGAGAAGGAGAGAGAGAAAAAGAGAGGGAGAGAGAAGGAGAGAAACATGAACTTGTTGTTCCCCTTATGCATTGTTTGATTCCTGTATGTGCCCTGACTGGGAATCGAACCCACAACCTTGGTGTATCCGGATGACGCTCTAACCAACTGAACTACCTGGCCAGGGTCTATGTCATATGTATTTTACCACAATTAGAAATTTTTTTAAATGAGTACAAGAGCAATAATTATTATTTTATTCCAGGTGCACATAAAACCACATCTTTTCTTTCTTGGTCCAACCTGTGAAACTGAGGCCATTTCTCTGGAGGCGGAACTTCACCCATGCTGCAACAGGTGAGAAAGAGTTTCATAATTTTCAGATTAGCAGCCTTTCTCTGTTAATGTCTCACTAATTATCATGTAGACTGAGCATTGAGCCATAATTATTATCAGTTAATTAGACCTTAAAATGCATCTTTGGTAACACCTCCAGCATTTAATTATATTACTGGTAACTTATGATTGTTATTCAGGGGATATATGACTACAGTAAAGTATAATTAGATCTCATTTTTGTTTCTTGAAATCCTATTGATTGTGATAATAGTTCTGTAGTTTTTACAGCTTAAATGGAAATGGTCACATTAAATTGATAGTCTATAAAACAAATGAGCATGTTAACATATTTTAAAAGCATATTAAAAAGAGAGAGGCTATAGGAAAAGAAAAAAATGTTTATCATTCTTGATTCCATTTAACAAAAGTTCAAAATAGGCAGATTGCTTGTTCTCAAGATCAGTTTTTACCTAAAAATAAATAACATTCAAGAGGTTATGTAATAAAAATTAATTTTATTAATTCCTACTGTTGGCAAACAGGGAAAAAAAGTACCAAATTCTCTCCAATATTGTGAAAGTACAGTATGTTCTCCTAAAAATTGGGTACACATCAACTCATATTTCTCATGTTCTATTGTACACTTAGGAAATTCACAGGGAATCTTCTTGTAAACTAAAGAATCTCTTTTTTAGAATAATGTGGTCAATTTCCTCTCTTTGTAGAATTAAAGGTCAGCTAGAGGTCAGGTGGTCTGGTTGCATTGGCTGGTAGAGTCCAGCCCTTGGTGAGCAATGTTCTGTCTCTGTTACATTTTTTGGACTTTGTATTTTTCAGTTACACTTCACATTCAATATTATTTTGTAATAATTTCAGGTGTACAGCATAGTGCTTATACATTCATACACTTTACAAAGTTGCCCCTGTTACACCTTAATATCATATATAATTCCTAATGTGGTAGTTCACACATAGGAGGTATATTTTTGGCTTTATTGAGGTATAATTAACAAACTGTAAGATATTTGAAATGTGCAGCATGATGAT
>NW_005371555.1:976606-990442 GCF_000412655.1 Myotis brandtii
GTAGTGAAATGATTCCTCTCATTTAACTAATTAACACATCCACCACCTCACATATTTATCTTTTTTATTTGTGTGTGAGAACATTTAAGTTCTAGTCTCTTAGTAAAATTTAATTATACCACATAATGTTATTAACTGTAGTCATCATGTTATCCATTACATCCTTAAATCTTACCAACTGTTCCTAGTTCCTCATCCTCCAACCCCTGGCAACCACTTTCCTACTCCATTTCTGAGTTTGACTTTTTATTTAGATTTCACATATAAGTTATACCGTGTAGTATTTGTCTTTGTCTGGCTTATCTCACTTAGCATAGTGCCCTCAAGACCTATCTATGTTGTCACCAATGGCTGGACTTCCTCCTTTTTCATGGCTGAATAGTATTCCACTGTATGTATACAGCACATCATTATTCATCCATCTGTTGATGGACACTTAGGTTGTTTCCATAGTTTGGCTATTGTGCTGCAATGAACATAGGAGTTTTCATTTCCTTTGGATATATACCCAGAAGTAGGACTGTTAAATCATATGGTATGAATATGAATTGCCTATTGAGTGAGAGATCTTGGAGGAAATTAAAGAAACTCTGCTTGTGTACTTTCCAAAATGCGAACAATGAAACTTGCCTTAGGAAACAAGTAAAGATTCTGAATGGAAAGGGTATTCAGAGCCTGGTGAATTGGTGAAATCTTGGTCACAGAGGAGACGGTGGCATATATAAGGAATAAAGGTACATAATAGATAAGAGAACTCTGCCAGTAGGGTCAGGTGTGAAACTAAGTTATATGAAACATATTCAGAATTGAATTTGTACAATGAATGTAAGACAAATAGATGGATTGACTTATACAGTTTAACTCCATGCCCTTATTTGTAATAAAAATGTATTAATTAGCTGAAATTTTGCATTCTATTTGAAATGCAACATAGGTGAAAAGGCTCGTTGCTCAAAGCCACAAAGGATGAAAGAAATCATTGTTTAAAATCACACAAGTGTGATGCATCAGTCATGAGCTGAAAGTGTTTTGTAAGCACACTTCGCATTTTTCAACTCAAATTAAATAAGAAGATTTTAAAAACATATTTTGATGGTTTTGCTGTTCACAGAATTGCAGCTGCCCTGGCAGTCTTCCTGATCTCAGACAATCTAAGGGACAGAGTGAGGAAACACTGACCTTTTTTACCTTTTTAAACATGAGCTTTCTTATCAAATCCAAACAGGTTTGATTTGCATATTTGTGTAAATCTAATTTACATTTTCTTTCCCTGAACTGAGTGATCCTTGTATAGAAGGAAAAGATGTAGAAGCCAACATGCTTGCTCAAAAAGCATTGTCATGTGCTATAGGGCTTGTGGGAACGACAGCTAGTCCAGTCAGGAGCGAGAGCGCATAGCGGTGTGTGGTCTTGGGCAACTTATTTAACATCTCTGAGACTATATTCCTGCCTGTAAAATGGGGCAGTGGGTTGCTGTTAGGAAAAGAGAAAATATTTGGAAAGCATATGCCACTTAATTGGCGCTTAATAAGTGCTAATTAATTTTCCTCTTATAATAGTAAGGAGCGAGAGGCAAACTGTACTGCCAGGGAAAGGGGAAACCAATCAATTCACCAATGTGGAGCATAAAGATACATGAAAACCAGAAAAAGAAAACGATTTAACTCATGGAATTTGTAGATGTTCTTTGAGGAAAGAATAACTATGTTTACCCAAAGCAACTGGAATGTATTTTGTTTGAGAAGATTAGAGTGGTGTCATCTAAAGGAGCCTGCCCATTGGGGTGGGGCTAATAACATTCGGTAATCAACTTATCATATTTATCCAATAATTAAATCACATTTCTGAGGAACTTTTCTACTCACAATGCTTAGTTTCTTGGTACCCTGAACAATAAAGAAATAAAACTGTTTTCGATGGTATTTTAAGGATTCATGAAGGGGAAAGTAATGAAATGGAATCATACTACCATCATTATCCTCTTACAAAACTTGGCTGCTGCCCCCTGGTGCTGGGGAAATGTAATTACATTTCATGAAAGTTCTGCCCAATGTTTGAGTCAAATGTTGATAGAACTTCAACAAGCAGTCCTCCACAGCAAACATCCGTGCCCGCGATCTGGATAGGAGATGTGAAATTACCATTCAGAGACCCACTGAGCAAAGCAATGGGAAGCCAGAATGACTTCACCTTTTAACAGAAAGAAATCCATTTCTGAGAAAACATCACAGGCAATTTAGCACAATTGAACTTTGTTTTTAACCTTTTACTGTGATTTGCGTGATTAGGCCACAGGAGGAAGTGGTTTTCAACAGCATGATTAAAGCATTTTGAGGAAATAATTTCTGTCTTTAAGCACCTTGTGTACATTTTTGTTTTCAAGTGTTTGTCCTTTCTCATTAAAAGAAGAGCAGGAAATGGAGAAATATTGACTTTTAAGCATTGTCGTGGACGGAAAAGAAAGATCACAAGACTGGAGTCGAAGCTGGTCTTTAGCGGACCTGGGCAGCATACTTAGGGCCCCACGAATACCAGGGCTAGAGGTGCACTAACTCAGCATTCCCTGGGGGGTGAGAATTTCACCCTCGTACCAGGGATTTGTTTCATTCCTACATCCAGGTGACCCACCACTTTTAAATATTCCTAAGCAAGAACTTATTATAAAACAAGCAACACATGACTACCATCTACTAAGAACCAATCTTATAAAAGAAAGGATATTTCAATTCCTGAAAAACAGAAAGGACATAATTTTATAACAATGGATGGTTTTATTCAAGAAAATACAGTTGTTGCGTTAGTCTTTGGTTTTCTCACTTTGCCAGAAGGTGAAATTGGGTGACGGACCAGGTTGAGAGCTTGTTGTTCAAATAACCTGCTCAAATCCACTTCAGACTAATTTCAGGCCAAAAAATATTTGACTCTGCTTCTGTATTTGCCACTGTGCCTCAGATTATGTTCAGAGGTTCCCAAACAGGCGTAAAAATCAGTGACATTGGTAGGCAATATACATGACCCCACATTTTGGGGAGTAGAGCGGTGTGTTATAAGAATGTAGCTAAGGATGGTGAGATTTGCAAATCCCAAGATTCTGAGTCATCATTCTGAACTCTGCCTGTCCTTTGCCATTTTCTCCTGAGAAGCAGGGTCTTGTACCACGGTCCCATGGTACTTTACATCTCAGCAAAAAGGAAAAGATGACATGTTCTTTCTGGAGAGAGAATAGATTGTGGGTGACCTACCTGAGTTCACCAGCTCACTGAACAGTGATTAACATTTAAAATGTATGCAAACTAGACTCCTAATTAAAGTCCAATAATGTAAGACTTTGAACCTATTCACTGCCTTTGGAAATAATCACAGATGCTCGCTGCTCATCATGAAAAAGCCATTATGGTAAATAACCAACTCCCCCACTTTCTCCTTTCCATCAACTGCAAAAGTGACTCTCCATTGCAGAGATTTGCAAATGGTGCATGTTGCACAGTCCAATATCTCCTGGTAGCTGTAATTGTTATGCAAATTATCTTGATTTTGGAAGAATAAAACTTGCAGAGCTCCTAGCATATGTGGAATTGAAGCATGTACTAAATTTGGAGAGGGTGAGCATTTGTTTATGTGAAGGGTCATTAAGAACTCCTGATGGCAATTTGACATGGCATTGATGAAGGATGAGTGATCCTGCCTTCGTTCCCTATTCATCCTCCCTTGCTTTGCTGACTCTATATGGGAGAGTGAGCATGAAACTCCCACAGAGAGGGAGTCAGGGAAAGTGATTACATCCAAAATAGGTCAGAGGATGGAAATATTCAGGAAGCAGATCTTAGTTGCAGATGGAAGAATTAGAGTCGATCTGTTTGCCAAAGGTAGACAATCCGAGTGAGAATCAAAGACAGCCTCAGAAGAGGAAAAAAGGAAAAGGCGAGAACCAACATTTGCTGTGCACTTGCTGTGTCCCAGAGCTGCCAGTAGGTATGTTACCCATCTTCTCACTTGACCTACAGGATGGCCTGGTGAACTAGGCTGTGTTATATTACAGGTGAGGAATCGGGGTTCAGAAAGTTCGGTGCACATAAATAAGGTTCCCATGATTCAGAGGTAAACGTCAACTCTAAATCTATCTGATTTGTAAATTCATAGCCTTTGCCATCACCAAGCTGCCTCTCAGAAAATGCACCCTTAGAAATGAACTTTGGAAACATCCTTTCAGAGCCGTGGTGTCACTGCCTCCTTCACTTGGACTTCAGTGACTCAGGGACGAGGTGGCTACCACAGCTGGTTACCACAGAAGCTTTGCCGCCCAGAACAGTGCACCGTGGTCCCGTGACAGTGCACGGAACCCAGGAGGCTCTCATGTGTGTGTTGCCAGCTTTCTCACCAGACTCTGTGTGGTAGATGTGCGGTGGCTAATTTAATGTTAATATTTTTTCTTTTTCCATCATTTTACCTTTTCTTTCCACATAGCTGAGTATTTTGTTTGTTTATTTTTAAATTCATTTTTATTGTTGAAAGTACTACAGAGGTCTATTGAATCAGCAAATATTGAAATGTAGTCACCAAATGAAATTATTTCCCCCTTTCAGACATCATTCATCGGTTGGACACATTTGAGGAATGGAAGTTATTTCTTTGATGATTTAGGAACAGAAGAAGTGACAATGAGCTAGGAGAGAATAAATTTCCCCTCTATTCTTATCCCTCTCTCTGGGCTGGCAGGCTTTCCCAAATATTTACGAGGCTCTGGACACGAGGACAAATAGAGGCCTAGATTCCATATGTCTAAATATTTAAAACAGTAAATCAAGCTAGCAAACTATTAGATGTATCCTATCAGCCTATTGTATAAAGATGCCTTTATAATGACATGGAAGACCAGGCTCATTTTTAGACTCCTTGGACCCCATAGAGCTGCACTATGGATAAAGTCTGAGCACAGAAAGAGCAGGCCCGGCTCCTGGATGGTAGCCCATCCCCTTCTCTTCCCAGCCTGCATGTCCCTGCATTGGAAGAGGCCTCAGAAGCCCCCATGAATACATTGAATAGATGCCAAGCTAACTGTCCAAGCTCTACACACAAGTTCCACAAATAGTTACCCTCTCTCTATGCACCCCTCAGGCCTAGAGCTGTGCATCCTGGCAGGGCAGGCTTTAGGCTGCAGGACAGACCTGGGAAGAAAACCATATGGTCCTAGAAGCAGTTTGGGGGAATTTAGGCAGGGGATCTAAGGAACTCTGGAACCCAGAGGTAGTCTAGAAAAGGGGAGGTATGGCTTTTGGGTGGGCAGGTCTTTTTGACCATACATACTTCTCACACTATGGGAGGAAGTGTGGCTGGAGAAGGCTTCTGGCGTGGTGCCCTGTAAGCCTGGGACCCAGGGCAGGCCCCTCTTACTGGGTCTGAGAGTAGCACCATTGTCCAAAGTAGATGGCAGAGAGGGACCTGCAAGTGGGAGATGGGAGATGCAATGTGTTATGGGACAAATATTCTTTACTATTAAAATACGCTTTTATGTATTTTACTAGAGGCCCGGTGCATGAAATTCATGCACTCAGGGAGGTTCCTCAGCCTGGCCTGTGCCCTCTCACAGTCTGGGAGCCCTCGGGGGATGTCTGACTGACAGCTTAGGCCTGCTTCCCACAGGGAGTGGGCCTCAGCTGGCAGTTGGACAGCCTAGTGCTGCCACGGAGGCAGGAGAGTCTCCTGCCACTGCTGCTGCGCTTGCCAGCGGTGAGCCCAGCTTCTGGATGAGTGGCACTCCCCCTGTGGGAGCATACTGACCACCAGGGGGCAGCTCCTGCATTGAGCATCTGCCTGCTGGTGGTCAGTGCACATCATAGCGACCAGTCGTTCTGTCTTCAGTCGATTTGCATTTTAGCCTTTTATTAAATAGGATAGAGGCCCAGTGCACGGGTGGGGCCGGCCAGCCTGTCCTGATGGGGGCCCTGATCAAGGTGGGGGCCCCCACTGGGGGGTAGGGCTGGCCAGGGTGGGGGGCCGTGTGGGGTTTGCCAGCTGGCCCCGTCCCCAATTGAGGTGGCAGGGGCAAGGGGCCGTGGTTGTTCTGGTTATTCCGCCGTTTCGGTTGCTGGGCTTTTAATGGTTGTTCTGGTTGTGCTGGTGGTTCTGGTTATTCCGCCGTTTCGGTTGCTGGGCTTTTATTATATAGGATTGTACCAACTCTTCAATATTAAAAATGTTTCAGTGTAGCAGTTTCTTATTAAATGAAACCAGCTAGTATTCCTCTGACCAATATAATTACAGAGTTCCTTGCACTTGTGTGAAGTGGAAAGGCCACCAACTAGCTTTTCCAGAACTTCTATCGTATTTATAGAAAAGTGTGTCGGGAGAAAAACTGTTGATGCGTATACCCAACAACTTTAATCTCAAAGTTATTAGAAGAAAATGAGCACAGAATCCATAAAGGCCATTTTTAGAGAGTCACTTTTCTGATTTCAGTTGCATTCTAATTAATATGAAGCGTTAGCAAACTAAGTAAGGAGCAATTATTACCTATCAGATTCTGGGGTTGGGAGAGAAATGATGGTACATTGTGCATAATTTTTGCATCATTAAAAATTAAATCCCATAAGCATAATGACTCAAACATCAGGCCCTGACAGTATTTGCTGATGATAGAGTGTGGTATATAAAAAACTATTTACTAGGTAATGGTAACGATATTTTCTGTATTTAGATAGACTTCCCTCACTCCCCCCTCCCAAAGGCAAATGTTTTATATAAAATTATTTCCAAGCATAAGTTAGCATGAGAATAAGGATAGTAGTATTTTCTTTTACATACAAGTCCATAGATGTATAGGATGTGCCGTTGCATAGAACACTTTCCATGTTTCTATTTTATAGAAGGTAACGATGAAAAGAGCATGGATTGCATTGTCAAATAGACCCATGTTTGAATCTGAGTCTGTATAACCTTACTAACTGCATGAATTTGAGCAGGTTTCTTAACCTCACACGTCTTCGGTTTTAACACCTGTCAAAATGAGACACCCACTTTACCTTGTAGAGTTTTTGTGCAAATTAAATGAGATAACATAGTGAAAGCACTTCACGCTGGGTCCAGTACATGGTAGACACTGTCATTTCATTTCTTCCTTCTTCTTTCATGCTGTTGAGCTCTTTCTCTGAGGAGAGTACCTTAAAGTAAGAATCTGTTGCTCATGGGATGAAGGGATCAAACACTGCTGATGGAAATCTCCCAGCTCTTGAACACCCATCTGTGAGGTCACTGAGCTCCAAGCCTCTGTGGAAGTTGCTAAGACTTCCAAGGGGTCGGAGAATGATGGCACGTGTGCCTCTTGGTTTGCTTTTCCCTGGGGACTTGTCATAGTTCCCTCAGTGATGACTCTACGTGTTCAAGGAAATAAAATGGAGCTCATGTCTGAGACCACCCAGAGTGTTAGGACATGTGCTAATGAGAACAAGACCATGGATTTGCTCTTGTTCCTGTACAAGAGCCAGGGCCTGCCATCCTAATGTCTGACTGGTCATCTCACATATGTGCACTCCACGTCCCAGTGGGGACTAGAAGAGAAACTGTGGGTGGTGACCGTTACCTGGTGATGAGATGACTTCCATTCTTGAAGGGAGATTCCGTATGTCTGAATATTTAAAACTGTGACCCTCGGCCACCAATGTGTTCTTTGCATTCTTACTGTTCGCTTTCTTCGTCTTACTCAAATTCTGCCTCGAAAATCCTCCAGCAGATCAAACTACCTGCATGATGCAGGGTCATTAACAACCTTGTCTCTGGTCCCGTGCCCGTCGCACGGTAGTGCGTGCTCAGTGCTGGTCCTTCCTCTGCGTGGTGTCCTGCAGACTGCAAAGGCTTCAGAGCCAGGAACGCCCATGTCCCATCCCCATTCCGTCACTTAGTGGCTATGAGACTTTAGTTAGTTTACTTAACTTCTCTGGAATTCAACTTTTCATTATTATTATTTGGATAATAATGCCAAATGTATAGTTATTTTGAGGATTAAAAAATAATATAAAATATTATGTTCTTTCTTATTCCTTTTAGCTACAAGCTTAAGGTCAAATAATATAAAGAAGGAGTGTGGCCCTGGCCGGTGTGGCTCAGTTGGTTGAGCATCATCCCATTCACCAAAATGTTGCTGGTTTGATTCCCAGTCAGGGCACTTGCCCAGTTGTGGGCTCAATCCTTGGTAGAGGATATGTAGGAGGCAACCTCTCTCTCTCTCTCTCTCTCTCTCTCTCCTCTCCCCTCACTATCTCCCCCCTTCCTCTCTTTCTAAAAATCAATAATAAAAAAAAGGAGTGCTGTGGCTTAGTCATGAGGTAATTAATGAAGTATTGTAATGGGAATACAGAATTTCCCTGGCGCTCCCCAGATGCCTTATATTTCAAGGATTCCCTACATTTTTCATGGTCTGCTGTAAGTTTCCTTTCTTGTTCCCAGGCATTCTTTACATACCCATACTATGTTGATTTTAAAAGCGTTTGCTATTTTGATTCATAAAGGGAAACGTGTTCACTCCACCATCTTGAAACTGAAAGTCCCATGCTTGCAACTGTTTGTCATACCTTAGTTTTCTTCCCTTCCCTTGAGCTGCCCCTCAGTTACGAAGGCTGTGATAGGAGCCGTGGCAGGCAGTGTGCTGCTGAGGAGTCATGAGGATAGTCAAGGTTTTTGTATGCATCGTGAGGTGGAAAGAAAGACAGAAAAATTACACATCAAAGTGCAATGAAAAGAAATTAAAAATAATAAAGTTGTTCCCTCCCAATATTCAGGATTTGAAAGAAGCCTCGGGGCTTTCCAAAGAAGTCCTGTGATGAAAGCAAAGAGAAAGGCACTGGCTTGAGATTCCGGGAATCTAAACGCCCTCCCAGGTCCGCCCTCCCCACTTTGGAAACTGGCCGACTTGTGCCAGCTCTTTGGGCCTTGGTTCCATTTCTGTGAAATGCTGGGGAAGGAAGGGCATCACACAGACTTCCAGGCCTCACTCAGGTCTTGAAACAATCAAGGTCAACACCAATTCTTCGAGTGTTTGGGGAGTTCATTGCCAGAGTTCTGTGGGAAAAATAAAAGATAAATCCATGACATGAGGATTCTATGTTAAGAAGAAAGACTGAGGACCCAAAGATGTGGTAACATTTTCATAGGAATATTAATATGGAAATATTAAACTGTGACACTGTGTGGCCTAACCAGAGGACAAGAGATCAGTCACACAGAGCCATTAAAAAAATATCCAGATGGAAAGAGTGTCCTTTTGTAGCAGTGTCTGCCTGCCTGACAACCTGGGGGTATGAAATTAGATATAAATAAATTGATTTTTTTAAAAATGAGTGCACCTCACCAAATATTTTATGTGCACACACTCCCCCGCACAGCTACAGAAGCTATAACTGGATAGCAAGACGTAACATGCTCGTCTGTGCACATGCTGTGCATGAGTCTTATCAAACAATAGATCAGACAAAAACATTGAAAGCAGTGTTTTTTGAGTGAAAGAGGATTAGACATAAGCACACTGCCTTAGATCTTTGAATACCTTATATCTCTTTGTGTCTTTGAAGTTTTGTTTTATATTTTCATACTAATGGAGAGAGTAGAACAGAGAAAGGAATATGACCCCAGTTTATTCTTCCTTATGCGGAGTGAGGAAATCGCAGCTTCCCAACAGTAAAAGCCAAGGCACTTGGGAAGGAGGGAACATAAAAGAGTGATGATTGGGATAGATGGAGATTTCATCTGCGCTTTCACTCAGGGCATATGTACCAGGGGCCCATTCTAAACCACACCCTACAAGCTTCCCAAAGGAGGAGCGAATGGGCAGAGAGGACTGTGATGTTTATAAAGACAAGTATGTTCTGAGGTGCAATTATTTTTTAAAACTTTAACTGTTTTAGTTCTTTTCAGTTACAGTTTACATTCAATATTATGTTGTCTTAGTTTCAGGTGTACAGCACAGTGCTCAGAGAGCCATACACTTCAAAAAGGGCTCCCCCAATATTTCCACTACCCACCTGACACCATACATAGCAATTACAATATGTTTTACTATGTTCCCGACGCGGTATTTTACACCCCCACGACTATTTTGTAACTGCCAACGTGTGATGTGCAATTATTTTACCAGGATGTGAGATTTCTAAGGAGCAGGGGAAAGAATGTGAGGGGTGTGAGGGGTGAAGGTGAGCCTGTGTGGGAGGGTGAGGAGGGGAGAGGGGGCAGAAACCATATGAGAGAGAGTAACATATGCGGGAATGTCTTAAAGAAAAATGTCACAAGCGTTGGCAAAATAACTGGAAGATAAGATAGGCCGCGGGAAAGCAAGGGAAGAGCATACAGTTAACAAAAAAGCGTATTGGCAGGAGGAAGGAGAGATGTGATGATTGCACCTGGAATTAAGGCATCGTGGAGGTGCTAACAGCAGTGATTTTAGAACTACAATTGGCATAATATAGGTTGTCAAGAAGGATAAAGAATGAATTTATTCTCAGTGAGGAAAGAGCATAAAACTCCCATCTACTATCAATGAGAGACCTCAAGCCTATAGAAGGTGAACGGGAAAGGAATGAGCTTTTCTAGCCGATGTTATGTGTAAGTCACTCGACATAGATTATCTCATTAATCCTGCCAACTCCAGGCTGTTCTACTCATTTTATATAAAGACGAAGGAAAGCTGAGAAATGTTAAGAAATCGGCCAAGGTCACACACAGCTGGTGAGGAGCAGGGCTGGGATTTCAACCCAGGTCTATCTGATTTGAAAACAAACAAGGTGTATCGGTCAGGGTCCAGACCGGAGGCTAAAACGACGCCAATTAATTCGCAGAATTCAATAGGAAAAATGGTATCAACGGTATTAAAGAATGCAAAATGTGAACATGAAGGTGTGGATACAGAGGCAGCGACTGCAGGAAGCAGGGACCGCCATTGATTGGGGGAACAAAGGAAAGAGGATGCGTTAGCAAACTCAGAGGCTCAGAGGAAGGCTCCCTGGGGGCTGGAACCCTGATCTTTGGGGAGGTGAGCAGCTGGCTGCCCTGGGGTCCCTGAGTGTGACAGGAGGTGATCTCTGCCAGGTGGGAAACACTGCAAACTGCGATCAACGACTGCTGCTGGGTGAAGGAGCATGCGGGGTGGGCACAGGGATGGCCCGCTGACAGCTGATAGGAGGGGCCAGTCCCTTCTTCCTCCTCCTCCTGACCTCCAGTTGTTTTTAATCCTCACCCGAGGATATTTTTTCCATAGCTTTATTATTATTTATTGATTTATTTAATATTTTTATTGATTTCAGAGAGGAAGGGAGAGGGAGAGAGAGAAACATCAATGATGAGAATCATTGATCATCTGCCTCCTGCGCGCCTCCTACTGGGGATCCAGCCTGCAACTTGAGCATGTGCCCTGATGGGGAATTGAACCATGACCTCCTGGTTCATAGGTCGATGCTCAACCACTGAGCCACGATAGCCGAGCCCCACTGCTTTTTTAGAGAGTGGAAGGGAGAGATGGAGGGGGAAGAAGAGAGAGAGAGGGAGAGAGAGAGAGAGAGAGAGAGGAACATTGATGTGAGAAAGGCACATCGACTGGTTGCCTTCTTCGTGTGCTGGGGATGGAACCTGCAACCGAGGTAAGTGCCCTTGACTGGGAATCGAACCTGTAACTCTTCAGTGCATGGACCAACGATCTAACCACTGAGCAACCGGCCAGGGCGCCAGTTGTCTTTAGTGCCCCCTGCTGGCGGAGTCTCACAGCAGCTGGCAGAGGAGGAAGGTGGTTCAGAGTTCCAGCCCCAGGCTCACAGAGCACAGTGTGGGTCTGAAGCAGGATGCACAGTTGATGATTGCAACAAAGAGAAGCTCAGAGACGCAGCTTCCATATTCTGCCCCGACCCAGCACCAGTTCTGAAGAATGTATGACCCCTTTTAATAGAGGTTTTGTTGAAAGGAGCATGAACAGCCACATTGCACTAATTTCTGCAAATTAATGTAAAATCTAAGCTACAGAATACTGTGGGAGGAAAAATAGCTTTAGAATTTTCAAGTATACACAGCACTGTTTTAAGTAGGCCTTACATAAATGAAAAAGTATATTAATTTCCCTGTGCAGTGAGGTAAGAAAGAGCATTATGCTAAGTGAAATAAGTCAGTCAGAGAACGATAAATATCACATGATCTCACTCATTTGTGGACTATAATGAACAACATAAGCAAATGAACAAAAACAGATCTAGAGCCAGAGAAGCATTGATCAGATGCTCAAACCTCAGAGGGAAGGTAGGGGAGGGTGGGGGTAAGGGGAATAGATCAACCAAAGGACTTGTATGCATGCATATAAGCATAAGCGATGGACGCAGACAACAGGGGGTGAGGGTGAGGGCAAGACTGGGGGGATGAGGGGACAATGGGGGGATAAAGACACATTTGTAATACCTTAAACAATAAAAAATTTAAAAAAATCTTGAAGGAAAAAAAAAGACAATGATTTGTTTAGCTACTGAAGATTCTCCGTTCCTGGGACAGAAGGCCAATTAGCTTGAACAGCATCGCTCAAGCACTTTTCCTCCCCAACGCCTCTCTTTTCCAAAAGGGAAGAAAACAAACCAACCTCCTTCTGCAAGAACCGCACTTGTGGGGAAAAGCGATGCTAAACAGGAACGAGACTAGAGAAAACATCCCCCCCCCCTCCCCAGCCCAAGGGGATGACAATTCCTGGTTAACTGTAAAAAATGGGGAACGTAATTGAGACAGATGACCAGATTTAGGAGAAATAAACCTCGCCATTAAAATCTAATTAAATATTTGCATTTCAGCAGTAAGTTTCTTCTGCAAAGTTTTGTGAGCAGCAGGCTGACAGTGAAGATTATTGACTATAATTTGCCCAAATTTTTTAAGCTGAATTAGTTTTGTGCGTTGCACCGAAGGTTTACTCGGCTGGGCTTATCGGCCGGCTGCTTTGTTATTCCTTTAAAGTGAATCATTTATAACTGTTCTCAGAGATCTTTTTTCAGCCACTTATCTCCTTCAGCTGGACTTGTGACACCAAGGGATACAATGAATTGCTGGCTAATATTGTGAGAATTAATCAGACCACAACAGCGGGAGAGTAATGACTTACTTATACTTAGATATTTGCATTTGGCAGTAAAATCACAACAAAAATACCAGGACGTTTAATCTTTGGCTTCGACTGGAACACTGAAACATCTTGGCAATACAAAGAAAGCAACGTATAAGAACCTTGTGTTTTAATTTTGGATGATTAATCTGGGGAATTTGTTCTGGGAAGAAAGCTCTTATCTGATGTGGAGATTTTTTTTTCCCACTTTGCAGTATCTTTGACTCAAACTGGTCTAGTTTCCTTGGATTTTTTCCCCCTGCCTTTGGGCTGATGAAAGGAGTCTTTTGCCCCTTATCTCTCCTTCCTCCAAAGTCTGCCATTTCTGTCTCCTTCCTGTCTCTCCCACGTTGCCTTCCAGTTGCTCAGCCCCGCAGGAACTCGGAAGAAAGCAGTGGCAACTCCAAGGCTGAGGGTGGAGAACAAATATTCCTGCTGCGTTCTGTTGACATGACTTCATCCATCGCTGCCCTCTTTCCTTAGGGCCGGCATCGTCCAGTAATAGAATTGGTTCTGGTTGCTATCTCAGCACTGGAGAAGGCGACAAGAGACATTTTCTGACCTGAGTCCATGGAGTCCGACGCTTTGGAGAGCATGTCCTGGGATCAGAAGCCACTTCCTTCCATTTATATGTCTGCCATCAGTGTGCTAGTGTTAGTTCTGATCATTCACAGACATGCAAGTGTCCTCCCCAGTACTGTATAGTTTTGGGCCTTTGCTGGGTGTGTATA
>NW_005371555.1:990470-1017136 GCF_000412655.1 Myotis brandtii
TTTCTTTTCAGAGGTGGTGTGGGTGGTGTAAAGCACATGGACTCAGAAAGATCTAAGTTTAAATCTCATTTCCACCCTTTAGAAGCCATTTCCTGGCCATGTCGGACTTGAATTTCCTCACGAGTGCAATGAGGATAATGCTATCTACCATGCAGAGTTGTGGTGAGGATTAGAGACTGTAAGTGAAATACACTTCCCACTTGCTCAACAAAGGATAGCACCGAGTATTTCTATAGTCAGTAGAGAGTCAGTCCCTTTGAATTCCCTGTATTTCTTCTAAAAGGGAAAGTATTTTGTTTGCTGAGGCATAATTAACAAGTAACATGGTATTAGTTTTAGGTGCACAACATCATGACTTGATATTTAGATACATTGCAAAATGATCACCACAATAAGTTTAGTTTACATCTATCGCCATACCTAGTTACAAAATATTCATTCTTCTTGTGATGAAGGGTTCCCTGCCATTTGCATTTTCTGGGTATAACAAAGAATAAAGCCTAGTTATTTGGAGCATCCCTGGGTTGTAGCTCTGGGAAATCTGAACTCTGAGTCTACCTTTGGACAGGTGTAGCTTTAGCCAAGGAGAAGGAGCCCTCAACAAAATCTTGTTTTTTGGTCTTTCTGAAGTCTACCTTTCTAATTTCTACAATTTTATGTCTTTTCCTATGAACTCCTCCAGGGCGGAAACCATGTTTTACTTAGCTTTCTTTCTATTGCCAAAGCTGGCACATAGTAGGTGTTTAGTAGATGCTAAATAAAACATGACTATTATCCTTATTTTTTTTAAAATTTCCCACCTTTCTACTTTGCTATTTTGCCAACAAACTGCTCCTTTGGCCTTTGGTTAGAATTTGTTCCCAAATAGGACCTATGGGTGGCAAATAGTTTTCATCTTGTGAATCAACTCTACAGGGGACAGATCACTATTGGATTGTCGTCCAATCTCCAGACCGAAAGAACGCCATTGTCCATTAGGGTTGCTGTCACAGACCTGGGACGGGAAGCAAGTGTGTCCTGCATTTGCTCTCTGTGCTGGAGGTATTTATTTTACCTGGTGGAATATAAACCTCTTTGGATGTTCCTCTTGCATTCCAAATGCTGGCTGGATAGAAGGATAGTGGTCTCCTCCCAAATCTCATTCCTTCCTCCAGCACTGCTTGAATGCCACTATAGTAAAGGATGGCTCTCTTGCTACCTGGGGAGAGAACACTAGTCTTGAGAAATCCCTGTCACAGCCAGAGGCTGGACAAATGCCCTCCCATCACATGAGTATCTGATGATGTCTGAACGGGGATCAAACTTCCTGAAGTCGCTTGCTGATAGCTAGAAGGAAATGTCTAAGGTAACTGCTGACAATGACGCCACCTTCACTTTGGGCAGACTCTGGGCTTAATTTGGAATTCTGAT
Source organism: Myotis brandtii (assembly GCF_000412655.1). Classification (NCBI taxonomy): domain Eukaryota; kingdom Metazoa; phylum Chordata; class Mammalia; order Chiroptera; family Vespertilionidae; genus Myotis; species Myotis brandtii. The sequence continues at coordinate 991,881 of NW_005371555.1, forward strand.
CCAAAATCCTTAGTGACGTTGGAGAGGTTATTTCCCTGATCCTCTATTTTCTTTAAAATAGGAATAGGAAATATCAGACTTATCACAGGCACATTGGGAGTAAAGAAGGTGATTTTATTATAGTGTAATTTGGTGGGGACAATTATTATTACTACTAGAGGTCCGGTGCACGAATTTGTGCATGGGTGGGGTCCCTAGGCCTGGCCGACAATCAGGGCCAATCAGGGCTGGGCTGATCAGGGCCTGCCGGCCGGGGGGAAGGACAAGACATGGGAGGTTGGCCGCTGGCCCCGAGGAGGGAGCCTGCCCTTGGCCCCCCTGTGAAAGGGGCAACATCCACCACCACTCACCCCCAGTTCCCCGTCCCAGCCTGGGGCCCAAAGGCCCCAGCGGGGTAGGGAGAGGAAGCGACAATTGCCGGGCCAGGTGTGGAAGGAATGGACGCCAACACTGCTGGCCACAGGAGGTTGGCTGTGAGAGCACACTGACCACCAGGGGCAGCTCCTGTGTCTTCTCCTTTTCTTTCTCTTTTTAACGTATATTTTTGTTGATTTCAGAGAGGAAAAGAGAGAGAGAGAGAGAGAGAGAGAGAGAGAGAGAGAGAGAGAAACATCAATGATGAGAGAGAATCATTGCTTGGCTGCCTCTTGCACACCCCCTCCTGGGGATTAAGCCTGCAACCTGGGCATGTGCCCTGACTGGGAATCAAACTGTGACCTCCTGGTTCATAGGTCGATGTTCAACCACTGAGCCACAGTGGCTGGGCTCCTTCCTTTTTCTTATAAGGACACCAATCATTGGATGTAGAGCCCCCCTAAACCCAGGATGATTTCATCTTGAGACTTTTAATGACATCTGCCAATACCCTATTTCCAAATAAGGTCACATTCTTAGGTTTCAAGTAGACAAGGATTTGGGGGGGGGGGGGGGGGGGAAGTGCACTATTTCATCCACTGTAATATCCTTTCATCTGTTAAATATCTCAGAACTCATGTCTGAATATTATAATTTTAAACATGTTTTTTGTTGTTGTTTTTTTTCACTAAGTAGACATCTTTTCACTTCCTGCGAGGTGGCTGGGTCACAGTGATTCACACTTCCCATCCTGGTACACATTGCCCGGAAGTGTACTTACTAATTTACACCCCCAAACAGTGCCTGAGCGCACACTCACCCACCTGAATTTTGTCCATTTCTTCAATCTTTACCAACTTTCTAAGTAAGAAATAGTTTTTATTTACATTTTTAAAATTATAAGTGAGGGGTGATTTCTTTTTAAAAAAGAAACAATATGCAGCAGTTATGGACATTAGAGGGAAGAACAGCTAGGAATTCTGGGATGCTGAGGCTCTGAAGTGATTCTGATCAAATCATTTCCACAAACACCACTTGTACTGAGAAGTTCAGGGGGAAAGCGCCAGAGAAATGCTATTCATCTTCTAGATGTAAGGTATATACATTACACTGTGGGATACTTATGGTAGCAAATGAATGCCCTGCAGATCAAGAAAATAACCTCTTTAAGTTTCTGTGGACAATTGTAACAGAATGTTCAATCTTGAGGAATGATTGCCCATTGGAGGTCACTTCTTTAACCAAGGGGCAATACTTTTTCCAATTACATATTTCACAGCCAGGTTGTATATGAGGCTTCTGTTCCTTTTGAAAAAAAAGTGGGAGGGGGGGACCATTCCAGGTATTCTCCTATCCCATTTACCATCAGTCTGACCTATCAGGTTAGCTAATGGAGTTACAGGGCTCAACCGATTCTTTGGGTAAAGTTCAAAGGGCCTTGGAACTAGAAACATCAGAAAGGAGATTTTAAGACCTTAACAAAGCCATGCTTTGTTCTGTATTTTACCTTCCTTCCCATTAATAACTTAGATTCAAAAAGATAATATTGCTGTTTTTTAATTACCAAAGTAATGCATATTCATTTACAATATATAAATGATAAGACACTGCATATAGTAGAAAGTGAAGGGCCCTCATATCACTATAAGATAGAATAATTTTGAATACCTTTTCCCAGGTTTTAGATATGGGTATACAGAAATTACTTTTACAAAATTGGGCTCATATTGCCCTGCAATTTGCTTTCTTCACTTAGCCATACATCTGGCACATTTTTAATCATGGAAGTACACATAGATCAATTTCATTTTCACAGCTGCAGTATACACCACTGGAGGGATGTATCATAATTTATTTAGCCATTTCCCTATCGATTTGGGTTGTTGCTGAGTTTTCACTCCTGCAAACAGTGTTTCACACTGTTCATGTGGAATTGCACATTTTCACAGGTAATTTAATAGGATAAATTCTTACATGACCACTTGCTGAATCAAAGGGCAATGCATGCTTTACACATTCATAACACTCTCAATTTGTTCCTTCTCTCCCCCAAGAAATGTTCCAGATCTGCTCCCACTAACAATGTATCAGAGTCCCTAATACCTTCATTTGTTGTTTGTTCGATTTTATTTTTTATTTAGAAAATTTATTTGATACATGAAACCAAGAGGCCACCAAAGACTTCAACTTTGTTTTGAGAGACATTTGTTTCTATGACATTCTTCATTGTCCAAGAACCAAAGTGGTCTAGTAGGGTGCCCCACAGGACAGAATACCTAGGAGATCCCCTGACCACCTGGAGGATTTGGGGACACTAATCAGTTACTGTTCCAGTAACTGATCAGTGTTGGATCTGAAGGCAACCTTAGCAGCTTAAAAACAATCCTGACGTTTATATTCCGCCAGAGAAATGCTATTCATCTTCTAGATGTAAGGTATATACATTACACTGTGGGATACTTATGGTAGCAAATGAATGCCCTGCAGATCAAGAAAATAACCTCTTTAAGTTTCTGTGGACAATTGTAACAGAATGTTCAATCTTGAGGAATGATTGCCCATTGGAGGTCACTTCTTTAACCAAGGGGCAATACTTTTTCCAATTACATATTTCACAGCCAGGTTGTATATGAGGCTTCTGTACCTTTTGAAAAAAAGTGCTGGGCGGGGGGGCATTCCAGGTATTCTCTCATCCCATTTACCATCAGTCAGACCTATCAGGTTAGCTAATGGAATTACAGGGCTCAACCGATTCTTTGGGTAAAGGTCAAAGGGCCTTGGGACTAGAAACATCAGAAAGGAGAGGTTAAGACCTTAACAAAGCCATGCTTTGTTCTGTATTTTACCTTCCTTCCCATTAATAACTTAGATTCAAAAAGATAACAGTACTGTTTTTTTAATTACCAAAGTAATACATATTCATTTACAATATATAAATGATAAGGCACTGCATATAGTAGAAAGTGAAGGGCCCTCATATCACTATAAGATAGAATAATTTTGAATACCTTTTCCCAGGTTTTAGATATGGGTATACAGAAATTACTTTTACAAAATTGGGCTCATATTGCCCTGCAATTTGCTTTCTTCACTTAGCCATACATCTGGCACATTTTTAATCATGGAAGTACACATAGATCAATTTCATTTTCACAGCTGCAGTATACACCACTGGAGGGATGTATCATAATTTATTTAGCCATTTCCCTATCGATTTGGGTTGTTGCTGAGTTTTCACTCCTGCAAACAGTGTTTCACACTGTTCATGTGGAATTGCACATTTTCACAGGTAATTTAATAGGATAAATTCTTACATGACCACTTGCTGAATCAAAGGGCAATGCATGCTTTACACATTCATAACACTCTCAATTTGTTCCTTCTCTCCCCCAAGAAATGTTCCAGATCTGCTCCCACTAACAATGTATCAGAGTCCCTAATACCTTCATTTGTTGTTTGTTCGATTTTATTTTTTATTTAGAAAATTTATTTGATACATGAAACCAAGAGGCCACCAAAGACTTCAACTTTGTTTTGAGAGACATTTGTTTCTATGACATTCTTCATTGTCCAAGAACCAAAGTGGTCTAGTAGGGTGCCCCACAGGACAGAATACCTAGGAGATCCCCTGACCACCTGGAGGATTTGGGGACACTAATCAGTTACTGTTCCAGTAACTGATCAGTGTTGGATCTGAAGGCAACCTTAGCAGCTTAAAAACAATCCTGACGTTTATATTCCTGTGCTCCTATGATCCACTCATAGCACAAATACTTAACAAACTGTGTAATATGACAGCAAATATTTATTGGATGTCTACTATGTGTTGGCATTATGCATAATTTTGCCCTCACAGCAAACCTGAAATGTCAGTATTAACCTAATCATTTTATAGATGGCGAATCTAAAACTCAGAGAGGAAGAGACTTTCTCACAAAACTTCAAAATGAAAAATCCAGGTTTTACATCCATTGTCTAACCACAACGCCTGTAATCTTTCATAACCCAGTGGCACCTTTAGCTCAGGCTTTGACAAATTGATTCACAATGAGCTGCTATGGTTCAGTGGTGTGGGCTTTGAATATTTCACCAGCTTTTTAAAAGTAAGCATCCTTCCCTCCTTCCTTCTTTCCTTCCTTCCTACCTTTCTATCTTCCTTTTTTCCTTCCCTTTCCTTCCTCCGTCCCTGCTTTCTTCCCTCCCTCCCTCTCTCCCTCTTTTTTCTTCCTTTCTTTTTTTACTCATCAGCATATATTAAATATTTGTCATGTACCAGATAAAAGAAGTGTGGTCCCTGCTTTTGAAGATCTCAGAGTTAAGGGAGGGCAACAGGGGTGTAACCCACATGTTTACAGCAGTGAGATAACTGTTACAATGAAGAGGACACTCAGGATGTTCTGGGAGCCCAGGGAGGGAGCGTCTATTCCTGCCTCCAGTGGTGGGGGAGATTTTGCAAATTAGGTGACATCTGAATAAAGACAAACCCTTCCTCTCCTACAAAATACACCTGATGTCACTGTGAAAGCTGGGCAGGATTGCACCAGGAGTTTGACTTTTGAGGAGAAAAGATCAGGGATTTAGTGTTTCAAATGAGAAAAATTTATCCTTTTTATCTGATATTACAATTGTTTAAAACTTAAATATTTAGAAGAGACTCAAACCACCAGTAAGTTTGCTATGATCTTTCAACACACACACACACACACACACACACACACACACACACACACACACACATTCATGCCTAATTCTATTATAATACTCTTCTATAATTTGTTTTTCACCTCAAAATAAATAGAGCTGATATATATCAATATGTACCTTATCTTGAATCTCTTAGAAAGGTATATACTATTTCAGTATATAGATTTATGAAAATTAATTTTTTTCAGTCTCAGTGAACACTCCGATGGGTGCCATTTAAAATATATATATTTTTATTGATTTCAGAGAGGAAGAGAGAGGGAGAGAGATAGAAACATCAATGATGAGAGAGAATCATTGTTCGCTCCCCACTGGGGATCTGGCCAGCAACTCGGGCATGTGCCCTGACCAGGATTTGATCCATGACCTCCTGGTTCATAGGTGCACGCTCAACCTCTGAGCCATACCAGCCGGGCGGATGCCATTTTTTAAATATTGTAAATGACACTGGGATGAATCTCTGTGTAGATACTGCTTTGGAGCATTGTTGAACTATTTTCACAGATTAAATTTCCAGACAAGGAATTGCTGAATCAAGTACGGGGATACATATTGCTAGATTGTCCTCAAAAGGATTGTATTAAAGACACTGACTCCATTCGTGTTGAGAGTTCCAAAAAAGACTCTGGAATCAGAAAGAACTAAGTGAAGATCCTGGATCAGCCACTTTCTATCTCAAATTACACCCAAATCCCAGCTTCCTCATCCCTGGAATCCATTAGCAACACTCATCTCGAAGGGTTATATAAATTAAGCGAGATCATCCTATATGGGAAGCAGGCCTATGCTGGACATCCCCCAAGGGCTCCCGGACTGCGAGAGGGCACAGGCTGGGCTGTGGGACACTCCCCCGCCCCCCAAGTGCATGAATCTCATGCACTGGGCCTCTAGTCTTTATATAAAGCAGCGGTTCTCAACCTGTGGGTCACGACCCCTTTGGGGGTCAAACGACCCTTTCACAGGGGTCACCTAAGACCATCTTGCATATCAGATATTTACATTATGATTCATAACAGTAGCAACATTACAGTTATGAAGTAGCAAAGAAAATAATTTTATTTTCATATAAAATTGAAAATTTTTGGGGTCACAACATGAGGAACTGTATTTAAAGGGCCAGAAGGTTGAGAACCACTGAATAAAGGATCTAGTAAGATGCTTGGCACAAGACCATCACTTCCTATGGGATAATCACTGGGTCTACAGAAAGCTACAGCTCCGGGAAAGCAAAAAGATGACCTTTTTCACCCTCACCAAGCAGTTTCAGGCTGCCGGTGTGATAAACTCTCTAATGCCCTTTTGCAGGAGATCTTAGCAATCCCTTCCCACAAGGGCTCAGGCCTGGCCGCATATGCCTTTGCATTCTGAGTCCTGGCATGGAGGTCCCCTCAAGCATTTCCCTCCTTCCCTCTTATTTATCACCGCCCTGTGTGCCTCGATGGCCAGGTTTAAGAACGCTTTTTCCTCTGATAACCAAGGCCTGTGAAGGGTGCTGGAGATCTATAATGCGGAGCTGTTCCACCAAGTCCTAGATGACGCGCAGTGAGATAAATTGGACCCGCATAGTCGCACATTAAAAAACAGGGACATCTGCACAGCCTCCCCTAGTGCTTCATAACCGGCCTCTTCCTTTGCAGCCCACATCTGTTACATGGCTCCCAAGTAAACGGCGCACGTTTCGCTTAAAAACAGGACAGGCTGTAAGGACTAAATTTTATTTTTTCTGACCATGAGGGCCTGCCATCAAGCAGATTGTGAAAACGCACACATTTTTGAGCCCTAAGCAGGCACTTTGTATGCATCCCCACCAGCGAAACAATGCATTCCCCTTCAAAATGTGGCTGCATGCATATACATCTACTCGTTAATATAGCTATTCACTTCTTTATTTAGGAAATATTTTGAGATGGGCAGTGGGGAATTCTGAATTTATACATTGTTTTAGTATTTAAAAGAATGTTGTTGTTTTTAAAAACTTGTTTTCTTCAAGAATGGCAGAATCTCGGTAATTGTTGAAGCTGGGGGATGGGTACATGTGGGATCATTATTACACTGCTCTCTCTGCCTGTGACTGCTGAACATTCTGCTTAATAACAATTCGATTAAAATGTATTTTAGAGTCAACATATAGCCTGTGCTCTGTCCATTGCAGAACATAGAAAATTTCAATGAGGCTGAGAAAAGCTTAGTGTAAATTCAACGACTGAGAATAACCAGTGTCCTGTTGGCCTTTGGTTAGTCCCGTGTTTCCTTGGTGGTACAATCTGACTGCCTTCAGGAGAACCAGTGCAATTTTCTTTGAATTGTAAGTGTCCAACATAGAATTCTTTAATCCCATTCTGTGCTCTCATCTTTTGATTATTTGAGATTTTAGTCCAAGTCCCATTTACCCTTTTTTTTTCTTCTTCCCCCTTTGAAGGATTACTTAACTTTTTAAGTGATATAAGCCAGGCTCAGAACATGAGAATGAGCGTTAGATCTGGTTTTGAATCCCAGTCCTGTGTAACCCTGAGAAAGATACTTAATTTCTCTAGAAATCCTTTTTTTTTTTCTTTCCAGGTAGAAAACTGGTGTAAAAATAAACCTTCTGAGATTGTGGTGGAGATGAAAAGAGAGAGGGAGTTAGAACATACTTCACAAACTGCAGGGCGCCTACTGAAGCCGGAAGATATTGGGGTGGTATTGCCAAAGGGCTCTAGTGGCTGGAGAGCAGAGACGGCGTGGGCCCCAGAGCGTGGACTACAAACTGCGGGCGCCTACGAAAGCCAGAAGATATTGGGGTGGTATCGCCGAAGGGCTCTAGAGACTGGAGAGCAGAGACGGCGTGGGCCCCAGAGCGTGGACACACAGGATAGGATAATAGCCTTCCCCCCCTGGAACGGGCCTGAGGGAAAGGGTTTGATAACCCCATTCACACGAAGGCATGGTTTTCGAGTGTTAACGTGCTCCTGGGAACTTGTTAAGATTCAGAATCCAAATCCCCGGGCTCCTGACTCAGAAGGTCTAGGGTGGAGATAAGAGTGCACAGCCTATATAATAAAGAGGTAATATGCAAATGGACCCTTGTGTCACAAGATGGCCACCCCCATGCCATCACAAATGGCTGCCCCACATTGTCACAAGATGGCTGGCAGAAGGCAGTTGGGGGCGATTGGGCTGACAGGGGAGCAGTTAGGTGTCAATCAGGCTGGCAGGGGAGCAGTTAGGGGGCGATCAGGCTGGCAGGCAGGCGAGTGGTTAGAAGCCAGCGGTCTCAGATTGTGAGAGGGATCCCAGATTGGAGAAGGTGCAGGCTGGGCTTAGGGACACGTGGTTAGGGGCAACCAGGCAGGCAGGCAGGCAAGCGGTTAGGAGTCAGTGGTCTCAGATTGTGAGAGGGATCCCAGATTGGAGAAGGTGCAGGCTGGGCTTAGGGACACACACCCCACAGTGCATGAATTTCATGCACCGGGCCTCTAGTTTTTTTATAAGCATCCCTGGTGATTCTAATGCAGATGGCCCCAAGAGTACAATGCAGAGAGCATGGCTTCTAAGGTATAGCAAGGTATCCTTTGGAAGGATATTGCTAGTTTAAACAAAGACTCTGGCCCAGCCAGCGTGGCTCAGTGGTTGAGCCACGACCTGTGAACCAGAGGTCACATTCCCAGGTTGCAGGCTCCATCCCCAGTGTGGGGTGTGTGGGAGGCAGCCGATCAATGATTCTCTCTCATCATTGATGTTTCTGTCTCTCTTCCTCTCCCTTCCTCTCGGAAATCAATAAAACAAGTTTTTTTTTAGAAGAAAATTCTGGGAGAAGGAAGGATTTAAACTAAAGAAGTGAGTCACTAGGAAAGAAATGACAGACAACAGGGTAGGTAAGTTTTGAGTGGCACCCCCTGGGTTCCTTCAAACTATACTCCACAGGGGGGTGTGAGGGGCCAGGGGTGGAGGATGGAGAGTGTGGGAGGTGGGAAGTGGCTGAAATCTAACCTCTAATCAAGTGTTTGGTTCCCCTGGCAGCCAGCCCCTATGCTTGGAGGCTTCACAAACATAAGCTTAGTTGCGATTGGAAGGGGCTCGTTCTGAATAACAACAACAACAAAATGCTCCCTTCACCTTTATTGCTAATATCATTTAGGAAGCTTTCGAAACCCAGCCTCCATACACAAGGAGAGACTGATGAATGCAAAGGAGGGACTGAGAGAACACATTGCTCTCTCATCCTTGAAAATGGTTCCCTGGATGGGGATGGATGGGGGTGGGGGGTGTTAGAGCCTCTGATTGCCTGATCCTGCTCTGACCTGCGCCAAGAATGGGTGGAAAACCAACTATATAGTTCCTCCTGTAAATTACAACATCGCGGGCTGCCTCGTAGTGAAGCTTCACGGGAGATTTTGCTTCTATGTGGATCTATCCTTAAGGGAATGTTGTTCTGGACACTTTATTTGTATTTTTTGAATTATTTTGAGTGTGATTATTGTTTTGTCAGAAACTAAATATTTTACTTTAGATCATCGACTTTAGAGGGGTTTGTTGCTTTGTGAAATGTGATTTTTATTTAGACTTAGGGCTACAATATTTCCTGTGGGGAGGACATCTTTGATTTTGTAATGTAAGTCAATGAGAAAAATAGGTTTCAAAGAAAAGAAAATTGCTTTACTGTCATCTTTTTAAACAAAAATTGGAACAATCCCATCAGAGGAGAATGCACTGTATACCCCGTCTCCAAATGCTACTTACTTTTTTGTAATGCAGCTATGTTTTCAGTGTCTTCTTTATCCTCTTTGGTTTGCCTTCTCCATGCAGATTGCTAGAATTTGGTTTCCTAATTATGTAATATTTAAGCCAAATACTATGAAGGATCTAAAGCAGTGGTTCTCAACCTTGGCTGCACATTAGAATCACCTAGGAATCTTTTTAAAATCCTGATTTCTGGGTCTCATCCTTGAGGATTTTAAAAAGATTCCCAGGTGATTCTAATGTGCAGCCAAGGTTGAGAACCACTGATCTAAAAGGCATTGTGGGAAGTCTAGTACTACAGCGCTAAACTGTAAACTGTAGTACTCCTTCCTCTCCCGAGCCTTCAGTGGGGTGACTAGCTTCTCAGGAGGTTCGGCGGGAAGGCAATTCTAATTACACGCTGTTCTCTGTCTAGGTGGAAGCTTACCTGGGAACTCTGCCTCCTACTCGGTAGCTTGAGGTGAGCACATTGTAATGTTAACTTCCCCCTTTCTTCTATAAACTCGGGGCCTGGGGGTGGAGCTGAAAGTGGAGAGATAGATACATCTGGGAAAATCTTCTTGCCTGACTAGACTATTTTCCTTAATGCTAGTTTGAAGCAGACTGCTGAGCTGTTTTATCTATCTACAGGCATGCCTCCGAGATATTGCAGGTTCGGGTCCAGACCGTGGCAATAAAGAAGGGGGTTGTCTCACAATAAAGTGAGTCAAAATCTCTTCGCAGGTTTTGTTTTCAGTTTGGAGAAAGAAAAAACACACACTCGCCTGTGAAGCGCAACAAGGTGAAGTACAATGGTGAAGGTTTTGTTTTCAGTTTGGAGAAAGAAAAAAACACACTCGCCTGTGAAGCGCAACAAGGTGAAGTACAATAAATCGAGTCCGCCTGTACTACATGTTGGTGATGACCTCTTCTCAGAGCGTTTAGAAGAGCAGCATAAGGATGGTGTCTTCATCTCTATTGCTGTTCCGATCAGGTTGCTCTCAGGAGATGAAATTCATCCCAGATGCTCAAATTAAGGAAGCCGAATGGAAAGGTTACTTTCAGATGTGTGGGCAGGGGTAGAAAAGTGGAGGCAGCCAGACACTAGCAACATTAAGACATTGATGTTCATTTCCCAAAAGAACAAGGGAAAGAAATAGTGTGTGGTATCCTGGTAACAATGAGAGCCCTGCTGGGCTGCAACTGTGGTCCCCGAGGGACACAAACAGAGACCATCGCTGTCCAGAAGGGGGAAGAGAGACCTCAACTTTTCTGTTGTCTCCCATTGGCTGTATCCAACTAGGTAGAAGCCAGTTGGCAAGAAAGCCCAGGTGATGCAGTCAGCCATGTTCAACTTCTTGGGACACGGAACAAAATGTAGAGAATAGACTGGGGGTCGGGGAATATGATGAAGGATATTTAGTATTGTTGTTCTTTAGTATTGACCAAAGACCCCCCCTCCCATTTTCTTAATTTTTTCATGTGCTTCTCAAAAGATAATACCTTTTTACAATGCAACACTGAGTTATTATTGATTTTTTAAGTTGAAGTATTTTGTTTGTAATGCATGACAATGGTGATTGACCTGAGAAAAATTAGTTGGTCAAGTCTTTTCACATGAACAAATTGGAGTTAGGAGAATTCTAAGTGATGTGAAAACATTTTCTATGTGAGTTTTTTCTTTAGAAAAAAATAATTTGTTAAGATATTTCCCAGGAAAATGCATTAGTGGCATCATCACGTTTAACACATTTTATTGTCAATTGTCTGCATGTGAATGAAGGTTTTTCAAAGTAAACATTTCAATGTAAGACTTCCAATCTCAGAGATTACTTGACATTGTGATTTTGATGTGACTTCTTTGACTGACGTATGTTTTTATCATTGAGCTTTCTGCTTTTATTAAAAATATTACTAAATGTGTAAACTCCCATGCATATATTATACAGTAAGCATGTCAAACTTGGGGCCCGTGGGCCACATGCCTCATTTATTTGGCCCGTGTTAGCCTTTGAGTTTGACATGCTTGTTGTACAGTGAGGGTGAGGGATGGGATGAGCAATAGGTGAGTTTCAAAATCCAGTGTCACAAAAAAGAAAATTAAAATATCAAAATGGTGGTGGTAGAGTGGCTAGATAAAAAATGAAAATAAAAGCATCCTGCTTCTTTGTACATTATTCTCTACCCTAAATTGTGAGCAGTTCAGCAGAAATTGATGTGGGGACTACCATATGAATATAAGTGGATTAACTGCTAAATGACTAAATTGCAATATTGCCACTTGTCTCAGACAATGGGGATTTGAAAGAAGGGGAAACCACAAGAGTCTGCAAAGACTGGTTGTGACTATGATAAGGGGGTGATGGCAAGAGTGGAGCGATGGAGTGCTAGAGCAGGTCATGATGTAGACATGGTGGTGATGGTTGGTGGATCATGTTGATAATGATGGTGAAGAAAATGTGAAGATGGATTTGGGGATGATGGTGATGGTGGTGGTGGAGCTGGCAACGTAAGTATCATTGGTGGTAGAGTATCATTGATGTCATTTGTGGTTGTGGAAGGAGTCATGGAAGTTGTAGAGGTAAAGAGAGTGAGTTGGGAGCAGAGTTGGTGTTGGAAGTGAGGGTGTTAATGGGGATGGGGAAAGTGATAGTAATGATGTCAATAATTCCAAAAGTGATTAGGGCTCAGAAGTCATGACTCTTCATAATGTGAAGCGATGCCACGTGGCCTTTAAATGTTTTGTGTGCCTTTGGTTGGAAACAAATAACAAAGCCCAGTAAATTTACTTGCAGAGACTTCTGTCAAACTAAGCACTAGCTTTGCAGATGCTCTTTAAGTTTTTTCTTAATTACAGATATTAGCATCACGCTGTGCCAAAAAGCACCACTCCTGTCAATTTCGACACAGTGCACAAGCTCTTCTAATAAATACTCTTCAACCCCAATTATTGGAAACTTTTGGAGTAAACTTGGCTTTGAATACTCAATACAGTGTACTTGAAAGTTGATTTGTATCTTGAAAGTGATGCTACTTAGTCAGGGATTACTTTTTATCTCTGTTTGCAAAACAGTTGGAAGTGTAGCTTCTGAGACTTGATATTTGTCTTTCTGCACTTGACTGCCAAGCAAAATCATTTCATTTGTAATCAACAGAATGTACCTTCATAAATTAGCATAAATATATACCATTGAAAGACTGAATCTACAAGCTTGACCTTCTAGTAGATTTAATATATGAATTTTTTATAAACAGAATTTTCTTTGCCCCTCTGACTATATATTTGAAATTAGACAAAAATTTTCAGAGGAACATTTTTCTTTTTTATTGCTTGCAGTACGCCTCCTTCCCTCTCCCTGGCAACAGGTGATATTCTTCAAGCTATGAGGCCACATTTGACCCTACAGACTAGCATGAACTCTGCTTAACAAGTGTGTACTGCTCAAACAGTTGAAATTTGTTTTCCTACTGGATATAGTTAATAATGCCAGGTACAGAGAATAGCACATTTAATTACCATGGTTTAGGTTTATTGAATATTTGTGATGCAGCCTGCACTTTTTCATGGATTATCTCCTGGTATGTTCTAATTCTCTCTCCATCTTGCAGGTAAGAGAATAAGACTTAGGGCATCACACTGGTACATGGCTTAGCCAGGATTTGGACTCCGCTGCCTGGTGGAACCCACACTCTTGACCATTACAATATGCTTCCGATCAGATTTCTGACAATGTAGAGTTTTTCTCAGTAGTCAAGTCTCAATCAGTCTCCCTTTCTCTGATCTTCGCCTTGTCAAGCCATTCTGCATGCTTTTGCTATAATACTTTTTGTAAAGTACAACTTTAACCATGGTTCTTGCCAGTTCAGAAACCTTCTTTATCTAACCATCACCCATAGAGTATAAAGTACAAGTTCTTACAAGGTCTTTCTCCATCTGGTCCCAACCCAGTTTTCTAAATATATCTTTCACCATTCCCCCACAACCCCCCTTTTTTTCTAAATATTTTTATTGATTTCAGAGAGGAAAGGAGAGGGAGAGAGAGAAACATCAACGATGATAGAGAATCATTGATTGGCTGCCTCCTGCATGCCCTACACTGTGGATCAAGCTCGCAATACAGGCATGTGCCCTCACAGGGGATTGAGCCATGACCTCTTGGTTCATAGGTCGACATTCAACCCCTGAGCCACGCTGGCCCAGCACCATTCCCCTTTAAGTAATAGCCTATATGCTGGTTAAATAGAATTATTTGTTCTTTTATTCCTTGTCTTCATGCCCTTGCTCATGCCTTGATTTGCTTATCAGTTACTTAAATATCCATTGCCTATTGCTGTGGACTGAATTGTGCCCCCCCCACCCCCAATTCATGCGGAAGCCTAACCCCCAATGTGACTGTATTTGGAGGCAGGACCTTTAAAGAGGTAACCAAGGTTAAACGAGGCTCTGAAGGTGGGGGCTAATCTAATAGGGTGGTGCCCTTAGAGCAGTGGTTCTCAACCTTGGCTGCACATTAGAATCACCTGGGAATCTTTTTAAAATCCTGATTTCTGGGCCTCATCCTCCGGAAATTCTGTTTCTTTGTTACTAATGTTGTGGCCCCATCCCATAACAAAGAAACAGAATTTTTGGAGGATGAGGCCCAGAAATCAGGATTTTAAAAAGATTCCCAGGTGATTCTAATGTGCAGCCAAGGTTGAGAACCACTGCCTTAGAAGAAAAGGAAGAGAGCACTCCTTCTCTCTCTCCGATGTGAGGACACAGCAAGAAGTGAGGATGCCGCAAGAAGATGGCTGTCTGCATGCCAGGCAAAGAACTCTCACCAGAACCAGACCCTGCTGGTGCCCTGATGGGTTTTCAGCCTCCAGAACTGTGAGAAAAATTAATGTTTGGCATTTAACCCCCCCCCCCCCCAATCTGTAGTATTTGTTACAGCAGCCTGAGTAGACTAAGACAGGTACCTAGTAGTAGGGATTTTGGTTTGAAGAATGAGAAAATCTCTTCATTTTTGATTCTGTGATCGGAGTTGCTGGCTGGCGAGTTTTCCCTCAATCTCAGTGTCACCTGGTCTTGGCTAATCTCCTCTGTCCAGGGGAATCTCCCGCATGTCTCAGAGCAGGGCTTATTTAGGATCAGTGTTTGGAGAATTATGGGAAGCTTCCTGAGAATAAGATGTGAAGATTCGGATGCCCTCTCCTTGCTGAAGGTATTGGTTTGAGTGGATAAATCCAACGGAAGAAGACCATTGTTTTTGTGCTAGCTAGTGGGAAGATTAACATCTACAGTGATCATCAAAATGATTGACACGGTCTATATTTCAATAAGAATATGAGTGAGGGGAACTGTTGAAAGAGGATAAAAGAAGGAATAATACATTATCCAATTAATTATTTTAAAAAATGGGGACAATGAAATAACTGTAGTTGAAATATTATTTTAAACAATTTTTGTTATTTTTAAGAAAACTATGTGTTTTTTTCACCTCACCCAAGCCTTATACTGCCGTTTTATTCAACAGAGCATCCTCCTCCTTCTCTGGAATCATAGTAGAAAATTAATCCAAACTTTTAATTGCAATGTCTTAGTGTTAAGATGGGCAAATTGCCTCCCATGTAATTGCTACTAAGGCTGCCATTGGAGCTTTAGACAATGAGACCTCGTTAGTCACATCTTCATCCATGGAGATGAGCTGGGTTGTTTCCCACATCTCCATGAAAACATTCCATCCAGGGCATAGAAAATGATGAGGCCGGTTGGCACTTCTGGTGCATTTCCCCTCTTTCAAGCCCTTTACGAACAAGTGTGTAGTAATATGAGAATAGACACTTAGGAGATGTCCAGGAAGCCTTTTTGGAGAAGGTGGCACTCACGCCAAGTTTCAAGTTTCAGAGTCCTGCAATTAGAAATTGGCGTTATCAGAAATAAAGTGTGTATTTAATAAAGACTTAAGATAGTATCAAGCACTTTATAATTGTTTTTAATAATTACTATTTATAGAAATATAACAGCATACTACTATGTTCTAGGACAGTGAGTGATAGCGTACCGATGACACATGTGTCAGAGATGACACTCGAACTCATTTTTTTTGGTTGATTTTTCTTTGTTAAATGGCATTTAAATATATAAAATAAATATCAAAAATATAAATCTTTGTTTTACTATGGTTGCAAATATAAAAAAATTTCTATATGTGACACAGCACCAGAGTTAAGTTAGGGTTTTTCAAAATGCTGACACGCCATCAAAAGGTTCGCCATCACTGTTCTAGGACCTTTTCTAATTCGTATAGCAGCTCATCCAGTTAAATATTACAGGTGAGAAAACTGAGGATTGGAGGGAACTTTTCTCTAAGGCAGCAATTTTGAACCTTTCTCATCTCATGGCGCACATAAACTCATGACTAAAATTCCGCAGCACATAAAAATATATATATTTTGCCAATCTGACCAAAAAAGGGTATAATTTTGATTCGTTTACACCAGATGGTTATTGTTGTATTGGCTGTTGTCATTATTTAATTTGACAATCTAAGGGAAAAGAGGTCAGTGCCTCTGACTAAATAGTCAGGTATTACATGTTTTAAAAAAAATCCTCATGTCACACCAGTTGAAAATCGCTGCTCTAGAGGACTCCACTTCTTTGCAAATTAATGCAATCCTCTTTACACAAGAGCTACTCGTGGGTTTGATTAGCCTGGTCCAGGCTCCGGGAAGCTAATCATCTCTTTGCATATTGACAGTTGAGTTTGGTGGCTGAAAGAGCAGATGACCAGATTCAACAACATGGGAACTGGGCTTACTCACTGCCAACAAGGGTGGAGCTGTCTGCATAGCTAACTCCGTGCTTTTTCCTCAGTAAGAGTGTATCTTGTGGTTTTACCTTTTCAAAGTGCACCAGAACTTTGAAAATGGCAAGGTGAGTCGGTAATGATCTACTTGGCTGCTTCTTGATACACTCATCCACACTGGCCCCTGAGTCCCATCCTGTTCCTAGGTAGAAGCGTTCTAAGGAGCTTTTGTTCAGGATGCCATGGATGTTATATAGGGGCAACCTGGCTGTGTTTACCTGTGTTTTGAGTGAAAGAGTGTTTAATGGCCACAGTTCCTCTCATCCTGGCAGACATCCACTTTGCAATATGACTCTGCTGTTTCTCTCATCCAGCATCTACTTCTTCACACCCTTGAACCTGGCTGGCTTTGTTATTTGCTTTGATCAGTAGAATATAGTGGGTGTGATACTGTATGAGTTCCAGAGTTCAGGCTGCAAAAGGCCATGTAGATTCTACCTTTTCTCTTCATGGACCCCTGCCCTAAGACCAGCATATAAGAAAGGCTGCTGGAGGATGAGCCACTGGAGCAGACCAAGACACCCCTGCCCACAATACCAACTGACACAAATGTGTGTGAGCCTCTTAGACCTTCTAGTCCAGCTGACCCTGCAGCTGCATGAGGGACGTAGGCAAAAATCTTCAGATGAACTACTCGGCCAACCACACCCTAGTGAAAAATCTCAAGTCATTGTTTTTAAGTCATTAAGTTTTGGGGAGGTTTGTTATAGAGCAAAGACTAATGGATATACTATGTTGTCTGGTTCCAGTAATTCTGAAACTAAGTTTCCTCAGATGAAAATGAATAATTTGGACTGGATCATCTTCAAGGATGTTTTTACTGCTACTAAGGTTGGCATTACAATAATAGCGTGAGAAAAGGCAGAGAGGTGAGAACACAGAAGCTGGTTAGGGGTGCAATAGAGTATGTTAAGAAAAGTGGTTTGGCTGGAGTGGAGCCTTTAGGGATATGATTGCATTCGAGAAAGGTAAGTTAGAACAAGACTAAGGAACAGCCTTCATGCCACAATGGCGAATAGTTACTTCAGTTGTTCCCCTATGAGAGGACTGTAATGACAAGGGGAGCAGACGTGAGAAAATGAGCTTTGGTGGACATTGGTAAAGCCTGTCATGGCAGCTGGGATCTGAGGGTCGGAGTTGGATGTCTGCTGGAGAATACCATTTTCCTGGCTTTTGTGGTTTAGGGCAGAGCTCAAACTGCACACTGCTGATCTTTGGGGTACCCGAATTCATGGAGGCCAAAAAGTTCCCAAGAAATTCCCTAAAATGAAGTTTTGCCAAAAAATCAGTAAGACCAGCTGTTTCATCCCATGAGCATGTTAACTACCACATAGACACCATCTGTGTATAATGAGGTAGCACTCTAGTAAGGATTTTAAACTGTATTATTATTCTGCATGTTGTCTGGACTTGGTTATGATTATGATTTTTTACTTTTTAGCAAAGCTGTGGGAAATAAATGCATATAAATATAATAATTTGTAAGAGAAGACCCAAGCCGTAGGGGAAAGTATAAATTAGTGATGAATAAAGTGTACATTAAATGTTAAGAATAGGGCAATGTTGACCGCATTATAAAAGGAAAGCCTTAGATTTAAAAAAATATTTCTTAAAAATATATTTGTATTGATTTCAGAGAGGAAGGGAGAGGGAAAGAGAGATAGAAACATCAATGATGAGAGAGAATCATTGATCAGCTGTCTCCTGCATGTCCCCCACTGGGAATCAAGCCTGCAACCCAGGCATGCCCAGGAATCAAACCCTGACCTCCTGGTTCATCGGTCAACTCTCAACCACTGAGCCACATAGGTTGGGCAAGCCTTAGATTTTTAAAGGCTAGATACTGATGGCTTCTGAGAAGGAATTTGCCTTATGCTCTTCCCCCAGCTCCCACTCTGAATTTTCTTGTCTCTTCTTTTGGAAGAGGAGTTGCTAATTTTATTGTTCCTATTTCATGACACTGATTAGGCCACTGGGCCTCTCTATATTAAAAGACTATGCACAAAGTGTGACTCCCTTCTGTTTTCATCTCCTACGTGGCTTCAGGGCAAGATGGCTAGGCCACCTCCTGTTTGCAGAAGCCCAGACCACCCAATAGTCACCTCTTCTCTCCCACTTGTGTGTACCTGGGAGCACTGAGCTGTTTTCTTCCCAAATGGAAGGCTGGAGGTGAAATTCAACTTTGGAGATTCCTCTTAGGCCCCTGTATCCAAGCGAAGGGATTTTTATTAAATTTATCAAGGAGCTATATATTGGGAATTGAGGACTGAGCTTAATAAATAAAGGAGTATAATTTCTCATTCCTTTGCCATTACTGTTGAGCACACGTAACCTCAGAACCTAACAGATCGATGGGTAAGAGTTGGATATTCTCAGTTCCTTGATTAAATGTGATCGAATGGCTCCCAAATCTTATTCTTACCTCTAATAGACATCAACTGCAATGAACTTTTGCTTCCACAGTTACTGAATGAATCCAAACCCGTAAAGGTGAGAAATCTTAGGGAGGAAGCTTTAACTAAAGAATTAAATAGTCCTAACAACACTGATGCATCTTCTTTTAAGGAGGTCAGTTGTAATGATAGTTCCTGTCCCCTGGGAATAGCTTAGGGTCACAGATGGCCAGGACAGGAAAGGAGACTAAACCATGCACAATAAATGTTGCACAAAAACTGATGACTAATTTACTTCTCATTGTGTCATTTGGGATGCTTCTGTAAGTAATAGAGAATGCCAACTCAACTGACTTAAACAACAAACCATTTATTATCTCATACAAAAGGTTTTAGAATTAGTCAAGTTCCAGGGTTGGCTAATTCAGTGGTTCAATCATATCGTCATAGACCCACCTTTGTTCCATTGTTCTACTCTGTCACTCTTTCTTTGTTGACTTTTGTTGTCAAGCTGTCTCCTAATTTGTGCTCCGTTTCTACAGCAGCTTCAAGCACAGAACACCATAAAAAGGTCAGAAGAGTAAAGAGTCTTCCTCATGGATCTTTTGAAGAGTAGGAAAACTCTTCCAGAATCCCCCTTCAGACTTGCCCTCCTACCTCATGTGCGGGACTGTTTCATTCCCTCTTCTAAACCACTCACTGGTAAGAGGAATAGAACTGACACAACTCCCTAAGATTAATCAAGACATCCGCTGAGCCCTGGGAGTGGCCACCTCTCCAGAGCACCTGGCTTCCTGAGAGCTAACCTGGGTTGAGTGTCTGTAAAGCAAGGGAGAGGGAAAAGAATGGCTGACCAGTGAGTAACCAAGGTCGTCTGCCACAAACGATGACCGTGATCTATGTACCAGTCACTCAGTTACATGTGCCAGGGCTAAGTCTAACACAGCTGTGAAGCAAGTCTCCAATCTTGGAGGGATTCTGTGTTGGTTTCCTATTGCTTCTACAGAAAATTAACATACACTTAGTGCTTAAAAACAACACAAATTTATTTTCTTCTAGTTCTGGAAGCCGGAAACCTGAAATGAACTCACTGCCGAATCAAAGTGTTGGCACGATGCATTCCTTCTGGAGGCTCTGAAGGAGAGTTCCTTGTCTTTACCTGCTGCCATCTCTCTGGTTCTCTCTCTTCTGTCTTGCTCTCCAACTGAGGACCCTTGTGATTACATTGGGCCCCCTCAGATGATCCAGAACAATCTCCCGTCTCAAGGTCATCTGATTAGCCTTCCACCTTAATTCTTCTTAATTCTACCTTCCACCTTAATTCTTCTTCGCCTGGAAACCTAACATATTCTAAGGTTCTGAAAATTAGGTATGTAGATATCAGTGAAAGGTTATTCTGCCTACCACAGATAACATTTTCACCCTGAAGATTCGAGTGCTCTCGTGGCTATGTCTGTGGGATGAGCACAGCCTCTAGATTTGAATTTCATCTTCTCTACTTTATGGTATAGCTATGTGTACTCTGACAAGATATATAGCTTCTTTAAGATAGTTTCCTCAATAGAAAGTGAAATTAACATTTATCTCAAAGGGTAGTTGTAAGAACTTAGTAAAACCTTATATGAAAAATGCCTACACAGTGTCTAGGTCAGAATACATATTCAATAAGATGGCATCATTATCATTTTATCTCTGAAGGCCTATGAATATTGTATAACCATTGCTTCTATTACTAGAGGTATGAATTTGAACACTAGATTTCCTAGCCATGTAATCATTGCCTGGTTATTAAATTGTTGTGAGATTTAAGTTTTCTCATCTGTAAAATGGGAATAATAAAATCCTCTTGATAGGAGAGGTGAAGATGAAATGAACTAGCATGTGTTTATTAGCTCGCACAGTTCCAGATACATGGCAAGTCATCAGTTATATTTGGTTTACTTCCTTACCTCAATGCCTGGTCTCATGAAAGCTTCGCAGCTCATTCACATCAAGGCCGTGGTTTTCAAACCTTAGTGTACATCACAATCATCTAGAAAGTTAGTTTAAAATACAATTTCTTGGGTCCTACTCTTTGCCTACTAAGACAGGATTTTGATTTGGGGAGGAGGACTAAATACTTGAATTTTAACATAAAACACATATCATGTTAAATATTTAACTAAGAAATTTCAGCTATCACCCAGAAGGTAGAGGAAATATTTTGAAGTGATACCAGTCCTTGCCAATGCTTCTGAATTGAAACATATTATAAGGGCACAAAGAATTTAGGTAAGGGAGACAAACAAAACCAATGGTGGAAATGAATTAGATTTCATTAACATTATTGTCATTAATGTGGAAAGTGGGAAGTTGGTAAAATATCTAGCATTAAATTACAGAGATGACCTCTGCTGATGCTCCTTTGTTATGAGGTAAAAGTAATATTTTGATGGTGCTTTATGTGTCTTCCCATTAGTACTGTTCTTGCACGAATGAAAAGAATGAAAGAATGATGAAAGATGCCAAATTCTGTCATTCATTCTGCCCTGCGTGTCCCTTGCTGGCAGGTAAGCTCCATTTTTAGTTCCCACTGAATGCCACCCAAATAACAGCTCCACTTTTAATATGTAAATACACAGTAATGAGAGTTCAACTTTTTTTGGTTATCAGGAATATTAAATGCAAAGGAGCAAATGGCAATGTATCAGATATTATCCAAAAGATATTTTCTCAGGAAATTAAAAAAAAAATACAATCGCTGCTAAAAAAGGAGAAATTTAATCCACACTTGTTATTTATATTTATTTTTTTTCCTAGATGGAATGGAAGGCAAAAGTGCGATCAGGGAAAGGGACACCAAAGCTGTACTGACTGAATCCCCAAGTCTGTGGACTCAGAAGGGATTCTTGCTATTTGGTTATGCCTGGCTGAAGTCAGTGCATTTTCTTCTATGATGTATATGTCACTTTTCATTAATTCTGAGAGGTCTGTTCCTTTATAAACCAGGGTAAACAGAGTAGTGTATTGGATTAGATCTCTACCGTGAATAAATTTATTTTCTAGCAAGTGTAAAAAATGAGCAAGGCCAAAACCCCCCAGAGCAGAAAATGTCACAGTGATTGCTAATACATTACTGCACAGAGAAAGGCCTAATAAAACCCCTATTAGGATGTCATACCTGCTTACGATGGAATTCTCCAGAAAGTTTATTTGATATGTCTAAGCCAATTATCAAAGTCTTAGTGATAAGAAGCAGCTCGCTGGGCCTGAAAGTGTCAGAATAGAATGACTAAATTGTGGGAATTTGTGGGCCTTTGCTTTGAATAATTAATTTGGCTCTTTGTAGAATGAATATACTTTGGAAACTAATTTTCTCTTTGCACAAAGCATTTTGCCCTTGTGCTGCCTTTGAAAAGTAAACTGTTTAACTGTAAGGTTATTCCCCTTTTTCATTATATTTGACTTGAGGTTCCTTCTCCATCTTTTGGCCCGCCCCTCTCCTTGCTCTTTGTCTTAGTGGCAGCATTCTGACTAGACTGATGTAGCCTTCGACCGGAAATATGCTATGCTGTGATGACATTTCCTCTAAATGGAATTTAAGTGTTTGCTCCGCAATGATATTATAATGCCTTGTCTGCTGTTTTGCATTTGCTATGACTAGAGTTCCAAGTTTATTTTTAAAGCATTTGAGTATTTCTTCCCCCTAGGAGAGAAGCAGAAGTATTGGTTGGCTAAATAATTCTGTAGATAAAAACTGGAATTGATCTTGATCTATTTGGAATTACAAAAGTCAATGATTTGGACCAGACTGGGTAGTCAGTTAGTGCAAGCAATCAGGCAAATCAAAAGGCCTTTTCTCCCCCAGGAGCTTTTCCCCTTAAATAATTCAAACAGATCCCTTGTTTTGACAACGGATAGATAAGTGTTTCTCAATCTGTGGGGATGGTGTGAGGACGAGCCTCTTGTATTCTTTCTCTAGCTCCTGAGTAGATCTCACAGTTGGCTTCTTCAGTTTTGTGCACTGACTCCCATCCCCTTGAGACCTCACTTCCCTGATAAAGTTAGGTCTGGGTCCTTTGGAGACAGTCCATCAGTCTACCACCGAGGGAAAAGGATCACTGGAAAGCATGGATAGAGACCATCAGGACAATGTATGTTTTGTTTCTTTCGGGATCTGGAGGTTGACATTTATTTTTTCAGACCTTTGGTAGGTAACAACAATCCATACCAAGTGGCTACACACCTAGCCAAAGGGCCATGATGATTACTGAGAAGTTAAAATTCATTGGAAGAAATACAGTGTTGTCTGTAGTCTTGAGCTGTATTAATGGATGACTTATTCCTATGCAATAGAAACATCTCTTCTAACTTTGAGTCTGAGAAACTTATTTACAATCACCTGCTTTTCCCTGAGGAATTGAGTTACTCTGCATCGTCTTGCATTTCTGTCCATACAGAGCTTCTAATAAAATCCTATAGGAAGAACTGAACGTTACCTTAAAATAGATAATTAAACCAAAGGTTTTGTATATGGCTGCCTCTTTCACATTCATGCAAATAATCAATTAAGTTCTATGAAAATGGCTTAATACAATGGCATTTGCCATGAGGTGAATCATTGATTTTGTCTTAATAACATTTGCCTGAATGGAATGGTATCCAAGTGTATGTGTATGTGGAAAACACAAGTCAACATCCATTCCATCTTCTAGGTCTACTGCAAAATGTCCTATCCACACTTTGAAGGGTTTTTGTAGTCACAGCTCTCACTTCAGCTTTCTACCTCTGTCCACACTCTTGGCTGTGGTCAGTGGCTATTTTTAAATACCCACCATAGGAAAGAAAAGAGGCAAAAAGCAGACGCTTCTGTATTCTTAAGCACCGATAATAGCACCTACTGGTATGATCCTCTAGGGCAGTGGTTCTCAACCTTCCTAATGCCGTGACCCTGTAATACAGTTCCTCATGTTGTGGTGACCCCCAACCATAAAATTATTTTCGTTGCTACTTCATAACTGTAATTTTGCTACTGTTATGAATCATAATGTATATATCTGATATGCAGGATGTATTTTCATTATTATAAATTGAACATAATTAAAGCATAGTGATTAATCACAAAAAAAATATGTAATTATATATGTGTTTTCCAATGGTCTTAGGCGACCCCTGTGAAAGCGTCGTTCCACCCCCAAAGGGGGCACGACCCACAGGTTGAGAACCGCTGCTCTAGGGTGACTCTCAAGGAGAGTAAAAATAAAAGCAAATGTTTGAGAATAAAATTATTCCCTCTCATTTAAAAATATACTTTTGGGAGGAGGTTGGTGGTTATGATAAAAGTCAAATACATGATAAGATGTCACAACTCCAAAAATGATTAAGAATTACTGCTCTGAAAACTTACATTCTAAAGAAAGCCTCCCACATCTGTACCAGAGTCCCGTATACATATGCTAATCAGTTCCACTGATAATTTTAGCTTTTGGTTTGTTTTCTTCCTGTCATAATTTTATGTTCTTATTTGCTAGACTTCATATGCACATTTGGGGGGAACACAATTGCTTATCATTCAAGTTTGGGGTATTACGTTGAGAATACATAATAGTCCTTCACACTAGATGTTTTCCTTCATGAAGTAGAATTTGGTGAGTGCTTTTAAATAATAAGAATGGGTTTGGATGAATGGGAGAAATCAGGGAGTACAGTAGAGTTATATCTCCAGTCTTATTCAAACATTTAGATATTTCTGGACACAATGACCGACCAATTCCTTCATCTCTTCTCCAAATAGATTGTATGAAAATGAAATACTTGAAGTGCGGCATAGCAGGGGATTCATGAACCACTTATTCTGTCTCCCTCTTTGCACCTGGAAATAGAGAAAGAGAAGCACTTCTCTTCAACCATGGCTTATCACAAGGCTCCTCAGGCCACGTCTAACACAGCTCTCAGAGGCCAATAGAAGCCTCGCAATGAAAACGGAGACACCTCAATGACATCTTTCCGAGACTCTTACCACCAGCTGGCATTCAGGAACATGAGTCCACATGTGGAGCCCTGCCCTGTGCAACACTCTGAGCAGTTCTTCTGTCTGCCCAGACCTTGCCTCCCCAGGAGAGCGAAGCCCACCTCCTGGGTTCCTCACGCTTTGCTTTATTGCCTCTCTTAGGATCTCAGCGTCGTTTTAAATTTCTCTTCCTGATTCCATGTCTCCCACCTTTCTCAGTTCTTTATATCTTTCTGATTTTGTTTCTTTTCCTTTTATTTCATATCCTGC
>NW_005371555.1:1017152-1019807 GCF_000412655.1 Myotis brandtii
CTCAACTTTCTATCTCCACTCTCCTTCTGCTCCTGATCTCCTGGCCTTAATTGCCATTGGCCTAACCCAGCTGGAAACCAGAGGGCAAGAGTACCCTTTGATGCAGACCATGTGGGTTAGCCTCCCAGGTCACTGAGAAGGTTGAGAAAGGGTGAACAATGCACTTGGAGAGGCAAACAAGATATCTAGCATATGGACATTCCTGGCTTGCAGAAACTATTACTCTTCAGACCCTTTGTTCGCTCTTGCTTTCATGTGCAAAATTCTAAGCTCATTTATTTCTCTTTTTTTAAAGTTACTATTTCTCAAAAGAGCAGAATGTTCAGAGATGTAATATATGCTGATCACTATCTGAAGACATTTAGCTACCTACACCTTGACTCTACTCTAAAGAGGAAAGTTTTATGCTTCCCCATCTTTACTCCATGACTCCCTTGCTGAGGGGCAGAGTCAGAGCATCTCTCTACAGTAGCTGTCTCCGTGAGAAAGCACTTCAGGGCAGGCTGCTGTTGCTGGGAAGACCCTCCTCGGACTTGGCAAAGTGCAATTTACTTGGAGGAAGACAGTGTTCTCAGGGATCCCGAGAGAGGAGGGTTGCCGCTCTGTGATGGGTTCCACTCCTGCTTGAGAAATGCTAACTGGAATTCTTTGATTTTGTTGTTGTTGTTCCAAGACTTTTCACATCTTTCTATAGAAAACTAAGCTTAGAACATTTGACTCCAAACTTCCATAAAAGTCCAACTCTGTCTTTTTGTTTTTATTTAAAAATTTAATTTAAATTTTAAGTGCACATTTATTTGTTTTTTGGTTTAAATTTAGGCTGAACTTACAAAAGTATCATGAAGTCAGAATTGTAGTGGTTTGCTTAATTCAGTACACTGAGAATTTTGAATTTTCAGTTTGTTCTAGTTTGTTTTCTCCAAGCCAAAGGCATATTTGTTTCACAGGCACTGCATCCTGAACTAACCCAATATCATTTTAATGACTTAGGTTTTCAAGGGTTGTGGGCACTTGGGCTGACTGGTGAAATGATTTAAATTTTTTTTTAAAACCCTCATCCAGGGTGAGGGTTTTTGCTTGGGGAAGGGGGTGGCGGGGGAGAGGTCAAGGGGGGAAAAGGAGACTCATGTAATACTTTAAACCAGTGGTTCTCAACCTTCTGGCCCTTTAAATACAGTTCCTCATGTTGTGACCCAACCATAAAATTATTTTCGTTGCTACTTCATAACTGTAATGTTGCTACTGTTATGAATCGTAATGTAAATATCTGATATGCAGGATGATCTTAGGCGACCCCTGTGAAAGGGTCTTTCGACCGCCAAAGGGGTCGCGACCCACAGGTTGAGAACCGCTGCAAACAATAAAGAATTTAAAAAAATCCTCATCCAGGGATAAGTTTTTATTGATTTTTGGAGGGGGAGAAAAGAAGGAGAGGGAAAGAGAGAGAGAGAGAGAGAGAGAGTAAAAAATCCTCATCCAAGGATAAGTTTTTATTGATTTTTGGAGGGGGAGGAAAGAAGGAGAGGGAGAGAGAGAGAGAGAGAGAGAGAGAGAGAGAGAGAGAAACATCAATTGGCTGCCTCCTGTGTGTGTTCTGATCTGGGATTGAACCCTCAACCTAGGTATGGGCCCTGACTTGGAATTCAACCTGCAACCTTTCAGTGTATGGGATGATGCTCCAACCATCTGAGCCACCTGGCCAAGGCTGATTTTAGAAAATTTGATCTTGTATTTTGAATGAAGTTGTGATAGATACAAAGGAAGGAAAACTCAGATTTAATTAGGTGACACGGCCTCATGACTAAGTAAAAAAAAGCATGTCCTCAGAACAAAATAGAAGGAAAGACTGAAAAAAATTTACGTATAATAATTTTGCAAGTTTGACGTTTATGTATTTAGTTTAATAGCCCTTGTTTGTCCTATTAAAATGATTTGCTTTAATATAGTTTATTTCCACTTTGTATATTCAATCCTTTGTAAAATCCTAACCTGGCCCTGTGTTTTAAAAATATTCTATATACATTGGTCAGGTATTGCTTTTCAAAGGATGGCTTGAGGAGCAAACACTTTTTATGACAACCCTAAAATCATTAGAACAGAACCCTGTTATAAAATGAGGGATTAGGCCCTAGCTGGTTTTGGCTCAGTGGATAGATCCTTGGCTTGCAGACTGAAAGGTCCCAGGTTTGATTCCGGTCAAGGGCACATGCCCAGATTGTGGGCTCGATCCCCAGTGTGGGGTGAGCAGGAGGCAGCCAATCAATGATTCTCTCTTATCATTGATGTTTCTATCTCTCTCTCCTTCTCCCTTCCTCTCTGAAATCAATAAAAATGTATTTTAAAAAATAAAATAAAATAAGGGATTAGGAAATTGGCTGGTATTTGTGATAATTCTATTTGGGAAAATATAAGTTGGCTCCCAGTCTAGCTGAATACATATTATAATGGGTAGCACTGGGAGGGGTTGTTTCAAGGTGGCAGAACAGAGCATTGAACTTATGATGACAGGGACATTTTATTTTAATTTTTTATTCTTTTTTAAAAAAATATATTTTATTGATTTTTTTCACAGAGAGGAAGGGAGAGGGATAGAGAGCTAGAAACATCGATGAGGGAGAAACATCGATCAGCTGCCTCCTGCACACTCCCCACTGG
>NW_005371555.1:1019969-1029456 GCF_000412655.1 Myotis brandtii
CTGCTTGCATGGTATTCCATAGTGTAAATATACCACATCATTTTTATCCACTCCTCTACTTATGGGCACTTTGGGCTATTTCCAGAGCTTAGCTATGGTAAATTGCACTGTTATAAACATAGGGGTGCATACATTCTTTCTGATTGGTGTTTAAGGTCACTTAGGGTATATTCCTAGAATTGGGATCACTGGGTCAAATGGCAGTTGCATATTCAATTTTTTGAGGAAACTCCAAACTGTTTTCCATAATGGCTGCACCAGTCTGCATTCATACCAGCATTGTCCTAGGTTCCCTCTTTTCCACATCCTCACTAGCACTTGTCACTTGTTGATTTGTTGATGGTAGCCATTTATCCACTCCTCTACTTATGGGCACTTTGGGCTATTTCCAGAGCTTAGCTATGGTAAATTGCACTGTTATAAACATAGGGGTGCATACATTCTTTCTGATTGGTGTTTAAGGTCACTTAGGGTATATTCCTAGAATTGGGATCACTGGGTCAAATGGCAGTTGCATATTCAATTTTTTGAGGAAACTCCAAACTGTTTTCCATAATGGCTGCACCAGTCTGCATTCATACCAGCATTGTCCTAGGTTCCCTCTTTTCCACATCCTCACTAGCACTTGTCACTTGTTGATTTGTTGATGGTAGCCATTCTGACAGGTGTGTGGAAATACTTCATTGTCGTTTTAAATTGTATCTCTCTGATGATCAGTGACTTTGAGCATTTTTTCATATGTCTCTCGGCCTTCTGTATGTCTGCTTTGGAAAAGTGTCTATTTAGCTCCTTTGTGCATTTTTAAATTGGATTGTTTATCTCCCTTTTGTTAAGTTGTATGAGTTCCTTATATATTTTGGATATTCTTTATCAAATGTATCATGGTTAAATATGTTCTCCCATACAGTGGGCTCCCTTTTCACTTTGTTGATGGTTTCTTTTGCTGTGCAGAAGCTTTTTATTTTGATTTAGTCCCATTTGTTTATTTTCTCCTTTGCCTTAGGAGATGTATCTGCAAACATATTGCTATAAGAGATTTCTGAGATTTTGTTGCCTATGGTTTCTTCTAGCATTTTTATGGTTTCATGACTTACATTTTGAGTTTATTTTTATGTGTGGTGTACGTTGATGGTCTAGTTTCATTTTTTTCCATGTTCCTGTCCAATTTTCCCAACACTATTTTTTGAAGAGACTGTCTTGACTCCATTGTATGTTCCTGCCTCCTTTGTCAAATATTAATTGAGCATAATGGCTTGAGTTGATTTCCGGGGTCACTGTTCTGTCCCATCGATCTATATGCCTATTCTTGTGCCAGGACTAGGCTGTTTTGATTACAGTGGTTTTGTAGTATAACTTGATCTGGTATTGTAATACCCAACTTTGTTTTTCTTTCTCAAGGTTGCTGCAGATATTTGGGGTCTTTTTTGGTTCCATGTACATTTTTGGAGTATTTGTTCTAGATTTGTGATATATGCCATTGGTATTTTAATAGGGATTGTGTTGAATCTGTTGATTGCTTTAGGTAGTATGGACATTTTAATGATGTTAATTCTACCAATCCATCATATAATTATGTCATGTTTTGTATCCATTTAGCTACCCTATGTCTTTTTATTTGAACATTTAATCCATTTACATTTAAGGCTATTATTGCTAGGTACTTATTTATTGCCATTTTAATTTTTTATGCCGATGTTTCTCTCTCTCTATTTCTTCTTCTCATTACAGCAGTCCACATAGCATTTCTTACAGTGCTGGTTTGGTGGTGATAAACTCCTTTAGCCCTTTTTTGTTGTTGTTGGGGAAGCTCTTTATTTCACTATTTTGAATTATACCCTTGCTGGATATAGTAATCTTGGTTTCAGATCCTTGCTTTTCATTACCTTGAATACTTCATGCCATTCCCTTTTGGTCTGTAGAGTTTCTGATGAGAAATCAGCTGACAACCTTATGGGAACTCCTTTGTAGGTAACAAAATGCGTTTCTCTTGTTGCCTTTAAGATTCTCTCTTTGTCTTTAATTTTTGGCATTTTAATTATGATGTGTCTGGGCGTGGGTCTGTTTGGGTTTTTCTTGCTTGGGGTTCTCTTTGCCTCCTGAACTTGTGTGACTTTTTCCTTCACCATGTTAAGGAAGTTTTCTGCCATTATTTCTTCCAACATGTTCTCTATCCCTTGCTCACTTTTTTCCCCTTCTGGCTCACCTATATGGAATATTGTTATGTTTCATGTTGTCCCACAGTTCCCTTAAGCTGTCCTTCTGTTTTCTTTAAATTATTTTTTCTTTTTGGTTCTCTGATTGAATGATTCTTTCTACCCTACCTTCTAACTCACTGATATGATCCTTAGCTTCCCCTAATGTGCTGTGTATTCCTTCCACTATATTCTTTATCAGTTCTATGTCATTCCTCTTAGTTACTATATCTTTTCTCATGCTGTTGTGCAATTTTGCCATCATTATTCTGAACTGTATGTCTGATAAATTTCTTATCTACATTTCATTTAGCTCTTCTTCTGGAGAATTCTCTTATTCTCTCATTTGGGGCTTGCTTTTTAGTTTCCCCGTTTTGGCTGCCTATTTCAATTTGTGTCTGTGTATTAGGTAGATCTGCTACGAGTCCCAATCTCTAGTTCAGGACAATGTCAGATGCTGTTTGTGACTGACATTGAAGCTATTAGAAATCCACAGCTTGTGGCTCCCTCTGCTGGGACTGGGTGCCTTTGGAAAGGACCAAGGTGTACACCAGGGTCTGCTTTTCCTAGCCCTAGGCCAGGGGTGGGCAACCCCTGGCACGCATGCCAAGCATGGCACGCCAGTAACTTTTGCTGGCACGCGAAACCCTCTCTTATAATCTTCCATTTACAATTTTTTTCTTAATATCGACTTTTTTATTTTTCAGATAAATTCAGTGTAGGTGCATCTTAGATAAATAAATAATTTTACATAACAAGTTATCTTAAAGACCATAGACATGGATTGACGAGAGAGGGGAAGAGCAATTTCTATGCCTCTGCCTTAACTCTCCCTGCCTTCCTAGATCAGACCAGTGTTTTGGTTTCATCCACATACGCTTGTGAATCTTTGTTCTCAGTGATGAATTTTGTTAAGTCTCGTAATAGGAGTAGCCTGACGGATGAAAGTAGTAGCTCGTGCATATCTCTGAAGGTCACGAAATATAAACCTGATGTAAAATCTCTGTCATCAGTGATGCAGCAGCAAAAGTCCCACTGATAATATCAAACGGAGTCATAAAGTTTTCTGTCGGACTATCAGTGTACATGTATACATTAAAAAATAAATGTATTTTTCATCATCATATACTGTGTTTTTGTCACTCGAATGAATTTTATTATTTCTTCAAGGTTCTTCACATACATACACCTTAAGAGATATCAAGTAGGCGTAACATGTTCTCAAAAAATTAGGGTTGGCACGCAGAAGAATTTTGAGTCAGAGATTTTGCTGGTTTTGGCACGCACTCACAAAAAGGTTGCCCACCCCTGCCCTAAGGTAAGCTAGTGCCCACCTAGAGACCACCCACCTCAGAGATCAGAAAAATAGGGGGGTGGGGATCTGTTCTTAAAGGTCAGTCCGGCAGGCAGAGCCAGAAGCTAATAGGGGTCAGGAGGCTGGTGTCAGGAGGTGGAACCAGCCCACGATGAGGGGCTCCTAACAGGTCAGGTGCTGCTCTCTGACCTACCTTCCTGTGGGCCCAAGGCGTCAGCTGCCACCTCTGACGTGGATCGAAGTGGACAAAGAAATGCCCGTGATCCCCACGCCTTACCCAAGGAAATTTTGATTTAATTGGTCTGGAATTGGCTGTGTTCTGGGAATTGTCAAAGCTGTTTGGGTGATTTATGTAACCAAGGTTAAGAATTGCTGCTATCGACTGTAAACTCCCTTAGGTGGAGGGCACATCTGTTCACCATAATATTCCAGCACCTAGATCAGTGCCTAGCATCTAGTAGGTAGGTGCTCGATGAATGACTGTTGAATTCATAAAAGTGTGAAAACATGGCTTCTTGTTTTCTGTCTTAAGGGCAGCATAATAAGAAGACGAAATGAATAGGGCTGAGATGGTTCCACTGTGTTACCTGTGATCCAGCTCAGATGGCCACAGCATGACCTTGAAGGACCCCATCCCTGAAACATTCCTGAGCATCTCAGGCAGCACAGATCTCTCAGTCTCTGGAAGTTTCAGAGGCTGGCACTCCCCCTGGCCTATTTCAGGACGGATGGTCTGATGGCTGAATAGATAAAACTCTTGGAAAAAAGAAGTTTTGAAACTCAGTAGCTCTTTCTTTAAACTTCTAGTCAGAAGGAAAATGTTAAAGCTTGGAGATTTTGTAGAAAAAGCTGCTTGACTGTTAATTAGGTGAGCATTAGGAGGGACTCATTTGGGGCTTGCTTTTTAGTTTCCCCGTTTTGGCTGCCTATTTCAATTTGTGTCTGTGTATTAGGTAGATCTGCTACGAGTCCCAATCTCTAGTTCAGGACAATGTCAGATGCTGTTTGTGACTGACATTGAAGCTATTAGAAATCCACAGCTTGTGGCTCCCTCTGCTGGGACTGGGTGAAAAAAAAAACAGGATAAAAAAATTGTATCCTCAGTAAATGAGGAGGAAAATGCTTGCACAGTAGTAGGTCAGCAGGTAATGGAAAGATGAGGAAAAATGAGCCGGGGAGAATTCACGACTCATAAAGTTGACCAAGAAATGCAAATTTTATTTTTTACTGGAAACAGCTGAGTTTTTACTTTTCACAATATCACTTGGAAATGTTTGGATTTAGGTGAAATGTAGCGCATTTGGAAAGATACAGCTTAAGTGGCTAGATTCAGAGTTACATGTGGATGCTGATCCCCTGTTTTGTTAGTTTCCTGTTTTGTCGGGTGACCTTGGAGTGCTTTCCTTCCCCTTGGCGGCTCCTGGAATGGTCAGTCGCACCTGCTTCAGTCCCGAAGCTGACTCTGGTGAGGAGAGGGCAACTGTGGGGGCAGAGGCCACTGCCAGGGCTTCCCTGTCACATCACTGTGAGAAGAATTTCAACACAAAACAATGCTTATGTCTCCATAGCTTGTAAGCTAGAGGTTGTCACTCCAAGAGGCCAGTCCCCAGCCCGCTCTCCCACTTTCCTCATTTCCCTTAGAGATGTGAGAGGAAGACTTGACCAGGCAGTGTTTCCACCGCTTGGACAATGGAATAGTCTCAGAAATGAAGTCATCGCATCCAGGCCTCCACAGGACCAGCAGCACTGAAAGTGTGCCCCCTGCCAGGTAGAGTGCATTGTGCATCTTACCTATCCCCCTAGAGCAGCGGTTCTCAACCTGTGGGTCGCGACCCCTTTGGGGGTCGAACGACGCTTTCACAGGGGTCGCCTAAGACCATCGGAAAACACATATACAATTACATATTGTTTTTGTGATTAATCACTGTGCTTTAATTATGTTCAATTTGTAACAATGAAAATACATCCTGCATATCAGATATTTACATTATGATTCATAACAGTAGCAAAATTACAGTTATGAAGTAGCAACAAAAATAATTTTATGGTTGGGGGTCACCACAAAATGAGGAACTGTATTAAAGGGTCGAGGCATTAGGAAGGTTGAGAACCACTGCTCTAGAGTGTGAATTTGACTTAGGCAAGACTTTTATCTTGTTCACCAAATATCAACCTGTTTCTATAGAAAAGTAGGCACTCAGATACTGAGTTGAATTTTAATATTAAATTGATTTTATAATACTGAATCTTAATGTTGCTTGCATTAAAATACATATTTACCAAGAGGCCAAAAGAATTCTGAGCCAGAAAACTTCATTAAGATACAGAAAAATTTACACGAGTGGGGATATCAAGACACCTTTGTTACTTCCTTCTTTCAGGATCAGAGGAAGAAGGGGTAGGCCATGGGGCGTAGTATCAGTTCTCCACAACCCCAAAAGACTATGAGAAAGAGGAGGTAGGAAGAAAGTGCAAAATAATTACGTACCCCCCCCCTTTTTTTTTTACTCCAAATGGACCTCTCTCTAGATCCAGGATATAACTTCAGTAATAGGACATTTTTCTTCCTCTCCTCTTTCCTGTATCATTTCCTCCCATTCATTAACCTCTTCACACTGATTTTACCTACAGGTTCTGATCTTTTTCCGGATAACCTCTTTAATTATTTATTTTGAAATAAAAATGTCAGAAGATAAAAATACCCTCACATATTTTCTTTTCCTCTAAGGGAATTATCATACCTTCAACTAGTGATCACTTCAATGAGAAACAAAAATGTATCATTATCCCTGCAGCTCACTAATTACCATGTGGAGGAGCCAAGGGGTTGTATTTGTTGAATAACCTATGCCAGGGGTGGGCAACCCCTGGCACGTGTGCCAAATATGGCACGCCAGTAACTTTTGCTGGCGCACGAAACCCTCTCTTATAATCTTCCATTTACAATTTTTTTCTTAATATAGACTTTTGGCCTTTATCTATCTTCTGTCCACTATTTAAAACGTGTGCTAGCCAGTACTGGACACAGAGCACATTGAAGGTGTAAGTCGATGACTGGGACATTGGAAGGCTTATTTTGCAGTCCTTGCAGGTCACACAGGGCATCCCTTCTTTCTTGATGACAGCACTTCCTTGCTGGCTCACACTTACTTCATCTATTCTGACTCTTGCCAGGGTTATTTGCGACTTGGTCCTTGGTTGTCCCATCTTTTACTTATCCATGTCTGGGTTTGTCCTCAAATGCCCCAGCTTGATCTGTCCTGTTTTCTTTCTGCTCTTAGAAGGGGTGCGTGTCGGACTTTATTCTTGTCTTTCAGAATTCTGCAATTCCATCTCACTTGGCGCATCTATGGATTTGAGGAGCTTCTTCCTTTTTTTTTTTTAATGATTTCTGAGAATAAGGAGAGATAGAAACCTCAATGATGAGAGAGAATCATCAATTGGCTACCTCCTACACATTCCCTACTGGGGATAGAGCTTGCAACCTGGGCATGTGCCCTGAGAGGGAATCGAACCGTGACCTCTTGGTTCATGCGTAGATGCTTAACCACTGAGCAACACCAACCAGGCTGAGGAGCTTATTCATAGCAGAAGTATTCTGTTTGTTGCCTGGATTGATTAGAATAGGAAGCGTAAACTTGGCAGTCTCTATACAGGTATTGAGTAGGACACTCGTTCCAGTGGGAAATGTGCACAGTTATGTCCACAGATTATGGTAAAACCAGTGAAATGTCATCTTCCTACCATTTTATGGGGAAGACAATGGGACAAAAAACAAGTGGTGACGGCAAGGGAGATGGGCAGAACAGTGAGAAAGCACAATGGTCGCCCATGGCTGCTAACGCCAGGTTGCCTGGGTTTGAATGAGCTCTGGCACGTGTCTAAGCTGTGTGACCCTGGGCTGCCCATTCACCTTTTCTGAGCCTAAGCCTGTTTGTCTGTTTAATAATGATTATAATAGGAGCTACCTCATGGGGATGTTGTAAAAATCTAATGTGTTAATGATTGCTCATAAAGCACTTAGCGCTTAGCAAATGGTCAATAAAATTGTTGTTCTCAACCTTGGCTACACTTGGGGACCTTTAAAAAATATGTATGTGTAGCCCTGACCAGGTAGCTCAGTTGGTTAGAGCATCGTCCCTATATGTCAAGGTTGTGGGTTCAATTCCCGGTCAGGGCACATATAAGAATCAACGAATAAATGAATAATTAAGTGGAACAACAAATTGATACTTCTCTCTCTCTTTCTCCCTTCTTCTCTCTCTCTAAAAAAAAAAAAAATAAAATCAATAAATTAAAAATATGTATGTATGGGCCTTACCCAAGGAAATTTTGATTTAATTGGTCTGGAATTGGCTGTGTTCTGGGAATTGTCAAAGCTGTTTGGGTGATTTATGTAACCAAGGTTAAGAATTGCTGCTATCGACTGTAAACTCCCTTAGGTGGAGGGCACATCTGTTCACCATAATATTCCAGCACCTAGATCAGTGCCTAGCATCTAGTAGGTAGGTGCTCGATGAATGACTGTTGAATTCATAAAAGTGTGAAAACATGGCTTCTTGTTTTCTGTCTTAAGGGCAGCATAATAAGAAGACGAAATGAATAGGGCTGAGATGGTTCCACTGTGTTACCTGTGATCCAGCTCAGATGGCCCCAGCATGACCTTGAAGGACCCCATCCCTGAAACATTCCTGAGCATCTCAGGCAGCACAGATCTCTCAGTCTCTGGAAGTTTCAGAGGCTGGCACTCCCCCTGGCCTATTTCAGGACGGATGGTCTGATGGCTGAATAGATAAAACTCTTGGAAAAAAGAAGTTTTGAAACTCAGTAGCTCTTTCTTTAAACTTCTAGTCAGAAGGAAAATGTTAAAGCTTGGAGATTTTGTAGAAAAAGCTGCTTGACTGTTAATTAGGTGAGCATTAGGAGGGGAAAAAAAAAACACAGGATAAAAAAATTGTATCCTCAGTAAATGAGGAGGAAAATGCTTGCACAGTAGTAGGTCAGCAGGTAATGGAAAGATGAGGAAAAATGAGCCGGGGAGAATTCACGACTCATAAAGTTGACCAAGAAATGCAAATTTTATTTTTTACTGGAAACAGCTGAGTTTTTACTTTTCACAATATCACTTGGAAATGTTTGGATTTAGGTGAAATGTAGCGCATTTGGAAAGATACAGCTTAAGTGGCTAGATTCAGAGTTACATGTGGATGCTGATCCCCTGTTTTGTTAGTTTCCTGTTTTGTCGGGTGACCTTGGAGTGCTTTCCTTCCCCTTGGCGGCTCCTGGAATGGTCAGTCGCACCTGCTTCAGTCCCGAAGCTGACTCTGGTGAGGAGAGGGCAACTGTGGGGGCAGAGGCCACTGCCAGGGCTTCCCTGTCACATCACTGTGAGAAGAATTTCAACACAAAACAATGCTTATGTCTCCATAGCTTGTAAGCTAGAGGTTGTCACTCCAAGAGGCCAGTCCCCAGCCCGCTCTCCCACTTTCCTCGTTTCCCTTAGAGATGTGAGAGGAAGACTTGACCAGGCAGTGTTTCCACCGCTTGGACAATGGAATAGTCTCAGAAATGAAGTCATCGCATCCAGGCCTCCACAGGACCAGCAGCACTGAAAGTGTGCCCCCTGCCAGGTAGAGTGCATTGTGCATCTTACCTATCCCCCTAGAGCAGCGGTTCTCAACCTGTGGGTCGCGACCCCTTTGGGGGTCGAACGACGCTTTCACAGGGGTCGCCTAAGACCATCGGAAAACACATATACAATTACATATTGTTTTTGTGATTAATCACTGTGCTTTAATTATGTTCAATTTGTAACAATGAAAATACATCCTGCATATCAGATATTTACATTACGATTCATAACAGTAGCAAAATTACAGTTATGAAGTAGCAACAAAAATAATTTTATGGTTGGGGGTCACCACAAAATGAGGAACTGTATTAAAGGGTCGAGGCATTAGGAAGGTTGAGAACCACTGAA
>NW_005371555.1:1029685-1090644 GCF_000412655.1 Myotis brandtii
TTTGACTTTGTAACAAGACCTTGTAACTAGCTAGATATACACCCGGCTTATTAGCTCACATAAGAGCATCTCCATGATCTCTTCCCAGCCTGTGTCTCTGGCTTATCTCCTGTTTTTCTCCTCCTCCTTTGGTGTAATAATGGCAGTTCCCTGAATGTGTTCAGTGGTTTCCCATATTCATGACTTTGCATATACTATTCACTCTGCCTGGAATGTTTTTCCCCTCCTTGAATTTCTGAAAAATCTCCTACTCTTCCTTCAAGACTCTGCCTTCCTCCAACCACACCACAATAGGTTTTTACCAGTCCCTACTTTGTGTCCCTGCGTTCTTCGATTGTACCTATCACACTACCCACCACACTGAAATGTTAATTATTTATTTACTGTATTGTGGATTCCTTTCAGGGCATAAATTAGATGTGTTTTCCACAGTGGTATCCCAGGACACAGTAGGTACTTGATAAATGTTTGCTCAATGAACCAGTGAATGAATTCTTTGTATAAATGGAAAGCAAGTGGTCAGTATCCTCTTGCAGGGATAGTTTATACAGTTGATATCCCTTCCCTTTATGTTCTCTTCAGTATTATCTCATTTAGGTGACATAAACCTACATCTTTGAATCTTTCTCCAGCAATTACTTCCTCTTTCTAGTCAACTTCTCTGTGCCTTTTTTGGCCTTTATCTATCTTCTGTCCACTATTTAAAACGTGTGCTAGCCAGTACTGGACACAGAGCACATTGAAGGTGTAAGTCGATGACTGGGACATTGGAAGGCTTATTTTGCAGTCCTTGCAGGTCACACAGGGCATCCCTTCTTTCTTGATGACAGCACTTCCTTGCTGGCTCACACTTACTTCATCTATTCTGACTCTTGCCAGGGTTATTTGCGACTTGGTCCTTGGTTGTCCCATCTTTTACTTATCCATGTCTGGGTTTGTCCTCAAATGCCCCAGCTTGATCTGTCCTGTTTTCTTTCTGCTCTTAGAAGGTGCGTGTCCTGGACTTTATTCTTGTCTTTCAGAATTCTGCAATTCCATCTCACTTGGCGCATCTATGGATTTGAGGAGCTTCTTCCTTTTTTTTTTTTAATGATTTCTGAGAATAAGGAGAGATAGAAACCTCAATGATGAGAGAGAATCATCAATTGGCTACCTCCTACACATTCCCTACTGGGGATAGAGCTTGCAACCTGGGCATGTGCCCTGATAGGGAATCAAACTGTGACCTCTTGGTTCATGCGTAGATGCTTAACCACTGAGCAACACCAACCAGGCTGAGGAGCTTATTCATAGCAGAAGTATTCTGTTTGTTGCCTGGATTGATTAGAATAGGAAGCGTAAACTTGGCAGTCTCTATACAGGTATTGAGTAGGACACTCGTTCCAGTGGGAAATGTGCACAGTTATGTCCACAGATTATGGTAAAACCAGTGAAATGTCATCTTCCTACCATTTTATGGGGAAGACAATGGGACAAAAAACAAGTGGTGACGGCAAGGGAGATGGGCAGAACAGTTAGAAAGCACAATGGTCGCCCATGGCTGCTAACGCCAGGTTGCCTGGGTTTGAATGAGCTCTGCCACCTCTAAGCTGTGTGACCCTGGGCTGCCCATTCACCTTTTCTGAGCCTAAGCCTGTTTGTCTGTTTAATAATGATTATAATAGGAGCTACCTCATGGGGATGTTGTAAAAATCTGATGTGTTAATGATTGCTCATAAAGCACTTAGCACTTAGCAAATGGTCAATAAAATTTAACTATAGTCACTTAATCCCCTGAAAAGATGAATTTACTATTGATTTCCCAATAGGCGTCTTCACCTGGATGTGGTTTCTCTTTCTTCCCCCTTCCCCAATTCTATCTTTAGCTGGAAATCTTAAGAGTTAAACATCTGCATCTTTTAAATAAAGGCAGTGGCCTAGATCTGTCATTTCCCAAACAATGCTCCATAATAGAGGCCTAGGAATTCCCCAGAGACTCCGCTCCAGGGACCGGGAAGTGGCTCCGGTGGGCACAGCAAGAGCCCTCCCTCTTCCGTGGAGGAGAGCAAACTTTCATTTCTCGGTTTCACAAATTGGACTTTCACCTGAATGTTTGCTTACAGAAAGAATTTGTGAAGCTCAAGGAAGTTAAAATTTCCCTTCCAGCTTGAAAATCAGTGATTTTGAATGTAGGACATAATGGTAATTTGATTTCTGCCATTATTTTGTGAACACAGAATTAATGATTTGGGGGGGAATTGCATTACATGTTGCTTCACCCAGTGATGTAATAATCAAATAAAATAGATCCTAATTCTATTTAGTCAGCTTCCCTCTGTTGTTCTTCGTCAGCTTTGAGAGGACTGTCAAATTGAATTTGCTGTCCTCTGTGTTTGCCAAAGTTTATTATTTCAATTTACAGCAGCCGGGATGTTATAACCTGGTCCTTTATGTACTCTGTTGTGTTAGCTCTGATATTGTGCCAATCTGCACCAGAGAGTGATTATGGAATGATGAGCCTTCCTTTGCTTTCAGAAAAGCAACGGGCACGTCTTTCTGATGTCTAGAGGGGTTGTGTGTTGGAGGCAGAATCGGGACTGGGGGCTTTAATCTGCTTTTCTTATTCATAAATACCTTTACAAAAGCCCAACAAAACACTATTTACAATTTTCACAAAGCCACACATAAGCTAATACCAAGTAAAGCACGGGCTGAGTTTCAGAAAGGATGCTTTGAAAAAAGAGGGATCAGATCAAGCCCTAAATGTGTTTAATTCATTAGCCGTAAAGCGTGCAGAGCTGGCTTTGTAATGAGATCAGAACACACAGGAAAAGATTGAGAATGAGATCTCGGAAGTCCCACGTGGAGACTCCTGCTCCTGTCTCCAGTCTGTTCTGTGGCCTCTCTGTCCGACGAGCTGCCGTCTTTAAGCAGAGAAGGAGTTTGGGCTCGGTCTTTCCCACTTCGGTCTAACAGTGAACCCTCCTGCTCAAGCTGGCCAGTGGGATAACAAATGAAATAAACAGGAGGAATTACTGCTTTATCAACCCTTAAAAATGGTCATGGCAATGTATGCTCGTTGTGAAAATTCTAACAGTGCAAAAATTTACAGCAAAATTCCTCCTTCCTGTTCCCTGAATCCCATTCCTCAAGGGAACCACTGATAATAGTTAACAGTGGTCCACTCAGAGTTTTTCTTTGTGTAGATAAATACCCAGACACACCCTCATATGTACATATAAATATATAAGAATATATATGTACACACATCTATTTTTAAAAAATATAAACGGGATTTTCTTCTTACTTACTTTTATATTTTTGATATCTTTTCCTGGATAGATAGATTTACATTTTTTTAAAAATGGGAAATCCGCCCTAGCTGGTTTGCTCAGTGGATAGAGCGTAGGCCTGTGGACTGAAGGGTCCCGGGTTCGATTACTATCAATGGTACATGCCCAGGTTGCAGGCTCGATCCCTAGTAGGGGGCGTGCAGGAGGCAACCAATCAATGATTATCTCTCATCATTGATGTTTCCATCTCTCTCTCCCTCTCCCTTCCTCTCTGAAATCAATAAAAATATATATTTTGAAAAAAGAACGGGAATCACATTTCAAGGCGACTTTTGAACTGACTTTCAATCAAAACCCAGGCAACTAGCAGCGGGGAGAGGTCCGCCAGCACCTGCAGGTGGAGCCCTGTGCCTCTGACCCTCTGACCTTGGAAATGGCTCTGTTTTTTGAAGGCAGCCCGAAGGCATGGCGAAGGACCACGTCTCCTTTTCACGCAGGCAGACCCCGTTGTGAAAGAAGATGACAGTTTAATCAAGTTGTTTTCTGTCTGGCAATTTGCACCAACTTCACTTGGGGAAATGAGGGAACCCGGTGTGACTGGGATTCGCATCCCTTAGGGCCTGGTGGGGCGCAGGGGACCCTGTTCCACAGAGGGAGCCTCCGGGGACTGTCCTCCCATTGGCTCAGGGAGCTGGGCTAAGCAAGCCGTCCCTGCAGCAGGCCTGACTGATGTGTTGATACGCTGGGCTAGGGGGGAACGTTCTCAAACTAATTCACTTAAGATGAGGGAATGGCTTCTCCTGAAAGGCAACGCAAAGCAAGATCCTCCAGTTCTCAGTAAGGCTGTCCGAATTGTCTGCCAACCACTGGAGGATGAAATTGAGTCTAACGCCACAGCATGTATTACGGAGAGTAGACCAGCCAGGACACAAGGAGAGGGTATAAGCAAAGCTTCTCCATCACTTACCTGCACTTTGTTTGGATGACACCAAGTGGCAGAGGGCACCGCGAAGTGAGATTAGGTGCTTGAAATGTGGCCGCAGAGACGCAGTGTTTCTGGAGGCGACCTTCATTGTGGGGAAATGGTAGAGGACAGACTTCCTGAAGGGTTTTCTACCCGGATGCGTGATTACGTGGTCCGGGAACTATGTCATTGATAATATACTTTTTTTTATATTCCTGTGTAAATAATTTCATTTTTTAAACTTCACAACGTATCATGTTTAAATACTTGTCAAGCAATAACTCACAGGTGGCAGGAAATGATCAGAGTCTCCCAGCAGGATTAAGGGTGTTGCTGCCGGAACTGATAGATCTGTAGAGCCTCCTTGAAGAGGAGCCTTACCACGGAGGTGTCATTTGTGAAACAGAACCACACAATCTCAGTCATTGGAGCAGTTATGTGGGGGACTCTGAATCCATCTCACATTGGCCTGCTTTTCCTTTTTTTAAACAGGGTATAAAGCATGTTTTTAATTCTGTGTGCAGGCATGAATATACGTATTATAGTCAGATTTTCCCCCCAGTAAAAGTCAACAAAGGGAAATATATGGCTGTACCCTAACCCGTGATATCTGTCATCGGTTTAACTCTATTGTCCATGTATAAAGACAATGTCAAAGTCATTTGTGTAAATAATAACAGAAAAGACGACTACCAATTTATCATGCATGGGGAAATAGCATGTTGAAGGAATTTACTAGGAAATCAGTATTTGTCATCACGTGTCTTTTTATGGTTTATAAATCCTAGCCTAATTTACAAGGGTTTAAGGCCTTCCACCCAAATATAAAAAGTGACCCATTAAAGTTAACGAGTCTTCTATATCGGGGCTCATCTTTTAAATTTACCATGTGATTACATGTAATGAAAGGGAGATGGGGAGCATTTAAAGTGCCGCTGAGAGGGCTCTGGGAAGAGATGAGGGCTCAAAGAATTCTGAGACCTGGGAGAACTGTATTTGCAAGGGACAGAAATAAAAACACCAAAGGAAGCTGACACTTAAAACAGTATGCTACTCATAAATTTGATGGAATCTTGGTGGGTAAACATTTTAAAAGATGAAGCTCAGCAATAGGTGCAGAGGGATTTGCGTAGAATGGAAAAGACCCTCAGGTTAGAATATACCACTGCAAAACCGTTACAAGGTTTATAACTGTATTTGTGGGAAGAAAAGAAAATATCATTATTGACTAAAAATTTGGTAAAACCTGAGCATAAGATCCTGTCTCCAGTCTTATCATTAAATTGTGCTTGAAACCATAAAACTCCTAGAAGAAAACATAGGCAGTAAAATCTTGGACATTTATCTTAGAAATATCTTTTCTGATATGTCTTCTCCGGCAAGGGAAACAAAAGAAAAAAATAAATGGGACTACCTCAAACTAAAAAGTTTATGCACAGCAATGGGAACCATCAACAAAACAAAAAGGTAACTTACGAAATGGGAGAAGTTATTTGCCAGTGATACATTTGATAAAGGGTTAATCCCTAAACTCTATAAAGAACTCAGACAATTTAACACTAGAAAAACAAACAACCCCATTAAAAAGTGAGAAGACGTGGATAGACACTTCACTAAGGAAGACGTACAGATGGCCAGTAAACATATGAAAAGTTGGGAAACTGCACTAATCATCAGAGAGATGCAAATTAAAATCACACGGAAATATCATCTCACACCTGCCAGAATGGCTGCCATCAATAAATCAACAAACAAGTGTTGGTGAGGATGTGGAGCAAAGGGAACCCTCGTGCACTGCTGGTGGGAATGCAGACTGGTGCAGCCACTGTGGAGAACAGTGTGGAGGTTCCTCAAAAAATTAAATATGGAACTGCCATTTGACTCAGTGATCCCACTTCTGGGGATATATCCGAGTAAACCCCAAACATTAATCCAAAGAATATATGCACCCCTACGTTCCTAGCAGCACAATTTACAGTAGCTGAGATAGGGAAGCAGCCCTAGTGGCATCAATAGATGAGTGGATAGAAAAGCTGTGGAACATTTACACCATAGAATGCCTCTTGGTCATGAAAAAGAACGAAAATTTTACATTTTACAATTGCATGGATGGACCTAGAGGTAGTATGCTAAGTGAAATAAGTCAGACAGAGAAAGACAAATACCATATAATTTCATTTGTATATGAAATCTAAGGAACAAAATAAATAAACGCAATAGAGACAAACTCATAGATACAGAGAATAGACTGACAGCTGTCAAGGGGAGGGCATGGGGTGGGCGATGGGTGAAAAGGCAAGGGATTAAGCAGTACAAATTGGTAATTGTAGGATAGTCATAGTATGTAGATTACAGCACAGGGAATAGTCAATAATATCGTGATAACTATGTATGGGGCCAGATGGGTACTTGAAACATCAGGGGACCACTCTGTAAAGTACATGATTTTCTAATCTGTATGCTGTACATCTGAAACTGAAGCAGAATAATATTGAATATAAACTGTAATTAAAAAGTAAAAAAAACAAGCTCATATCTCCCAGTCTCTGTAGGAGGGTAGGAGCCTAACATTGATAATCGACAGCAAACACAGACGGCCTCCTCATACTGACCATCTCTCCATAGTAAAGTCCCCCAGGGCTGCTCCATGAACTCACCCCAGCTTTAAAAATCCTCCCACCTTTTCAGAGGAGGTGAATTCAAGCTCTCTCGTGCAAGTTTTGAATAAAATCTTCCTTGCCTATTTAATTGGACCAGTGCAATTTTTCTTTAGCCACACACAGTCAACATCTGTTGAACTTGAAGAATTTGAATGTTTTATTCTCACATATAGCATCCGTTTAGAAAAAATTAGAGTATTTATGAAAAGTACCAATGTTGGAGGAAATGTTACAAAACAAAGCAAAGTGATTTGATAGATGGCTGAAGGTATCTATATCTGGAAGACAACCAAACATAATTTGAAGAATGGGCTAATCCTCTTTTAATAAAAATTTATATAGCTAACTTATCTTATCTGGGACAATTTAAACTGAACTACATTATATAGAAGTGCTTAGCAAGTTGCAGGTGCTCAGGAATGTTAAGTGTCAAAGAATAAAGTCTTTTTGTGTGTGCTTATTTCCTTTATAATCACCCCGATGAGACCATGCCAGTGGAACTAGAATTTTAGAGCTGATCTATGCTCTCCATTTTACTGATGAAGGAACTGAGAACC
This sequence comes from Myotis brandtii, assembly GCF_000412655.1. Taxonomy (NCBI): domain Eukaryota; kingdom Metazoa; phylum Chordata; class Mammalia; order Chiroptera; family Vespertilionidae; genus Myotis; species Myotis brandtii. Next base: position 1,037,139 of record NW_005371555.1, read on the forward strand.
ACACAGGATGGCTTTTTGGTGAAGGAGCAGAACTGGAAACCAGGTTGCATTATGTCCAGTCTAGTCTTCTTTTTACTCTCTCCTAGAAATTTGAGGTCTATTCTGGTGTTGTATTTTAACTGGAAGGAGAGATTTCACTGGAAAGACTTATGCAAAGGCCAACTAACAGAATCATTTAGGTGGAGAAATATAACTTGGAGAAAGAGAAAACCCTTGCTCCTCCATTGTTCCTTTTGGTCAGTTGCAACTTCATGGAGTTTTACAGTTGATACAGCTCTTTCACGGGCATCATCTGATTGGATCCCCCAAACAAGCTGGGCTGGGCAAGAAAGAGCTTGATTAAATGGTTTTCCAAAGGTCACCTGGCTGCTAAATGGCAGAGCAGAAACTAGAATGAGATTTTTAGCTCATCTAGTTTTTCAAAATCTACTGCGTCTATTATAGGGAACCCCATGTATCAGATCTTAGATACAGAGTGTGGGCAACGAGTGGAACAAATAGCAAACAAATATGTTTATGACCGTTTTTTAAAACTTATCTTTATTGTTGAGAGTCTCCCCAATCTTTTCGACCTTACCACTCCCGCCCCACCAAGGGGTTCCTGCCCTGCCCCAGGCCTTCACCACTCTATTGTCTGTGTTCATGGGCAATGCATCTATGCATATAAATTCTCTTTGGTTAATCTTCCTGCCGCCCCTCCCCAATTCCTCTAGATTCGTTAGTCTGTTCCATGTTTCCAAGCCTCTGGTTCTATTTTGTTTATCAGTTTATTGTGTTCATTAGATTCCCCATATGAGTAAGATCCTGTGATACTTGTCTTTCTCTTGACTGGCTTATTTCACTTAGCGTAATTATTTCATCATTTCCAAGTCCCTCCATGCTGTCTCAAAGGGTAATAGATCCTCCTTTTTTTCTGCTGCATAATGTTCCATTTTGTAAATGTACCACATCTTTTTTATCCACTCATCTACTGATGGGCACTTGGGCTCTTTCCAGATCTTAGCTATTGTAAATAATGCTGCTATGAACATAAGGGTGCTGTTTATGATAGTTTTGGTAAGTGCAAATGCAAGAAAAATACAGATTGCAATGAGAATTTATAAGAGGATCTTAACCCTGCCGGGAGGTGAGGTTTGGATCAGGAAGGCTGACTCACGGAAGTGACATTTCTATTCCCAGACCAGTGTCCTGGCTCCTGTATTAATTAACTAGTGTTCAACATCAGTGGGCTCTACACTGTGGCCTGAACGCTTGTCCTAGCAATATATGGAGAAATGCGAACTATAATGAAATGGTTACATGGGTTTTTTTAAATCAAGCTAACTGTATTAAAAATAAAGGTCTGTCTTATATCCTAAGATTGTCTTTCCTCATTTAGGGTTTTAAAACACCCCTTTTATTGTTATGTAAATAAATATTTTTTTTCAGTGAATTACTTGAGGCTATAAAAAATTTCAAATCATTTCCCCAATTTTATTTAACATATTTTTAGGTAGTGAAGTCCCCAAGTCTGGGAACCAATGATCTATATCCTGCTGCAACCCGTGGCCTTGCACTTTTTTTTTTATTACATGAGTAGAGAAAAGACCTTTGCTTTGACTAACCTAATAAATCACAGGAATAAGATGGTACACACCTTTGTACATGTGTGGGATGTAGGATTAAAAATAATGAGACAAACTCAGAAGCTTAGTGTTATTTCAGGAAACAGGAATAAACAGAGAATTTGAACATGTTATTTTCGTGTCCTTGCTAGGAAGTTTCCTAGCAAGCTATCAAGTCAACCTTTATATGGATGAGGGTGAGAGTCAGGGCAGAAGGAGAGGGAGTTGAAATTGAAAGCTGCTCTGACAAAGAGAAGGCAAAGGCTGGCTGGGGTGAGAAGAGAGAGAGGTTTCTTGATCCCTGTTGCTCTTTCTGTAGAGAATTTTTTTCTCTGTCTCTCCTCCCGGCCTTCTTTGTAACTATCAACAGATTCTGTTTGTGTGGTAGCTTTGTTGAAGGCTGTCCTGCAGGCAGAGTGCCCTCCCTCATTGGAATGTGTCACAGTGCAGAGGGTAAAATCAATCGATGGCCCTTCCTGGCCTCCCCCCCTCTTCCTGCCCTTATAAATACTTTTATTTGCATTCTGTCACTGTGGCTGTAGCTTATCCCTTTGCATTTGCCCTTTCTAGTTGAAAGTCATTAATCTGCAAATGCAACTAATTAGCCCTTCGCTGTTCAGGGAGCAGAAAACACTGCTCGCTCATCGTTCTAGTTTATTGGATGCCAGAAAATGTACACTTAAGGATCAATGGATCTTGCCAATGGAAAGAGTGCTCTGTGTAATCACACAATTGGCCCTGGTAAGCTCTGAAATGAGAATTGCACAGAGGGCCTAAAACCTGCCCCGGAAGGGTGCGGCGACTTACACAACAGGCTTGCATTTCTTATTTTCTCAAGGAAGTTGAGCCCATTTTGTGAGGGGAGTCATCTCAATCCATCTTCTTGAAGAGCAAGGCACAGAAAATTAGGTGAAATTGGGTGCATTTCAGCCCTGACATTTTTCTTTTTGGAGAAAGGTTGAACTCAAGACCTTAGGGTTGGTTTAAGATTGGAAAGGCCAAGTCACTTTATCTTATTTTTTTTTCCAATGGGGAAAAAACCCCTCTTTGTCCCAAATAAAACCTAAAATGCTTATACCCAGCTTTCCTTTTTTTAACCTTAAAAAAGAGACACAATGGACTACAGGTCTCCAGAGAAAACTCATGATTCCCTTGAAGGAAAATCATTTTTCTACAGAGGCAAATGTTTTAAAACAAATTAGAGGCAGGGCACCATGGGGATGCTGATTGGACAAGCAGTTTAAGCCACAGATGAACCACCTCTCTAGTAACAAAACAAACATAGTATCCAGTTATGCTGCGAGTGCACTCATGTGTGGGTGTGTATGTCTTTGTGTGTGACTGCTAGTGTGTGTGTGTGTGTGTGTGTGTGTGTGCAGAAATGCTTTTTACCAAAGGGAAACTGAATGTTAAAGAGGACCTGCAAGATATATATGGAAAGTATTACATCTACCTGACAGAAAGTCCAGGGAGAAAAAAAAAAAAGGTCCGCAATAATATATACCTGGTACCTGGTAACCGCTGGGGAGAATGAGTTAGGCCAGTGATGGCGAACCTATGACATGCGTGTCAGAGGTGACACGCGAACTCATTTTTTTGGTTGATTTTTCTTTGTTAAATGGCATTTAAATATATAAAATAAATATCAAAAATATAAATCTTTGTTTTACTATGGTTGCAAATATCAAAAGATTTCTATATGTGACACGGCACCAGAGTTAGGTTAGGGTTTTTCAAAATGCTGACACGCCGAGCTCAAAAGGTTCACCATCACGGAGTTAGGCAGTTGGAATAGTTGAAGCCCATTGGAAGGAGAGTCGGTGTTAAGGAGGATTGTTTTTATCACGGGCCACAGCCCACAATCCACGCCATTAGTAGAAATCCTGCACAGGTCTCTGCGATGGGTCTGAAGCTCTGTCCACCAGCTACTGGGAGCCAGGTCCTTTCTGGGTCTGTGCTGAGAGGGGAGATTCAAGCTCCTGGTGCAGGACCAGAGAGCTCCCCGTTTTTATTTTTGTCTGGTGCTACAACAGTTCTTTGCATAAATGGGAATGGGCATGGAAATGAACAAGTGGAACTGTTTTCTTCTCTTTCTCAGAATATTCACAATCATTTAAGAATAGCTAACAAAGTTGGCTTTCTTTGAATAGCATCAATTTTTCTTTAACAAATATTTTTTACCTTTTTCTTTCCTTTCTCTCCTTCTCTGCTTACCTTCACCCATATTTTTAAATTTAGAGATACAAAGCCAGTGGTGGTGGACTTAAATGTATTCAGCTACACCATGTACACCTACATATTGTTTATGTAACTTTACTTATTTCCAGAGAGACATTATCATAACAATGATAGAGAATAAGCGTCCTTTGTTCTTGAATGCACAGTGTAATGCAGTGGTTCTTAACCTGTTTGGGGGGCACAGACCCCCTTTAAGAATTTTTGTCACAATAAACCTTCCTCTCTCCAGAAAACTCATGCCATCTTTCTTTTAATTTTAGGGAATTCACAGACACCCTAAAGCAATTGCTCTATGGAGTCGATGGTCCCAGATTTAAAACCTATGGTCACAGGCAATGCGTATAACAGTGGAGAAGTTAAAGCATGTAGTAGGATCTATGAGCACATGATGTTGCAGAATAAGATACTGTTGGTTTCTGGTAACAACTAAAATGCAGTCTCTGGAGTTAGGCAGAGTTGAGTCTAAACAGGACTCTTCTACTTCCTGGCTGTGTGAGTGATTATTTAACTTACCTAAGCTCCAGTTTCCTCATTAAAAAGAGGGTAATAACATCAACCTCAGTGGGTTGCTGAGATATGTACACAGTTTGGGACACAATCAGCCCTAAAAAAATATTAGTGGTTGTCCTTGATAATAATGGGGACTGCTATTCTTTTCTTTCTTTCTTCCTTTCTTTCTTCCTTCCTTCCTCTCTTTCTTTCTTTCTTTCTTTCTTTCTTTCTTTCTTTCTTTCTTTCTTTCTTTCTTTCTTTCTTTCTTTCTTCCTTCCTTCCTTCCTTCCTTCCTTCCTTCCTTCCTTCCTTCCTTCCTTCCTTCCTTCCTTCCTTCCTTCCTTCCTTCCTTCCTTCCTTCCTTCCTTCCTTCCTTCCTTCCTTCCTTCCTTCCTTCCTTCCTTCCTTCCTTCCTTCCTTCCTTCCTTCCTTCCTTCCTTCCTTCCTTCCTTCCTTCCTTCCTTCCTTCCTTCCTTCCTTCCTTCCTTCCTTCCTTCCTTCCTTTCTTTCTTTCTTTCTTTCTTTCTTTCTTTCTTTCTTTCTTTCTTTTGTTTTTAAACATATTTTTATTGATTTCAGAGAAGAAGGAAGAAGAAGAGAGAAATAGAAACATCAATGATGAGAGAGAATTATTGATCGGCTGCCTCCTGCATGCCCCCTTATTGGGGATCGAGCCTGCAACCCAGGCATGTGCCCTGACTGGGAATCAAACCATGACTTCCTGGTTCATAGGTCGATGCTTAACCACTCAGCCACACCGACTGGGTGGGACTGCTATTCTGAATGAAGGCAGGCACCCTGTCTTCCCCTGCTCATCAGTTCTCATTGCCATCTTCAGGGAAACAGACTCTGGGAGACACTCCTGCATGCCTACCTCCTCCTTTTAAAAACTTATACTTAGTTACTAAGACTCATCCTGCTTGAGAAAATTTAGCTTTAAACTTTGCAAGGCAGAGAGGTCCATTTTTTTTTTCAGCATCGATTTATTTCATGCTTATTTGAGGTGATTGTGGACTGTGGAAGTCAAAGGAGGGAATGCTTAGTCACCTGGTGGGCAGTGTTTATCGAAAACATTCCTCAACAGTGGCCTGATGCTTAGCTCTTCCACTTTCTCTTTACATACCTTGATTTTCACCATGAGCTCTTTGATTTTTCATCTTCTTTCCTTTTCCTTTTCTTAATTCCTTATCAGAGGCAATTTTCTGTTCAGGTCTAGTCAGTTCAGCTCAACAAATAAAAATTGAACATATTCTACTTCCCAGCCCCCGAGTTAGATACTTGGGACGAAGTAAGTAAAATACAGTGTTTATACTTTCAAGGACCCTCATTGTATTGGGTATTGTATCATCATCATCACCATCATCATCATCATCATCACCACCACTATTGTTTATTATAGTACATACTCTGTGTCAAGCATTGTGCTAACCATGCTGCATACATGATTTTGTTTCATTTAACTTCAGGATAGGACCTTCTTTCTAGAACTGCCCATATTTTTATTCCAGTGCTGCAATAAACATTTATTCTCTTTAGCCCTACCCAGCAGTTCTCACTTCTCCCAATGGCAGTTATTCTCGGTATCTTCAGGGCTTTCTCTTGGTCAATCACTATGTGTGGCCCTACAATTCTCCACAGCCTGGGTATGGCTGTGCTTTCCACCCCTTCTATGCTTTGACACTAAAAACATGATATTTCTTGTGCTTCAACAAGTCAATGACTGGCCATTTTTCAGTCTTGGATGACTCAAACTTGTTCTAGGTGAGACTTAGGAGATATATTAACAGATACACAAGTCTGACTCCACCGAAGAGTTAGGGATTGACCCCAAAGCTAGGATTCTAACCAGAATGGTGATGAATCCCTGTAGTTTATGAATTTATTAACTTTTAAAGATATAACATTAGAATCTAAGGTAACATTAGAGAGCAACGACTAAGAATTTGGCAACATGAAAAGGACTGTTTAAAGGACTTGCAATATCTTCAATAGACTGTTTACAATAGACTGTGTCTACCCAATTATAGGATATAATCTCTTGATATGCTAGCCCTACATGATTCCCAACATCTTGATGTTTGCAACAAATAACATGTTTGGCATTGAGTGAATTAGGGGTTCTGAAACTTTCTGTGGGGTGAAGTTACTTCTTGTTTACTAAAAGCCTTACAACTGTTGGTCAGATTGGAGCAGGTACTAGTGCTGGCATTCAGATATGATCCCACTGTGAAGAGGACAAGGGTGCTCCAGTGAGGAGGGAAAGCATGGGCTGTTACCTAGTCCCACATATGAAGGAACTCAGGTGTTTTACTGCTATCCTTGTACACAATGTCCATCACTGAATCAGAGACCTCTGTAAACACATCAAAAGCACAAGAGACATCTAAGATAAAAACTTTTTAAAAATATATTTTTTTATTGAATTCAGAGAGGAAGGGAGTGGGAGATAGAAACATCAGTGATGAGAGAAAATCATTGATTGGCTACCACTTGCACGCCTCACCACTGAAGATCGAGCCCACAACCCGGGCATGTGCCCTGGACTGGAATGGAACCGAGGACCCTTCAGTCTGCAGGCCGATGCTCTATACATTAAGCCAAACCAGCTAGAGCTAAGCTAAAAGCTTTTGAATTTTCAATAATCGGGGCTATTTTTTGAGTGAATAATATAGGTCAGTGATGGCGAACCTTTTGAGTTCAGTGTGTCAGCATTTTGAAAAACCCTAACTTAACTCTGGTGCCATGTCACATATAGAAATTTTTTGATATTTGCAACCATAGTAAAACAAAGATTTATATTTTTGATATTTATTTTATATATTTAAATGCCACTTAACAAAGAAAAATCAACCAAAAAAATGAGTTCGCGTGTCATCTCTGACACGCGTGTCATAGGTTCGCCATCACTGATATAGGTCATGCACATCACTAGAGACTTTAGGTATGTAACCAGTTTACTAGCATGCTATGGGGTGACCCAGTTATTCATATTTAACAGATAAGTAGATTGAGGGCTGGAGAGGCAAGGACCTTAGTCAAGGTCATCTTGTTTGCAGATGGCCGACCTTGGGTTTTATTTTGCAGCATTTTTATTTTTAGTATTGAATATTTTCAGAAAGGAACATGATTCCTACTGGCTTCTTAACTATTTTAAAAAATGTTTTATGCATGTAGGAACAGTTCTACTTTTCCAGTGCTAGTCTTATCACACATAGGGTGTGGTTGGAAAATGTTTTTAGATTAAAATACAGTCACTTCTGTTTGCAGAAACGGTCCAGATTAAACATTTGTGAATGTCTCTGGGTTGCAAGAGACAGAATTGGAAAAATTCATCCCTCTCACCCTGTCTTTAAGTGTAATGATTAATGTATCATTACAAAATGATCTATTGTGCCCACAGATTACTGCCTGAATCCTTATGTCTACTTTATGACTTATTGTTTGCCTGACATCACTGAACATTTTATCTAAAGATAAGTGAAGAATTAAAGTCCTTCCCTTTCTTCTCAGCCAGAATTAAAAGAAGAGAAAGAGAGAGAGAGAGAGAGAGAGAGAGAGAGAGAGAGAGAGAAGGGAGGGAGGGAAGAAGGAAAGAAGGAAGGAAGGAAGGAAGGAAGGAAGGAAGGAAGGAAGGGAGGGAGGAAGAGAAAAATTAGGCAGAAAAAGAATCACATTGATGCTCAGTTAAAATTAAGCTGGAATCAAATCAATCATGTGTCAGTGAAGCATATAAAAAGTTTAATGGATGCTTAATGATAACCAAACCCGAGAAATTGTGTTCTGATAAATAGTTGATATTATTAGATATCAACATTGTTCTGTACATCATAAGACCATGAGTATGGGTGTATTAGCAACTTGTGAAATTATATAACACTCTCAAAAACCAACTGAGGAAGAAAAGAGTGAAATTAAGATGTTCAAATTAGTGGAATTTAAAAGACACATATATTAGTGCTCCAGCTGCGTTCTGCAATGTTCTCAATTCATGTCCGTCTGCAGTGGTTGTTTTCCACTGCGGCAGAAGATGGGAAAAGCAAGCTGGTCTTTTAAATTTATTGCATCACATTAGTTGCACTATAAGATTCTTGGAAGATGATTGTCTTGTGGATTCGAGTTCCAGATCAGTGGACATTTGGCTGGAAGGATTTATTTTGTGTGCTCAGAGAATTAGGCCTTAAATCAGTGTTACTGGAGGCGGCAGAGGGTTTGCTTTATACAACTGCAATAACTAACTCACTGGGGGAGTGTTGGTGTGACCCTTCCCCGATATTCCAAGGGAAGTATGTGTTTGGTCATCATCGCTTTAAATTCTACAAAGCAATACAACAGGAACATTAGCTCTCCGATCACCATGCGTTTCTTTCGCTTGGTAAAAGAGACTCTATATAGAGGAGAAATCGTTGCATTGGTGTGTCATTTGTGAGGGACTTGAACTTTTGATTCCATGAAGAACACTTAGATTGAATTATATCAGGTTCCAGGGACATTTTAAGTGGAAGGCTGCTTAAGTTCCCTCTAATGCTTTTTTTTCTTTTTCTGAGAAAACGCTTCTTCTAACAAGGATGATAGAAATATCTTCCAGGACAGACAGAACAATATAGATTTATGGCTATTCATTTTTTTAATTCAACTATTAGTTCTTCAAACAATTAAGCACCCACAGAAGGCAGGCTCTGCAGTTTAGGATGCCCGAGTCTGGTGGTTGAAGGCAAATTGGGAATGAATGTTTATCATTCCTGTGACACAAGTACCATGTGCCTTGGGAACAAAGAGGAGGGAGTGAGGAACCACCCAGAAAGAGGGTAGGTACATCCTTAAAATGGGGAGAAACGATGCTAGACCTTGGTTTCCATGAGCTCCTAAAATGCAGCCAGTGTTAGCAGCTCTGCATGTTTTGGCTGCCTGTCAGTGAGGATGTACTGTGGACGGGGTGTGGAAATTCATAGAAACTTAGTACTGTATACAATACTGATGATTTATTGTTAGCCTGATATCACTGAACATTTTATCGAAAGGTAAGTGAGGGCTTAAAATACTTCTTTTTTTCCTCGGCCAGGATTAAAAGCAGACAGACAGACAGAGAGAAAGAGAGAGAGAGAGAGAGAGAGAGAAGAGTGGAGGGGAGAAAGAGAGATATATATCATATATCCAGTTTTCTCAATGCTAGAATCCCTTCGGCAGCTTGATAGTGATCTTGACTTGCGTTATGGTTTTTTTTTAAGTCTCTTGGTTCTATTACAGCTCTCTGGTACAAACAAGGCAGATACACTCTCTAACCTGACAGCCTTTTAAATGTTCATAGTGAGGTTGTGGTCAACCCAAACCCCTAGGCATTTTTTTCTTTTTTCTTCATACAAGGGGTTGCAAACCTTTCCTGCATCCCATTTGTGCTATTGATTGGTTTTAATTTAAACGTAGGACTTTGCATTTATTCCTTTAAAATTTTATTGATTTGTCTCTGCTTTACTGTTCCAGTTTAAAGATCATTTTAAACCTGCATGCTGACATCTCTCATATTAGCTATTCTGTCCCAGTCTATGCCATCTATAAACTTGATTAATATGCTGTCTATATCTCCCTCCAAGTCCTTGGTAAGAATGCTAAAGAGATAGGTGGGAGGAGAGAGCCCTAGGGAATTTTACAAATCATAGCCTTTTGGGTAGGATTGTTTAACCAGATACAAGTCAACTTAATCACCCAAGCTCATTGCTTTTTATTCAAAAGGTGTTACAAATACATGACCTTCTGAACTGGTTGGTCCAGGAGCGTTCTGGTTTACCTGGTTAAGTTCTGGCTTAAACCTGTTGTTTAACACTAAGTGGATAGTGCTTTTGTTTTTTATTTGTTTGTTTGTTTGTTAATCCTCACCTGAGGATATTTTTCCATTGATTTTTAGGGAGAGTAGAAGACAGAGGGAAAGACCGAGAGAAACATCAATGTGAGAGAAACACATCCATGGGTTGCCTCCTGCACGAGCTCCAACCAGGGTCTGGGCCAGGGAGGAGCCTGCAACCAAGGTACATGCCCTTGATTGGAATCAAACCCGGGACCCTTTGGTCCGCAGGCTGATGCTCTATCCACTGAGCCAAACAGGGTAGGGCTAGATAGTGCATTCCTTCACTCTCAAAAGTATTCTGGTTTGGGAGAAGAGTATTATGGTTGCCCTAATTGTTAGAGACCACACCAAACCCCTTGGGGAACTCTAGAACATGCTCTTCATGCGGCTCTCTGACCCTCCAATTTATTAGCCCTAGCATACAATAAAATGGTGTTTATTTGCCAGATTTTTTCTTAATCTTCCCATTGTTCCTAGTATGCACACGTTTTTCTGACTGTTTCCAAATAATCTAAGTTTTATTTCTTTTCCTATTGGGAACTAAATTTAATTTACCAGTCTATAATTATAGTTTTTGTTTATTGTATACTTGTTATGCCCAAGTGTTTTACAAGTTTTATCTCATTTAATCCTCATCATAACTCCGAGGCAGGGATTGCTATTGCAATTTACAGGTAAAGAAAGTGAGCTAGCACAGGTTAAGTAACTTTCCCAAGGTCTCAGAGCTCATAAAAGGTAGAGGCAGAATTCAAACCCAGGCAATTGGACTCCAGAGTCTTGATTCTGTCTCGCTAATTTCCAGAATTTAGTCTTTTCCCCATTTGAAATCTGTGACACACACACACACACACACACACACACACACACACACACGGAAATAGAAATGAAAGAAGCAGAGTTCAAAAAATAATCTCCTCCTAGAAAATCATTTAAAGCTAGGCAATAAAGGGAAAGTAATATAAATTTTCTAGGGCACTAGCAGGAATTGATGGAATTACACAATTTAAAGGACAAAGCTGAGGGACACCCTGCAAAGCTTCTGACAAATGGGCCATAAAAGTGCTCAAAGACCACTATGGTTCAGAGACATTTCTCCAGCCCTTGAACATCTCTTGCTCCTAGATTGACTTGCAATGTTTGCTATCCCTTTTCTGTGGCCCAGGGAGGGAGAGAGAAAAAGACCACAATGAGCCTAAAAGCCCATTCTGGGACATTTCTCCTAGGACAGTGATCAGTTTCATATCGTGAGAGTGTGCGAGTGCATGTGTGTGACCGCAGAATGTTTCAAAGGGAAAAAAATCCAATTGTTCCTGACCCATTTCGTTAGTTTTATATCCATATTTTTGTGATCTTTGGCATGCAGGAGTGCTCCTTAATTGTTTGTTGAATGAATGAACGCCTCCTCACGACAGTTGGCTGCAATTTTAGGGAGGAAGGAGGAAAGGATGCTGTTTCTTCACAAAGGCCCATCGTCTGATTTGTATTTTGGTTCGAAAGGCTCAGCTCTGCAATTTCTTCTACATGAAGTTTTTCAAGGATGTCCCTTCCCAGGGAAGGGACACCCTTCCTCGCCCTCTCCAAGCACGTTCGTTCTGCATTTCAAGACACATAACTTATTTATTATGTTATGTTAATGAAGGTCCGGCCTGTGGCTTAGAATGTGAACCGTTCTGTGAAAGGCAGAAAGAAAAGGACCCCATAAATACAAAGAATCTGGACCAGAGAACATTTTATTACAAGACTCGCTCCTTCCTAAAGACAGTAAACATGATGAATTTCTCTTTGCAACCGAATTTATGAAGATAAATGATTCTCTCTGTGGTTGCTTTAACTGGCTTTGCCTTGTGGTCTGAAGCAGAGCTGCGGCCCACGCACACACATTTATTGCCATCCCTAATGACAGGACGCGCTGTCTTCTGTGTGCCCGCGTGGGGCTTCGGAGAGTGACGTTGTGTTTTAGCACCGGGACGGAAAAGGAGGCATCCAATTTCCATGTTTTGGTGGCAAGCGTTTCCATGTTTTCTGTAAGGGAAGCCTGGGACTGCCTTCGATCCGGCTTCTACAACTTTTTATAGCACTCTTTTCAGAGTCGGGCTGAAAACATCTTTTGCTGAGACTTTTTCCAAATACCAAGTCAGGAATCGGTGGCAGAGCCTCGTGTTTGATCCTCAGACATTCAGTCGCACTCTGGCTTTCTGCTGAGCCTGCACGGAAGGGGGAAGTAGACGGAAGCGGGAGGGCAGGGGCAATGTTGAAACGCCTCACTCAGAACGCCCTCCGAGCCCCAGTGCACAGGCACAGCCGCACGAGGGAGCTGGCCCCACTTGGCTAATGACGGCAGCGCGCATCATTGCCTATGCAGAGCACAGAAGAAAGCCATTCTGCTCAGCTCTAATTCCATCAGGATCATTTACCTTTTGAAGGATAGAGAAGAATGAATTGAAGATCAAAATCATCAGCCTTATTTGGCTTCATCCAAGATTTATGGCAGCTGCTTTCAAGGGCAACTGGAAAAAAAAAACCAATGGTGGAAGTCACATCTGTACCACTTCTTGTCTTTCAATATTTTATAAATGTTACGAGCAAAGTCAACCTCTGGGGACATTAAAATTAAACAACCTCTCTCCCTCCCCTGTATTGGAATAAAAGCATATATCAATAATTGCTCTACTTAACTATGCTCATCTGTAACATAGCTTTTAAGATTACTATTGGGGAAACCTATGTTTGGTTTACTATTCATTTGCTAAAGGTTATTATAATGTGGGACCCGTGTTTCTGTCATGTCAAAAGCATTAAACTTTGATTTAAATGGTTAATAATACAGTGCCCATGATTGCTAGCTTTAGACTTGAGTTCATTTTTTTTTAAAAGCAAACATTTATGGGATATCAACCAACATCTGAAATGAAGATATATTGTTCTTAATTTAAGTGCCTTGATGTGCAGCCAAAAAAAAAAATCAACTTAGAAAAGGAGGACATTTGCTGTGATCTTTGAGGAAGTAAATAAGGTTGCTTTGGTTGCTTTAGATGCTTTGATTAGTTTTGACAGCAAGAAATAGATTTTGCATCCATATGATAAAAGACTACAATACAAGTAAGGCTGATATGGTGGCTCACAAATTATCCTGCGGACCAAGCACAGTAGACAAACATTGATAAGGCAAATTAGTTTTCTATTTGCAAGATGCTCAAAAGTCTTAAACTTCTCTTTTCATAGTAGAACACTTATTCTTAAAAAAGTCCCAGCTGGGTTAGCCCCATGGATCCTCTTCATAGCATATTTTAGTATTTACAAGAAACGAATTTGCCATCAGCCTTTGTCAGCTGGCCTTTTAGATGTAAGATCTTAAATGTTAAAGGGAAATGGATAAGAACCAACTAAATGAAATCTGACTCATGAGAAATGCTTACCATTGAAGGAATAGCTGTTTCTGGAATGAATGGGAGAGCCAGAGAGATCTAGGTTCCAATTCAAGTTCTGTCTTCTGAGCTGGATTGCCCTTGGCAAGTTACTTAAAATCTCTGATGGCAAGCTCCATATCTTTCCCTGCAAAGTGAGATAGTTCCCTCATATAGCTTCTGTGAGAATGAAATAAGTCAACATCTGTTAAGTGTCTGGAAAAGCTCTTGATGTATAGAGGGATCTGGGTAAATGTTGGTACTTTTCTCTCATCCCCTTTCCTTATTAGAATTTCATATGAGATTCACAAAATGATCAAAGGATGTATTTACCTTTAGGAGCGATTATTTGAGAATCATAGAAGGAAAATAATATGATAGTTACTCCTGGGTATGGTTCCTTTATGATGGGTCTTGCTATCATATTCATAGACATGTAAAATGTGGAGAGAGAAAGAGAGAGAGAGAGAGAGAAAAACAGAGAGACAGAGACAGAGAGAGAGAGACAGAGATAGAGATTTCGAGATAGAGATAGATAGATAGAGAGCAAGTTCCCACACCCTCTGAGCTATATGCCTAAGGACATGTAACTTAATTGGGGTACATCCGTGTCGGGGTGAAGGCTCTAGCTTCCGACTGCCATTCCATCTCCTTAGCCCACTTTTCCAGCCTTCCTGGACTTCATTCTCCCTCTGGCCCACTCAGTCCCAGTCACATTAGGCCTCCTGATAGTTTTAAGAACGTGTCCTGTTCTGTCCTTTCTGCTCTTGGGTCTCTGCACTCACTGTTTCTTATGCCTGGAACAAGTTAACTCCTAGTTTGAGAACAATGGACTTCACATCTTTAATATTAACTCCTTAGCGAGACATTTCCTGGTCATGCTAGCTCATGTAGCCTTCTCACCACCATTTCCCGTACCCTAGCAGCCTTTTCTTTTCTCCCATATCTAAAGCTATAATTATTGTTTCTGTTTCTTTATCATCTGTCCACTCTGCTCTACTACCATGCATAACTTAGCACATAACACAGAGTAGGTACCTAATAGCAATAATGATGATCCTAACAACAATAGCTCTTCCTATTGCCAGCTGCTGTTCTTTGTGTCTATGAGCTGTTAAATCCTTCTCAAAACCCTATGAGACGTTACTGCGATTTCCCCATATTATAGGCACAGAAACGGAAGTGCAGAGTAGTTAACAGGGTTGCCTATGGTTACACAACTAGTAAGGTGAATATATGAATACACACAGGAATTTCAACCATGGCAGCCAACTTGTCTGGCAAGGAGAGATGGGCTCAGAGCTGTATCTTATTTGGGTCACTTATATAAGAAAATGGTGTGATGCTCTGAGGTTTGTTTTGCGGAATCACTTATAGGGCCTTAGTAGGAGGTGTGAAGACTTCTGACGGAGGAGGTGTGAACACCAAGGATTGGTCCTAACCCGTGCTTGCTGAAACCATGTACTCACCAACACCTCAGGCATGCAAAGCAGTTATGGGGCGACATGCATAGCTTTAGGGAAGCTTATTTATAGCTGAAACGGTTTCGTCTTCACTCTGGCAGGCACACATGTTGCTAGGATCTCTGGCCCGATCCCTCTGCCTCGACACTGAGTGTCTCAGACAGTGTTTCCCTTTATTTAGACCCGGTGCCCTTCCTTGAACATCAGCCATTGCCCTCTGTGGGGCCGGGTGATGCAGGGGGAGCTGGCGGTGTGGGGGCCGTGGGCCCTCACCTGGGATGCCTCTGTCCTGCTGCGTGGAGCGCTAGCCTGCACTTTCACACGCTGCCTCCTTCTGCCGCTGTGGGCTGTCACTTCCCCGGCTGTCAGGTGCCCTAGCCGCTGTCACCCGCTGCCTCATTGTACACCGATTGTCACAATAATGGCTTGAGGTGGGTCCACCCTTCCTCCAGTGTCAGGCATGTGGACTTTAGGAGTCATTTTCCACACAGAAGAAACGATCTTCTTTTTTACCTCTAAGTTAGGATGACTAGAAGTGTGGTTTGTAGGTCATACATGGGGTGTTAACTCTTATAATTCTAACTTTTATAAATTATAATTGCACACATTATGATTTTATCGAAGTATAATTTCCTAGTAATGCTAACATATTGAGGCATTTAATCCACACACATATTTATTTCATACCTACTACGTGCTGCACACAGTGCTAAGGCCTGGACTTGTAATCATGCTGACCAAGACCAGGCTGGACCTCCATAGAGCTGCGGACGGCAGAGGCAGCCAGACCACCCACTAAGCTCACAGATGTGAGGCACACAGAGGAGGGGGTACGCGATGGGGATGCAGTCTAGTTGAGAGGGTCAGGGAGGGCTTCCCTGAGGAAGTGACTCTGAACTAAGCTATGAAAGATAAATAGGAAGCAGTGAGGCTGAAATCGATCACAGCCTCTATTCCACCCCTTTTCAAAGAGATTTTCTACCCATATTTCATTTTCACTCTCCTGCTACCCCAGTGAGTCTTTTGCCAGATGACGGATGATGACTCAGGAGAGCGCCTGTGACTTGCCCCGGGTCACACAACTAGCAAAGGGTGGAACGGGCACAAGGCACCCGTCTTCTCACTCTTAAGAACTAGGGGTGACAGATCTCACATCGTATTCTGCTAGTTATTGTGTGGCCCTCAGCATTCTCAACTACCTGCTTCACCAGCTGTTGAGCGAGGAGAAGGGAGGGCAGAATGGCTGAGCAAATGTCTGTCTCGTCCGGTCATTTCCCTCTATGATAGGGGGGTTTCCTGGAAATCACCCCTGTATTTGCAAGTTCCGCCAGCATTGCATGGATACATGTCGGCAAAGTGGATGCATCCCTCCTAACCTATCAGGACAGGGCGCTGCAGATTTCCTCCTAGGTAACTGGAAGCGGAACCTGACCCCGCGGGAAGTTTGCCTCCGGGAAGTTGCAGGCTGGCTCAGCCACAGCCCCAGGCCGGGCCAGGACTGCTGATTGTCACTCTGGCCACTTGTGGGAGCTCACAGTTGAGTTACTACTCAATACTCGAAATGCATTCATCCCAGCTTTCTGGGTACCTTTACCTCTTTTCTTTAAAATGTACTTTTGGCGCTGACTGGGTGGCCCGGCTGGTTGGAGCGTCGGCTGGTATACCAGAATGTTGTGAGTTCAATCCCCCGTGGGGCACGTTCAGGAGGCAAATAATTGATGCTTCTCTCACACCACTTTTTTCCTCTCTCTCCTTTTCGCTCTCTCTAAAAATCAATGAAAACATACCCTCGGGTGACCCTCGGGTGAAGATTAAAATAAATTAAAAAACTAAAATGTAAGTTTGACCATCAAATTGTATGGTTTTGTTAAATTTAAAAAATAAAATGTAAGTTTGACCATCAAATTGTATGGTTTTGTATTTTTTATGACAGGCTGCCTTTGGGAAGCAGGCAGCTCAGGAAGGAGAAAGCATGGCTGGCAGAGTGATTTAATTTCTTTGCTCCTTGGTTTCCTGGTCTAAAAACTGTGATCAAGAACAGCTTGTTTGTTGACACTCGTTACGGAAGAGAAACAAAAAAGAGATAAACACATGGAAGCCGCCTCCTCTGCACCATGGAGATAAAGACAGCTCTGGTCCCAGTGTGGGTGGCAGGGTAGGTAGGGTCCTTCTTGTGAAATGTGAGCACAGGGTCTGATAGATGAGAAGTCTTGGCAGTTCTTACGATGTTCCAGATATTATGTTCAGGGGCCAGAGGGGCTAGAAAGGGAGCAAAATGTGTGTGTGTGTGTGTGTGTGTGTGTGTGTGTGTGTGTGTGTACCCCCATGAGTGGGTGTACCCATGAAAGTGTGTGACAGGGGTATGTTTGGGATTCTCTGAGAGGACATCGCAGGAGCCATAGTCCAAGCACAACCCTGAATTGTGAGTCATTGTTGACATTCTTTTGGGAAAAGAGAGTCAGCCTTGAGCCATGTCCTCCACCTGAAAGTCTCGGAAGCAAAGCTGAATCCTCCTTGGAAGGAGCTCCTTACCTCTCCTGGTGAGCTGACAGGAATGAGTCTGCAACCATTTCTCTTTCTTCCTTCATGTCACCTCAGATGCTCTACGTGGGTAGTTTTCTTGTAAAACCAAAATGACTGCAAATTATTCCACAGAGCCGGGGCGTGTGGGGAAGCTTGGATGGTGGAGCTGAGTCCTGGAGCTCTCATCACCTGTGATGTTACTGAGGCCACCTGTGAAGTGGGTGGAACCTGTGAGAGGAGAGGCGGACCTGGTGGTTAAAACGTGCCAGGAAGGAAAGTGACAGTTGTGCCCAGGAGGGGCCAGAGGGTGGGGCTGTGCACGAGGAGTGGGAGGTGCCAGGTCGGGGGGCGGTAGGGGTTCATATCTAACAGGAAGGGGCTTGAGGTAAGGAACTGCCAAGGACAAGGACTGGTTTCTGGGCAGAAGGTGGGCAATTGTACCGCTTGGAAGATGAGACTAGAAAGCTCACTTGATACAAGTCAGATGTATTGTAGACTTGTGGGGAGAGGGCATCATGGTGACAGTTTTCTCGACATAGAAAATATTCAGATATGTTTTTCTAAAGTCTGACATGCAAGGGAGACTTCTAGCCAAGAACACATTTACTGTTCTTGAAACCTGAAACGTATGTCTTTTAATAAGTGATGACACAGAGAGATGACAGGTGAGGAACAAAAGAATGAAAATAACTATAGTTGTTTCGGAGTACTTATTTACTTAAACAAACATGATTGACCTCTGTGTAAGGATTCTGACATATCAAAGACTGAAACCCAAATCCATCTGTCTCTCCATCCATCCATCCATCCATCCAACAAATATGTATTAATAGAAATGAGGGTATATATATTATACTTTGCTCCAAAAGACAATAATAGGAACAATGGATGAAAAATTAGGCAGGCAGTTTTCAGTTGAGGAATGAAATGAATTTTGGAGGAAAGTGAACCCTTCCTTCCTTCCTTCCTTCCTTCCTTCCTTCCTTCCTCCTTCCTTTTGTAAAGATTTCCACATTCCCTTCATGTGCCAGATATTTTTCTGGGCACTGGAACTTTAGCAGTGGATAAAATATGCCAATTTATACACTAGAGTTTATAATCAAGTAGGGCAGAAATTAAACAACAACAAAAACCCCAAATGAGTCGTTGGTAAGTGCTATAAATATAAAGTCAGATAAGGGGTTCAGCGATGGGGAAAATGAGAGAGCTATTTTTAAAAGGGTGACTCTGGCGGTCTCTTTAAGGAGGTGGTACTTGAGTCGTGTCCTGAATGTGGAGCAGGAGGAGGCCGTGGAGGAAAGTTTTCAGGTTTAAGAAACAACAAGGGCTCGGCAGGTTGGGGAATGAGCCCGCATGGTTGGGAGGTAGAAGGGGAAGGTGAGAAGTCTGAAGAGGAGTCCAGGGTAATACATGTAAGGCCTTGCAGATGTTTGGAAGGTGTTTAAATTTCACTCTCTGTGTGATGGCAAGAAGCTCTTCGGGACTTCCAGGCAGGGGGTCAATAAGATCTAATTTACTTTCAAAAGTCTGTCTTCAAAATAAAACCGCATGTTAAAAGAAGTGCAGCTGAGAAATAAAGACAGATCCGCAGCGGCATTGTTTAAGCCCCTGGATCTAGCCCTGCCTGAAACCCATCTAGAATTCAAGTTGTGTGATTTAACCTTTTTCTCCACCCCCACCCCCGCCTGCTCTCGCAGTATTTGAGTTGCATTTCCATTATTTGCAACCCAGATTCTTACAAGGGTACTCTGTAAATGGCCTTACACTATGACTAGAAATTTAGAAAAATTAGAAATTCAGGAAAAAGTAAATCAATTGATTATTCAAACCTGGAAAAGAGACGATCTCTTTTACATACACCCCTCCCCCCCATCAAAAGATTACCGAAAGCAGAGGGTGAGACCTATGTTCAATATATGACATGTTCACCTTCTGGTTATGAATGGTTACTATGTATTAAACTAAGTCTCTGGGAATGGTTGGGGGTGGGGGGGGAGGCATTGGAAATGAGATTGCCATTTGATGTCTAGCCTGCTTTGTGTGGTGCTGCCTGAAAACAAGTGATAGATGACTTCCTAAATCCCTCACAGCCATTATTTCCTCCAAACAGTCCTGCTTGTGGCAGCACTTGACTTAAAAGGCCTCCCGCACACCATCTATTGTTGCACACAGGGAAGCTAAGCCTGGGCCGGCCCCAGGTTCCTTCCTGCTTCATCGGCTTTCCGTGACAGGTGAAGGATGGAGCAAACAGCTGGGTGAGGGTGGCCACAGGGCTCGGCTCCACGCTCCACACAGGGGCTGCCTCCAGCCAGCAGCAGGCGGGATCTTTAGGTCCTGTGATTAAAGAGGCCAGCTCAAAGCCCATGTCACCACACGCGGCTCGGCTGGGAAGGAAAATGGGGCAGGCAGGGGTGTTTTTCTTATTCTTGGGTCCTGTTTTTGAAAGAAAGTGCTGGAGTTCTGAATAGTAGGCTGAGGCCCCAAGGGGGCGGGGTGCGGGGAGAGGATGAGGGCGCAGCTGCACCTGGCATTGGTTGATCTGTCCACAAGGTGGCATCCCTACTTCTTAATCTTTGATTTTAGTTTCCTTCTTGAGGAGAAACTTGTTCGTATTGTAACTGGACACACAGTGGGGCCGGGCTGCCTGTCACTACCTGAGCCAATTAAGCGGAGACAGGATGGAATCATTATGAGTGTTTATTCCAATCCTGCCGGCAGTATGGGAAAGCAGCAGGTCATCCACCAAAATCTGCTCTGCTCCCCACCACAAGCCAGCTGCTTATATTGGGTAGAAGGACAAAGCCGACATGGGGAAGTAGCCAAGGGTATGCGCAATGGGCAGTTAGTTAACAGGTAAGCAGAGGGCTGGGGTCTTCAAAGAGCTTAGCGATTTGCAAGGACTGGGGATCTTCCAAGTGCTGGTTTCTGCAACAAAGTTGTTAATCTTTCCATGATAATAGGCAGCTCCAAAGAGGCCGCTGCATCTCCAGGTAAACTCCCAGGTCCTGAGTGCAGCCGCCAGCCAGGCTGGAATGTGCCTTCTTTAATCAGAACAAAACAGTCACGGTTAACAGAGCACGATTAATATTCCTGACAATTCTAGCTGGTCCCCTAACATTCCATATCTGCCCTATCAAAGTCACTGCAGATCAAATGTGGTCTTGACTTGGGTCTCACAATTTATGAGGCTGACTTCATATTCTGTCTCGAATCATGTGCTACCCTGCTTCAGACTGAGCTGTGCTGCACCGCCCCTTCTCTCTCAGATCGGCTTTCTCAGGCTGGATTCCCTCCCCCGGGCATCAGGGCACAGTGTGTGTGTGTGTGGGGGGGGGGGGGGGGGGGGGGGGTGGGGGGTGGGGGGGGGGGGGGGGTGGCCGGGGGGGGGAGAGCACTGATTCTCCAACCAGCTGCTCTGGTGATGGACCAAGTTTGTGAAAATTTCCAGTCTGTCGTGGGCTGACACCTTCCAACAACAACAAAAATGAATACTAGAAAAATAAAAGACATACAATATACAAGCCAAATTTTATTACTCTTAGTTTCAACAGGCATAAAATTACATTTTTAATGAATATAATCAAAACAAAATAACATTGGGAAAAGGTTGTCCTTTAAAGCGTGTGCATAGAAAACTAATAGAAACAATCACTGTTGTACTTGTAAATTTCTGTTGTCTTACCGTCATCCTATTTAATAAAGAGGTAATATGCAAATTGACCATCACTCCAACACACAAGATGGCCGCCCCCATGTGGACACAAGATGGCCTGCAGGGGAGGGCAGTTGGGGGGAACCAGCCCTGCAGGGGATGGCAAAAGGCAACCAGGCCTGCAGGAAAGGGCAGTTGGGGGACCAGGCCTGCAGGGGAGGACAGTTGTGGGGGACCAGGCCAGCAGGGGAGGGCAGTTAGGGGCAATCAGGCAGGCAAGCGGTTGGGAGCCAGCAGTCCTAGATTGTGAGAGAGATGTCCGACTGCCCGTTTAGGCCTGATCCCAGTGGGACTGGGCCTAAACGGGCAGTTGGACATCCCTTGAGGGGTCCCAGATTGGAGCGGGTGCAGGCTGGGCTGAGGGACACACAACCCCGCCCCCTGTGCACAAATTTCGTGCACTGGGCCTCTAGTCCTATATAACAAAGAGCTAATATTCTAATTAGACCGAACAGCAGAATGACTGTCCGGATGACCTTCCGGATGAAGCTGGGGCTGCAAGGGCCAAGCCCCTTGCACAAATTTTGTGCATTGGGCCTCTAGTTTATAATAATAAAAGCATAATATGCTAATTAGACTGGATGGCCGAATGACCTTCCAGATGACCTTATGGATGACCTTCGGGACGAAGCCAGGGCTGCGAGGGCCAAGCCTCTTGCACGAATTTCGTGCATCAGGCCTCTAGTAACTAAATAACAGCAATTCTCTCATATTAAGCTACCTACGCACACACTTTGAATTAGCCATGTATATAAGGTAAAAATTTTATGATGTGAGTGTATTAGCTTACTTCTTGCTTACTAGTAAGTTTTTCAATCTAGGTTGGACTGATACAACATTACGCACACAGGATAATGTGTATCTCACCTGTTTCTATGTTTTCTGTTCATTACATTCATAATAGAAATACTTGGGTATAACGAAAGAAAATAATTGCTCTGGAATAAATAATTGAGAGGAAAGCTCTCTGTTTCTGACTTCATTTTTTCTCTCATCCTCTGATCCATGAAGTTGCCTTTCACTGCTTCAGTATGTCCTTGCACTTTCACTTCCAAGGGCCCGCGCCTGTGACTCTTTTTGGAGGATTGCTCCAGAGGGCAGGAAGCCTGGGGGTCACCTCTCAGTTCCCAGGGTGGCCCTGGCCAATGAGGGACAAGCAGCTCCTCACTTCAAGCGGTGGCCTCTGGGAGGTGTAGTTAGCCCTCCTGAGTTCTCCTGGGGTCAGGCCACGCTGCCCTCCCGGAGAGCCTTCTCTCCTTCCTTCCCTTCCCTGTGCTCGTCCCTTCCCTTCCCAGTTCTCTCACTGAAAGCATTTCTTTTTTTTTTTTCATCAAATATATTTTTATTGATTTCAGAGAGGAATAGAGAGGAGAAGAAAGATAGAAACATCAATGATGAGAGAGAATCATCGATTGGCTGCCTCTTGCATACCCCACAGTGGGGATCAAGCCCGCATCCCGGGCATGTGCCCTGACCAGGAATCGAACCGAGACCTCCAGATTCACAGGTAGATGCTAAACCACTGAGCCATGCTGGCCGGGCTGGGAGCACTTCTTAAAGAGCCACTGGCACAGGAATGTGTCTCGGTGTCTGCTTCCAGGGAAGCCGGCCGAAGGCAGCATCAGGGTCAGCGTCATTTAGAAACGGGATGGCAGACCCTACAAATGCCTTTATGTATTTCAAGTCTGCTGCTTTCAGAGATACTGATGTCCCATTACTGGCATCATACTCCAAATGACCACTTTGGGAAATAAATCAACCTCACTTAACTCCCTTGGCTTTTTTAAAAGTTGAATTTATTAGGGTGACATTGGTTAATAAAATTATACAGGTTTCAGGTATACAACTTTGCAATACAGCGTCTCTATATTATATTGTGTGTTTACCACCCCAAGTCACGTCTCCTGCCTTCACCATGTATCCCCCTATCTTTACTCTCTTCTACATCTCCCCATACCCCTTTCCCTTTGGTAACCACCATACTACTGTCTGTCTCTAGGAGTCTTTCTTTTTTCTTTTTCTTTGCTTAATCCTTTCACCCTTCTCACCCAGCGCCCTCCCCCCACCCCCAGCTGTCAGTCTGTTCTCTGTATCCATGAGTCTGTCTCCACTTTAGAAACCAGACACACCAGAGACATTTCATGTACCAATTTTCGCACCACGTGTTTGGAAACATTTGTTATATATAACTCTGTTTTACATAGATCTGTGTTCTCCCCCCCACCCGCCCTTTGATTTCAATTATTCTAAACCCAATTGTTTAACTGTAGAGAATGTAAACCTTTCTCCTTCTAAGGGTTTGAGGTGTGACAAAAGAGGTTTTAGATCCCCCCCGCCCCGGATATTTTTAAAAGAGTAGCATTGGCATTAATCTGTTCTAGAAGAAGCTCTCCTTAAAGGCCATTCAGAGGTGGTCACGTGCCATCGAGCTTTCCTTGGAATTAAACAACAACAAAACATAACAAATTTAAACTGATTTGGAGACACGCTGTTATGAATTAGTGAGAACATTGAAAATGGAGAGCAGTTACAGTACCGTAAGGTATATATGTGCTGTCTTGTCAATTATTGTTTATTATAGAAACCTATTATGTACTAGGCATTTGCATTATTTCACTTAATTCTCACAACACCCCCTGAAAATGCGGTATTTTCTTTCCCACTTTTTAAGACACAGATGAGGCATCAAGAAAATAAACAACTTCAAGGCTTGCAAGTAGTAAACAATAGAGTTGATATTTGAATATAGATCTTTCTACCAAGCTGTGCTGCCTCTATCATTCAACAAAATTAGCTAACTAAAGATTAGTGTACCTTATCGGATTTAAGGAGGGGTCAACACTATGAGTAATTGACATATTCACTTGATATGCAAACAGTATTGTTAAAGTGCCTGTAACACTGTAAAGAAAAATACCAGAAATCTCCCTGGCCATCTGTTAATAACAACAGCTCCCATTGGTGTGTCAGGCACCTTACATGCAAGTCCCATTTAGTCATCCCTAGAAGTCTAAGGCGAGTCCCCCTTGACAGGTAAGGCAGATAGAGAAGCCTAGAAACTCGAGCTAACGTGTGCAGTGTCACATGGACAGTAAATGTGGGATTTGGACCCAGGAAGCCCCAAGCTCATCTGCTATGCTCTTCACTGCTAATGCTTAGCTGAAACCTCCTTAGGAGAATCAAAGGTGACTGGCAGGTCAGCTGACTCAGTGGGTGGGAATGCATGAGACTGAAGTTCTGACTTCCTTAAAGCATGTTATTCCTCACTGATGCCAAGTAGGTCTAGAAAGAGAGGAAGGAGAGCCAGAGATATGACAGCAGGTTGGCTGGGTGTTAAGGGATGCTTTTGTTCTTATTCTATCGTATCAGTTTCTCACCAGCTCTGACTCCCTTCCTACTGTTCACCTGTAAACAAAACCACTGTTCACCTTTTTTGGACTTGGTTACTAAGAAATCCAGAGGGTTCATCATAGCCAGGTGTTTCTCTGCACCTGGTGTGTCTCATCTGCAGAGCAAAGGGATTCGTAGACAAACACACCAGGACTCATTGTAGACCACACAATTAATCATTCCAGGTTTCTGATTTGTTTCTTGAAACGTGCTCTGTTCCTGTAATGGGAAAAAGACAGCTCCATTTATCACACCACAACTCATGCTGCTCCAGGCACCCTCCTCCAGGTCCCTCACCATCCCCAAACTTCTGAAACATCTGCTGTGGGTACCAGGGCTGGGGTTTCTTCACATTCTCTATTACACTCACCTTCTCGGAGTCCTGGTTTTAAGCTCTCCTATTGTGGCTGAAGACTAAAAGTCCAATATTTCTGTGGAGATGAACAATTAGCAAGTTCATTACGTATGGTGGCATTCATAGTTCTTTGCCAAAGATTACATTTGTGTGTGTGACATTTTGCCTGATGTTGTCAAAAGAGCACTGGACTGGGAATCAGCGTTGCTGGGCTTCTGTCTTGGCTCTATCACTAGTGATTTGTCTGAGCTGGTGTGAGCTGCTCCACCTCTCTCAACTCTCATTACCTCATTTAATGACACATCTAGGCTCACTCGGTGCTTCTCAAGTTTGGAGACACATTAAAATCACATGAAATGCACAAAATATTGATGCCCGGGTCATGCCCCAGACCAACTGAATCAGAATCTCTGGAGGAGCAGGAGCCCTGGTGTCGGGGTTCTTATTAAATGTTGACTTGGGTTTGAGAACCACTAGCCTAAGTGACCTCTAAGATATATATATTTCATAGGACAATGACCATCACACTTGTATGCAAAGGGAAAAGACCCAGGAGAGAGGGGACTTCGATGATATAGGGGAGGGCAAGTGATCTTCTGGATCCATATCCTTGAGAAGGCAAGATCTAGTGCTCAGGTGGAGAGACTCACTTCAGACAGGTGCATGGCGCGTACTGAATGTTCACAGGTGGAAAACCACACTGGATGGGTCACATTTTGGTTGGTAGATGCAGTGGTGGAAATCCACAGAGGTTCTCTTCTGGTAACTTCCATTTTTTTAATGATGAAGAAGCAAGGTCATTAGGACAGAAAGGAGGTGTTGGAGAGGTTTTAAAAGAAGTGAGGTGTGAGAAGTCATCTATGAGAGTGGAGGGTAAATGTACTAGAGAAATGTAAAATGACTGCCAGGGATATTAGGGCGTATCCAAGTTTGGTGGTCGAGAATTTAAAGTGAGACCAGTCAGTGTGATTGTACGCACTTTGCTGCCCAAGTCCTGCCAAGTTTGGCCAGTCTTTCTGATGACTGCCGGAATCTCAGTTCTGCATATCAGCTGTTAGGTCCTGTCTAATGTTGGGTCAGTTGTTGCCTTTGCACTATCTGAAATGGTTACTCCTTTTGTTTATTTTATCCAACTTTATTGGGATATAGTTGGCATATGACATTGTGTACATTTAAGCTATATAATATGTTGATTTGATACACTTACATATTGCAATGTGATTACCACCATAGCAGTAGCCAATGTCTCCATAATGTCACACAATTCCATTTTTTGGGGGTGCTGAGAACATTTGAGATCCACTCTTTTAACAACTTAATAACAAGTATATGGTAAAGTATTTTTAACGATATTCACAATGCTGTGTATTAGATCCTCCAAACATATTCTTCAACTGGAAGTTTGTACCCTTTGATCAAAATCTCCCCATTTCTTCCAACCCCCTGTCCCTGGCAACCAACATTTTCCTGCTTGTTTCTATGAGTTGAGCTTTTTAAAAGTGATATGGTACAGTATTTATCTTTATTTGTCTGACTTATTTCACTTAGCATAATGCCCACAAGATCCATCCATGTTTTAGCAAATGGAAGGGTTTCCTGCTTTCTAATGGCTGAATAACACTCCATTGTATATCTACACCACATCCTTTTATCTATTCATCTGTTGATGGGAGCTTCGGTTGTTTCCATTACTTGGCCATTGTGAATGCTGTCACAAGAAACATGGAAATGCAAACATCTTTTCAATATCCTGTTTTCATTTTCTTTGGATATATGAAGTGGGATTGCTGGATCATGTGGTGTTTGTATTTTTAAGTTTTTCAGGAACGGCCAAACTGTGTTCCATAGTGGCTGCCCCAATTACACTCCTAGCAACAGTGCATAGGGATCCTTTCCTGCACATCAGCACTGACGCTTGTTTTCTCTTGACTTTTTGATAATATCCATTCTCACAGGTGTGAGGTGATATCTCATATGGTTTTGATTTTCATTTCCCTGATGCGTAGTGACGTTGAGCTTTTTAAAATATATTTGTTGTCCATTTGTATGTCTCCTTTGGAAAAATGTCTACTCAAATCTTCTGACCATTTTTAACTAGTTTTTGTTGTTATTGAGTTGTATGAGTTATATATTTTGGTTATTAACCCTTTATCAAATATGTGGTTTGAAAATATTTTCTCCCATTCTATAGGTTGCTTTATAATTTTGTTGATTTTTCTTTTGCTGTGCCGAAACTTTGTTTGATATAGTCCCGTTTATTGATTTTTTTTATTTTTTTGCTTGTGCTTTTTGTGTTATTTAAAGAAAAAAACACATTGCCAAGACTGATGTCAAAGAGCTTTTTTCCTGCTTTTTTCTGGGAGTTTTATCTTTTCAAATTTATGTTTAATTCTTTAATCCATTTTGAGTTAATTTCTGTGAGTGATAGAAGATAGGGGGCCAATTACATTTTTCTGCATGTGGTTATACAGTTTTCCCAACACCATTTATTGAAGACACTATCCTTTTTACTTTTATTTTATTTTAAAACATATTTTTATTGATTTCAGAGATGAAGGGAAGGGGAGAGAGAGAGATAGAAACATCAATGATAAGAATCATTGAAAGGCTGCCTCCTGCACACCCCCTACCTGAGATGGAGCTTGCAACCCGGGCTTGTGGGCTGACTGGGATTCGAACTGTGACCTCCTGATTCATAGGTCGACGCTCAATCACTGAGCCCATACTGGTCTGGCAGAGACTATCCTTTTTAAATTGTGTATTCTTGGCTCCCTTGTCAAATATGAATTGACTGATCACTCCGTTTGAATAATTCTTCATCTGCCTTGAGCTGGCTATTACAGCTGGCTATTACAGCTGGCGTGGAACCCTTCACCCCTCCTTGGCCATGGGGAGTTGGCCTGGCTTCTGGCTTACCTGAGTTCCTGAGGACTCATTGTACTTACCTCTAGAGACAATCAGAACTGAAAGTGGTGAGCTTCTTTGCCACACAAATGAAAGGGTGATGAAGGAATGTTCAGTGAGAAAGGCGCTTATTGCAAGAGAAGCTGCTTAGGAGTTTCTCTTCCTGAGTGGAATAAGACTGTTATAGGACACACCATAGCTTCCCCCTTCTCTTATTTAGACATTAAAATGCCATGATGCACATCAACAGTAAAGTCATGCATCCAAGATTAGAAAATGTTTTAGACAGATGAGGGCAACTAGATTTTGATCATCAATAAGTCATCGTAAGTGGTAAGTGGTAAACGAGGTCATCTAAAGCAGTAAACTTTCAGACTAAGCTGAAACAAGTGGCCAACTGCAGGAAAACTCAGGCTCCACAAAGGCATTTTTTTCTGAGATAGCAAAGACTGAATACAAATTTACCTTATTCATTTTAGCCTTGATTCAAAGGATTCTGGAAACTAAGAGCCAGCAGGTGATCAAGTGGGAGGATTCAGAGAGAATAAAATGGGCTTTGTGCTCTTCTTGTTGAATAGGTTCTGCATAATATCTTTAGAGGTTGGCATTGCAAAGTAGAAGGAAAGAGGCCCCACCATCAGTTTGGCAGATTTATCAAGCTGAGCTCTGTCAATTGTATTATGCTGTTTTTAAGAAGACAGTAGAGCTTGTGAAATTTAACAGTGTCTGTCACCATTTGACATATTGGCTAAAACAAAAGCAGATTGAGGAAATGACTCACAATAATTGTTTCAATAGTCTTTCCCATCTGCACAGTGTGTTGAATGTGATGACATCTGATGGGAATTTGTAGAAAAGCAAGGCACCAAATTGTTTCTAAGAATCAAGCCCACTCTTCGCTTTTTTAGTAGCAATATGTAAGTATTTAAAAAAAAATCTCCATTTTATCTTCTTTATAGCTTAGGTAAGACTACAGACTATCTTGACTTTGGGAATGAAAAGAAAATCCTGGGAATTTGTAAAAACAACAACATTTGGTGAATAACAACTCAAAATCTGTTTCTTTACCTAAAGATATTTTGGCTTTGATAAACTCAAAAGCAAAGGGAAAAATTGTTCAATATTTTACAAAGAACCAAATTTAGAGTGATGTATGCAGAAAACATTTATATTCTATTATCACATGAACACAGCACATCTGGCTCCTGAATTTATGATGCCACTCAATAAAATTTATCATTTTTGATGGGAAACCATGAATTTACCACAATTGCATTGAATGTATATCCTGTAATTTAAGTTCACCTTTGATAGATCTAGGTTTCTCATTGTCCTGAATTTCTTTGAGGACCCCGCTTAGAAATGAAACTTGTGATTGCTAACCTACTGACTTCGGTGGCCTCACCAGTGACGATGTTATGTTCTGGAGGTGTGGATGTCAAGAAAGGACAGGAAGTTTCCTTCTGGTAGATCTGCCAATGGGGTGAAACTTAGCTCCATGAAAGCTGATTCCTTTGGAAAATAGTTCTAGCATTTGTTTTCTTGTTGGACATCTACAAGTACGTCTACATTTCAGCTGCCAGGGAAACCAATATTTATAGAGAAGAACGGATTAGGGCTTGCTCTCCCCTACAGATAGATTTCCTGGTGCTGCTCAAGATACCAATGCCGTATTTTTGTACTTGTGCCAAGCTGTGATGCTTTGGAAGGGATTGGGTATAAGGAATGAAAGTGTCCTCTTAAACAAAGAACAAAATAAACCTAAGATGAGACTGTAAGACTTTGAAAGGCTGTGACAAGGAAGAGCTATACTTCTCTGCCACTCAATAGGGCAAAACCCCAACTGGTAGCCTAATCATAAGCAGGCTATGGCCCACAATAACCAAGGGCATTTCAATTGACATTCTAAGGAAATAGCTGCTCAGGGAGGAATTAAGCTCCCCATCTTTTCACTGGGAATTCTATGGGGTGTTGACACCTGGGGAAATGTATCCATAGTTTGAGGCAGCCTTTCACAGTCTGATCAAATGCATTTCATCTCAAGGAAGATTACCATAGAATTTTAGAAGTGTGTTAATTTATTTTTCTTTTTTTACTTTAAAGTTAGGACTGTCAAAGAAGGTAGGTGGATAAGTGGAGGGCAGAGTGTGGAGAGGATAATATCTAGCATCCCTTTTGAATGCTCTGCCTTATTGGCACACATTTGTATTCCCTTATTGGCACACATTTGAACTGAGAACTCAAAGATCTAACGTAGTGTGATAGACCTGCTTTATTGGCACACATATGTATTCCCTGAACTGAGAACTCAAAGATCTAACGTAGTGTGATAGATGGCACTCATCAGAAAGAGTCTGCACTCTCCCTGCTTTGTTTGGAGAGATCTCTGAATATATGGGCCCAATCTAAGAGGGCCATTGTTCAGGGACAAGCTTCCAAACCCAACAGTATCCCATCTTTGGAGACACCAGTGACTCAGGCGTCATCCCTCTGCCAAAAGGAAGAGCAAATTGCTCATTCTCTTCAGCTACAAAAGAGACCTTACAGTTTTTGTGATCTCCATCAAACACTGTCACAAAGTAGAAACCGTGACTCTGAAAGTACATTAGTGAAGTGATTTTGCTCACGTAGATCGATGAGAGAAGAACTTTTTTTCTTGCTGTATCTATGAATTTTAGTTCATATTTCTTCATAGAAAGTGACTTTTTTTTCTTCGGAATTTATGTTAAGCTGAGCAAGCAGTTCTGGTGAAATTAAGCCCATGTATAAACAATAGATTTGGACAGCTCAATTTTGGTCCTGAACTCCATTAGAATTTCCCCCTTCTTCTACTTTATTACAATTTCTGATTCTTTGCTTCTTATCACCTACTTTTATATTGAATATCACATTGTGCAAGGGTATGCCAAATTGGTATTGTTATATACTGATTGCCTTGCATGGGAAAAGTGCTGAATTCAAGTTGGAAGTTTGAAATGTTTGTGCTTGACCAAACTTTGAGAAAAAAAAAGAAAAAGAAGAGAGTACTTAACCCTCAGAAACCATGGTTGTTTTTGGGTTTTTTTTTGCTGTTTTCTATGGTTTCTCTAGGAGGGAGTGAGTAAGATCCTGAGTCTTAACCAGCATTTAGAATAGATTTATAATCTGCATGAAATGTATAAATGAGATGAAAGTAGGAGAGGCAGTACTTTCCAGGGAATTTCCAAAGAGTGACAGGACACATGAGTGGCTTAATTCCTGAAGTCTGTAGTCAGAAGAAATAATGAAATTTAATTAAGAACTTAATGAGGACAAAAGAAGGCTTAAGAGGGGGGGCACTTATGAGAGTCCAGGAAGTGCACTGAAGTCTTTATCGGTGTAATCTTGTTGAATCTTCGCAGCAGCACTATGAAGTACTTGTTGGCACCTCCATTTTACAGATGAGAACATTGAGGTTACGAAAGGCTATTCAGTTTGACTATGCTATGGAACTGTGACTGAATCTAAAACTTTCAGGTTCTTAAATCATTTGTACAGTGCTACTTCATGATCTGTAAAGAAAGGAGCTTGTCTGCGTTCTGTGTACATTTCTTCACAAGGAACTGTGAAGGAAGATTGAACAAAAGACCGTATTACCAACAAGTGAATAAAAACGGAAGGAGGCAGGTTCCTCTTCAGGGTTGGAAAAGATCTTGAAGCAATGAAAAAGTTGTAATTGGGCAAAGTATAAAGAAAGTTGGAGATCCTGTTAAAAAAAATTAGGGCTCAAAGATGGTGTAAAAGTTTGAAGTAATATGCAACATGGTTATTTTCCTCAGGGACAAAAAATAACACCAGTCATGGGATTTTAAGACATCTGGCTCAGAGGACAACTGGACAGTTGTTGAGAAGATGTGAGCTGCTACTTAAAGATGCAAAAGTCAACTGTGCACAGAGGGGCCCAGGGACTCGGGGGAAGACGAGTAGCTTTGGAGAGGGTTTGTGTATCTATGTACTTTCTCAAGTGCTGTTAATTATATAACGCCTTCAACGCATAGATCTCAGTATTTATTCCATCTATATAATCCTTCTGTTTTAGAGTGTAAGTGAAACATGGGGGAAAAGATGGATTTTTCTAGGTGCAAATCAGAACATAATTAGAGTTTATAGCTTTCAGGCAAGAACCTTTGCAAACTCTCACTCAAAATAATGCTTTTCCTTTTGCCAACACGTTTACCCTTATTTTATTTTTAGAAGTCATAAACTTAGTTGTCTCAATGTGACATGGCTTCCTCTCATAATGCCTAATGACTTCAGCTATTTTAAAAGAGCGGCTGTGGGAGAGCAGACCTAGAAATGTGGAGGACTGCCCGTGGGAGCCAGGGAACATCTGTGGGCGTGTAGGCTCTGCTTATTCTGTGTTCCGGGGAAGAGCTGGCCCATGAGGAACAAAGCAGCACATTTAAAATAATGCCTTTAATATATTATGAACGGGGAACTTTTCCTTAGTGTATCTCTTATTGCTCCTTTTTTTCTTGCTCAATAAATACAAGGCAAAGAAAGCATGGTTTTTAGGTTTTAATTTCCCAGCAGCACTCTGTGTTGGAGGCAGTAATTAATGAAAATTGTAGTCTAAATAGTTTAAAGTTTGCATTAATTGTCTCACTACCTAAAGATATGCGAGTGGGTAAGCATATGTGTTTTGGAAAGGCACACATACTATTACTAGCTGTGTCTCTTTTTAAAAAAATATATTTTATCGATTTTTTACAGAGAGAAAGGGAAAGGGAAAGAGAGTTAGAAACATTGATGAGAGAGAAACATCGATCAGCCGCCTCCTGCACACCTACTGGGGATGTGCCCGAAACCAAGGTACATGCCTTTGACCGGAATCGAACCTGGGACCCTTCAGCCTGCAGGCCGATGCTCTATCCACTGAGCCAAACAGGTTAGGGCACTAGCTGTCTCTTAAAGTGGTCCTGAACCAACCTTATATGGTGATGTCAAAAATATGGGGCCCTATAGCAAATAGATTGTTTCCCTAGGCCTGCAACACAACTTTAGATGTGATATTCACCTTCTAAAGTGCCTTAATTACCAGATCTATCTACAGTTAATAAAGGAAATAATCCAGATAGCATGTCTTACTAACACAGCTAAATATTGCCAAGCAATTTAAAAATAATCTTGAAAACACGATGAGGAGAACATGATAAACAATATTTTGTAACCAGGCTCATGTGACAATGTTATATAACAAAATTAGGTTTTCTTCCAATTTTTTCATTTAATAACTTAACATAGCAACACAGAATATTGAATTGGGCTAGTTGACCTAAGAAAATGAAATTCTTATCCTTTAGAAGTCAATACATTTTTTTAAAGAGTAGAGAGTATTCTGCCTAGAGAAGTTAAATGGGAACACAGAATAAATAAATAGTGACTTTTAAAACTTTTCCCAGATGAATTCAAATCTTGAAGTCTGAGACAACTTAGAGATCTCATGATGACTGCCCCATAAAATAAAATATGACGTTATTTGCTGAAAGCTATTAAAATGAATGAGAAGACTTATGATGCAAGAAAAATGAGAAGAGGTGGGTGGGAGAAGAGTGGATCACAAAATATGCAATTATAATTACACTAGAGGCTCAGTGCATGAAATTTTTGCACTGGGGTGTGTGTGTCCCTCAGCCCAGCCTGCACCCTCTCCAATCTGGGACTCCTCTCACAATCCAGGACTGCTGGCTCCCAACCACTTGCCTGCCTGCCTGCCTGATTGCCCCTAACTGCTTCTGCCTGCCAGCTTGATCACCCCTAACCACGCCCCTGCCGGCCCGATGACCCCCAACTGCCCTCCCCTGCCAGCCTGGTCATCCCCAACTACCCTCCCCTGCCAGCCGGTCACCCCTAACTGCCCTCCACTGCCGACCTGGTCGCCCCCAACTGCCCTCCCCTGCTGGCCTGGTCGCCCCCAACTGCCCTCCACTGCCGACCCGGTCACCTCCAACTGCCCTCCCCTGCCAACCTGGTCACCTCCAACTGCCCTCCCCTGCCAGCCCAGTCACCCCTAACTGCCCTCTCCTGCAGGCCTGGCTGCCCCCAACTGCCCTCCCCTACAGACCTGGTTGCCCCCAACTGAACTTCCCTGCTGGCCTGGTCCCTCTTAACTGCCCTCCCCTGCTGGCCTGATCACCCACAACTGCCCTCCCTTGAAGGCCATCTTGTGGAGGCCATCTTGTGGCCACATGGGGGTGTCCATCTTTGACCACATGGGGGCGGCCCCATCTGGTGTTGGAGTGATGGTCAATTTGCATACTGGCCATGACTAATTAGCATATCCAGGCTAATTAGCATATCCCTCTCTTATTATATAGGATAGCTGTACTTTCTAGTAGATACTCAAATAATTAATTAAAAAATATACTGACTAGTTTAATGCAGCAACCAATTTAGATACCTGCTGGCAATAAGGGTGATATTGCAAGATGTATAAGGCAGTATTTCCTTGAAGGGAAATTGTAGTTTAGGCTATTTATGTGTGTATGGTGCATGTAGTAGAATGTGGGCAGAAGACAGGGTGAGTGAGTAGAGGTGGAGGGAGAGTAATACAGAGGTCACACTATTTCAGGAAGGAACATACCAGAATCGGAGCTGAGAGAAGAAGCCAAGGACTGGGAGAGCAAGCTCTCTAGCTTATCTAGAGTTCTGGTGAATGAAGTACCATCCCACTCAGAGGGCGTTAATGAGTTGAATGTCTACATGCTGGCTTGTCCTTGGCAGTGCCATCAGCATCCAAAAATGATTTTTATTAGAATCAATTAAGAATGATGATACACAACATACACATTATTGAGAGGCTGTGTAGAAGTGGTTAAATGCACACAGATGAGAAAAATTGTCTTAAAACTCAGTATCAAGACAAAATTATGGTATTATAGGGTTATTGAACATTGAACACTAAATCACAAGTTAGAAAACTGATGTTTTCATCTGAGAACCACCCCTTACTAGCAGAAATACCTGGGCAAGTAACTTAGTTTCCAAACGCAGTTTCTCAACCTGTCATACAGCGTTCTCACAAAGATCACATCAGGACCTTTATAGGAAAGGCTTTGATGAATCTTCACTTGCTATGCAAATATAAGGTGTGAAGGAGAGAGGTAAGAGTACCTTTGAAAAGGGGGTGTTTAAGAGAGTACTTTCCATCACCATGTGTAAGTTATGTTGCAAAGAAGAGAGGCACACGGTCATACATAGGTCTGCTAAACACGAAACAACAAGATTTGGCCAATGAATGGTCTTACTACAAAAATAGATTCCTCCACAAAAACACTTGTTGGCAAGGTAACTCCCTTCCCTCTCCATCTCCTATGAACAAAAATGGCAAACGTTAATCAAAGACTTTGGGGGGTTCATTACAAATGTTGTTAATGAGGCCTATTTATTTATTTTTAAATATATTTTTATTGATTTCAGAGAGGAAGGGAGAGGGGGAGAGAGATAGGAACACCAATGATGAGAGAGAATCATTGATCAGCTGCCTCTTGCACACCCCACACTGGGGATCGAGCCAGCAACCCGGGCATGTGCTCTGACCTGGAATCAATCCATGACATCCTGGTTGGATCAACTACAGTTTTCTGCATGTGATGCATTATCTTATATATATAATTTCCCTTTCAGATCATTGCTGAGGCTATGCCAGATCGCAAAAGCAAAGTTAATTTAGCTCAACGGGAAGAGAATTTACTTCCAGTCTATTACCATAGAATCCCTAATTAATCCACAGAATAAAATACTAAGCAATCAGTCAGATCATTTGTCTTTTGGCAAAAGCTAATTCAGTGAGCATAAAGGAAAGAGAAATGATTATATCCAAATACCTAGTGGATTTCTGTGCCCATTCATTGCCTAGGCATGGAAGACTATAGGTTTTATTGAGAGAAGCTCCCAGCCTGAAAGAAAAACTGGGAAATCCACGCTCTCAGGCATCTTGTGGTAAGAGATAAAGACACTGATCATCTCAAGTTTCAAGCAAGAAAAAATATCCCACTAAGTGCTGAAGAAGTAAGTGCTCCGTGGCAGGCATGCCGCCCTGCAGTGTTGTGCCTCTGAGACGTGGCCTATTTTGTGACACTTTTCTCTTTATTTTGAGAAATTTTTCCTGATTACCAAAGATTTCAAAGATAACTGGAAAATGCAGAAAAGTACAAAGAAGAAAATAAAAAGGATCTATAATTCCTCCATCTAGAGATAATAATTATAACCTCGCAGGTTATTTTTGGTTGATTATTTATGTGTATGTGTTTGATTATGTATAATGCATACATGTTTGTATATATGTATGTGTATGGACTTTACAAAATTGAGGACAAACATTATAGGTCGTTCTGTTATTTTTTATGTATTAATATGTATTTCAAGTATTTCCCCATGCCATTAAAATGCCTTTACATGTTATTTTATTATTTTTGTATACCCATGATTATATTTATTTTTTGCTGATTTTTAAAATCTGTATTGTTTAAAGTATTTCAGATGTCCATCTTTTCCCCCTTTTGCCCCCCACCCCCTACCTTTACATTTTAGATATCTGTATATAATATTCCATCTTGTGGATATGTGGCAATTATTTAATGCTCTCCTGTTGATTTGCATCCAGAATGTCCTTGCATTTTTGCATTTTTTTTGCAATATAAAGGGCTGCCTCAATAGATATTTTTGTAGCCATGTATTGATGTGTACTTCCGATTGCTTCCTTGGTGGATCAAAGCAAATACATGCTTAATTTTTTTAAAATCTCTATTAATTAGGGACTATTTAAGGAATCACTTTCTTAATCTGTAGTGAGCATGCTCAGTGTTGGGGCGGGGGGCAGAGCCGGGGGTTTCAGAGAAGGCAGTTCCTAGGTGGCAGTTACTGGCTCAGAATGTGGAAGCACACCCTCCAGTGGTAACGGACCAGGCTGCCTTGCTTTGCCTGTGCAGCTTCGGGGGACAGTTAGATATTTTTAATCTTGGAGGAGTGGTCAAGGGAAAATTGGGCTATCCTATGCAAAAGTTACTCTCTAGGAAACCTCGTTGCTTGTTCAATTCACCACTGAACTTCCTAGGGATAAATCAGGAGGGACGAGAGTAGATGAAGGAAGAGAACTCAGTGGGGTTGTGAAAGAAGATGCTGCTAGACTTTGAGATTGGCATCAGTCACCTATGTGAGACACACACCTGGAGTCTGTGCAGGGTGATGTCTCCCACCACCCAAACCAACTCTTTTCCCCAGTTACCCCCTTTCTATCAGTGCGCCTGTCTCCTTGCCTAGATACTTGATTCAAGATTCTTCATCAATCCTCGTATCCTCTTAAATCTGAAATGAACCAAGGCCTATAAGTTTACTGCACGTGGAATCTCTCAAATCTCTACCTCTATTCCTACTACTGTGCTCTTTTCCAGCCTTTAGCACATGTCTGCAATTCTGGATTTGCTCCAGACTCCAGTTTCTCCCCCAATGTTTCCGGCTTACTATTCTCTAAGTGCCAGGTAGCCTGAAGCTATGGCAAATAACTTACCTACAGTCTGAGCTTTCTCAAAGCAGAGCTGTATCTTCCTCGCCTTCCTAGCTCCAGCAGTTTAGAAAAGCAGCTGTCACCTAAACCAATTTACCAGGTCCCTGAAATTTTTGAGTGTGAAACTGGGTGGAAAAGTGATGTGCTTAAGGCGACATAGCTAGTAAGTGTCAGAGCAAGATGCAGTCCCAACAGGTCTGTTTTCCCCCAAACCACAGGAACTCAGCTGCACTGTGCCACCTAGATTATCCCGGGATGTGAGACCTTCTTACTGAAGCTGTCTTGTGTGCTTGTACCACTTTTCTGCATTGAATGCTATGTCACGGGATACCAGCTCTACCGTGAAAGAGAGAGTTGAGCAAGTTTGAAGGTGCAGGGAGTGGGGGTGGGGGGGCAGATTAATCAGGACCAAAAGAATTTTTTTTTGGTGGGGGGGAGGTAGATCTTAAGCTGGGCCTTGGTGGAAAAAGAATTTGATCAGCAGGAGACCAGGGCAGAGGGCATACCATATCATAGCAGCAACTAGCAAAGGCCCTGAGACAGAAATGAATCAATAGTGCTGTGAAGGATGAAGAAATTGATCTGTGGAAAGATTTCACAGTCTTTCTCATGGGAAACAACCTTCCCTTAAAGTCATGGTGCCATTAGTGCCCTGGACATAAACCCCATGATTCTGCAGAGGGTGGTGCTAAGCACTGCGAAGGAGCAGTCTTCCTTCTGCATGGGAGGGCAGAGAGGAGAACGCTCCTGGGGTGCGGCATTCCTTCCCTTCAGATCTGCAATTGAACCTGGATCCTGAGCGCATTCTTGTGGCAAGTCTTGGAGCGCAGGAGCCAGATCTGTGTCTTAGCACGGCTTTCCTTTTTAATGATAACTTTAACCTTCAGAAAACGTTCACCCCTAAGTTTAGGAAGCCAGAAACGTAAAATAGACTGGGAGGGGTTTGTACGTATTTACAAAGCGAACAGTTTTTACTGGCTAATAAATTCCTTTGTGGCCAAAAGCAAGCTATTGAAAGGGTGATGGCAAACAATAAAACGAGACACTTAGAACCATTGCCCGAAAATGCTTATCAACCACAAATCACTGTCATAAAAACAAACAGGATCATTTTGAAAAGTATTAGAGAAGAAAAAAAAAACCTGCAAAGAACAGAAAATTACATTTTAGTAAATATTCATTAAAATTTTTTTGGTTTACTCAGCCAGCATGGCTTAGTGGGTGAGCATCGACCTATGAACCAAGAGGTCAGGGTTCAATTCCCAGTCAGGGCACATGTCTGGGTTGGGGGCTTGATCCCCAGTGTGGGGCCTGCAAGAGGTAGCCGATCAATGATTCTCTCTCATCATTGATGTTTCTATCTCTCTCTCCCTCTCCCTTCCTCTCTGAAGTCAATAAAAATATATTTTAAAAATTTTGGGGTGTTCACTATTGCCTTTTTAAACTTACGGGTAAAGAACCAAGGAAAGACTAGCAAATGTATTAACTTTTTATACTACACATATATGTGCACACAAAGCAAAGTAGTTATCATTGATTGGGACATTGTTTTGAATTTCTGCTTTTGTGAACAACTGTCTGGACAAGGGAAAATGAATGTTCCTCTTCCTCCCCCCTTGCCCGACCCCCAGTCTAACCCCAGATGCTCCCTTTGTAGCATCACTGCTCGGGGATTCCAGCTAGAAGCCATCAAATTTACTCTCGGTGTTCAACTCTGTTTTTCTCTGAGTTTTCAAGAGCCAAGTTGGGAGCATACTCTATGGGAAGTGTGTTTTTCAGCCCTACGCCTGCGGGAGGCCCCGTTGATTAGCTCCCACAGCACACAAGCCATTAACATGCCCAGAGAGCATAGTTTCCCAGCTCAGACACAGCAGCGAAGGCGGGCTTTGGCTGAGATGGGCTCTTTCCTGGGGGCCTTACTGCAGTTGTCTTAGAATTTTTAGCGCTAAAGAGGTTCCACATGGAGAGAGGGGCCAACTGCCTTTGCCTTTCTAACGAAGCTGGTCTTGCTTTTTGCTTTGAACTCTCCTGGCCTCTCAGCCATCCTCTTTGAAGCCATCCTTCTCAGCATGATGATCTCGTGGCTCACTCTGCCTTCTTGCCCTAGTCCTGGTCAGTCTTTTGAGCCTACTTATCTTCATGGAGCAACTAGTCACTTTATAGCCAACTGACCTCTTCCACCTGGGAGACCAGTTAGGTTGTGCCTCATTCTGGCAAGACCTGGGATTGCCCCCCAACCAATAATGATGGAGACTAGGTGATGGCTGCCTTTGTTTGGGGATTAGTTGTCACCCCCTTATTTCTCAAAGGTGCTGTTCAAAAAAAATGAGCTGAGATTAGGGTCTGGCATAGAGATTCCTTTCCTCCTTCCTAAACTACCACCAGCCCTAAAATGTCCCATCTCTCAAGCAGTGGGTACAGTAAGGAGGGCTAGTGTTAGAGACACAACAGGAACCAAGGAGTCCCCACCCCCTCTCCTGTCAATACCTTGAAACTCAGATTTGTGTCTTGTTCAGGATTGAATATCCAGCACCAGCACAGTTAGTACATAGCAAGCCCTCAATAAATATTTGTTGCATTTAAAGATTATAGGTGGATGGAGGTGAACGGGAGGGATTATCCTAGGTATTGGGATACTGTGGGCATCTCTTGGTGGCCAGTGCTGTTAATGATGCAGTTACTATTTTAGTACCCCTGTCATTGCCCTTCAGGCTTAGGTATTAAGCCTGGAGTTCAAAGTTAACAGCTCAGCCTCAAGTCGGCTACTGTCCATTAACCCAGGCCTCATGTCCACATTCCAGTAATCGGCTTGTTCCCTTATTAGTGTGTAACAGTCAGGTTCCCCATTTCTGAATGATCTGCCAGGATCTTCTCACAGTCTAGGGGTATGGGAGTCTCAACTCTGGGCCTCGGGCCGCATAGCTGAGCGCTCACCCCGCGCTGCCAGGTGCTCGCCCTGGCTGCCAGTCTCTCCTGATGCAGTGCCCTGCCCCTTCCTGGCTTCTTTTCCTGAACCTGACCATTGGGTCTTTGCTAGGGTTACGTCTCTGCCTATTGCCTGCCGCTGGGAGATTCCTATATTGTGTTTTCCTCCCAGGGCTGGTCTGGCCCCCACATCCTAGCTTTCCTAACAGACCTACCTTGCTACTTACTGATTCTTATTTCT
The DNA here is from genome assembly GCF_000412655.1 of Myotis brandtii. Classification (NCBI taxonomy): domain Eukaryota; kingdom Metazoa; phylum Chordata; class Mammalia; order Chiroptera; family Vespertilionidae; genus Myotis; species Myotis brandtii. The sequence goes on from NW_005371555.1 coordinate 1,077,752, forward strand.
GAGTAAGAGCAAGTTTCCCATTTGCCTCTCTTTTGCAAGTTAGTTTTACTCTCGGTTCTGGATCTGTAAGACATATAGCAAAGACTGATCCTGAATTTGGACAAGAATTCCACTTTTTGTGTATGGGGCTCTGTGCTGCCTCTTTGTGAAGGTCACTCGTTCTTGGGTATGAGCTCCCATTGCATGCTGTGCGTGTGTGTGGTGTGAGAGGGAGAAGCATCACCCTTTAGTCCCCCCTTCCCCCCGAAAAGTCCAGAACTAAATAAAACAAAGAGAAAGAAACAGGGTGGGTAGGGGTAAGAGCCTTTTTATTCTCTAGTTATGTGATAAACCAATCATATATCCTGTTGTTTAGATGGTTCACTTTTCCCACGTGATATTCTTCTGGCCTTCATTCTTGGTCTCCTAGTGAGCTCAAAGTCAGAATAAAAGTGATGGCCATCATGAATGTATGAAATTTCAGTAGACAAACAGGAATTTAGAAAGATAATGTAGTATGGGTGGATGGAGGTGAATGGGAGGGGTTATCCTAAGTATCGGTATACTCTGGGCATACCAATAATGTAGAAAGATAACAAATGAAGAGACCTGCAGAGTGATTCCTTTTGGGTATTACATGCTATGTGTCTACAAAAAAAAAAAGCACAGGATTTAAAAAATGTGCTATCCTATAAAAGGGAGAAATTTTTTCATATTACAGTCCTGCATTTTATTCACAGGTGGAGAGAAAGGAATTGATTTAATTTAACACATTTGGACACTCTTCCTTACATTTGTGTTGAATAATAGTTATATAAATATTACCTTGAAGCTGACCTTTTGGAATTGCTTTTCCTTAGTGAATATTTTTTCTAATTTTCTCCATGAGCATTTTAAAGTGAATTGCAGAAGGGAGGAAATTTAATTGCTCTATTTGTATGTTCTCCACTCACTGTGACATGTAGGGCAAAGGGGTGGGTTTTGTATAAGTCTAAGAGGTAATTGATAGCTACTGCTGATATTGACAACATGTGTTTGCAGCATGCGCACGTTTATGCGAAAGTGCCCATGGGAGGGATCGCTGCTTCCATCTGGGAGGACTGGTATGAATGTGTCTCTCTCCTTCTTTAGGCTCCTTTGCTACATTCCAAATCTTGAATTGGGATTTCCTACCCCCTTTTTTCATTGAAAGAATAACTGATGAGAGTGTCTGATACGGCACATTACCAGTTTGTGTTTTTTCCCCAGCCATTTGCATCCTGGTGCAGATGCAAACGCGGAGTGCATTCTTGTTCTCAAGGAGGGCATCTCAGTGTGGAGGGAAGGGCTGCGCCTGAGGCCGTCTGAACGCAGGTCTTCTGCCTTCTGCTTTCAGGGTAATCACTGAGCTGCTAGGCCACTGCCGCTGTGTTGGAGGTAATGGTCATCGTGCGGCAGAGGGAGGTGACTCGGTGTCGCTGCTGACTGACCTTCCAGGGGACCCGTGCAGCTTTACTGCTGTGGGGACTCTTGCGCGTGGGAATCGAGCACCGTGTTAAATCGAGATACATGTCTGGTTATTTCTGTGAGGCGTGAGTGTGAGGGCACTTAAATCATTTATTTTAAAAAATGCACACCAAACAGTGAGTTGAGGTCAGATGAAAAATGGCCACGTTTGTTGCCTGGGGGTGGACAGTCCAATGACAGAGCTTAGAGCTTCCCGGTTGTGGAGTTCAAGGCAGACTTTTGCCCAATGGGATATGGGCAAGTAAAGTAGTAGCAAAGTAGTTGGCACTATGGCAAAGGTAGTGTGTGGATCTGTTTGCAGACATTTGAAGGTTGGAGGGGGGCGTAGTGGCATTGTTTTAAAGACTTCCCCTATAAAAATAACCTCACAGCAGCTGGACAGCAATGGCCTTTGGTTGACTTTGTGGGTTAGAAACTTTAATGGATGTTTCCCTGTGAATTACACTGGAGTAGTTCTATTTTGGTTGTTCGCAGGAGTCCAATAATGCCATAGTTAAATGTGGACTAACCTCCCAGCTAGCTCCTCCCAGCACTGTTCTGGAAATCAATGGTCTAAGAAATGGGTGCTGTACAGTAAAGCATGTCCTAACTCTCCTCACCCCTCGTATCCACTGAAAAACTTATTAAATAAAAAGTTACAGACACGGGGTTGTGTTGATAAGAAAGAGCAGCTCCTAAGAATGTGTTGACAAAAGCCAGCCTTGGTTCTGAGCATGCTTTTTTCCATGACCAGGTGGAATGAACCTAGTGACTTTATTCACTAGCTCGGGTCTCACAGGTCCGTTTTGGGGTGATGTGATTCTGAGAGAGCCACTGTGATTTAGCCATGTTGAAAAGGGCATGTGCTACTGCAGGCAATGGACATTTCTGCTCTGGGTACCACCCATCCGGATGCATCCAGGGGCTGGTCATCTTTTCCATATCTCACACTGAAATACAACAGTGGGTTCAGTACCTGCCGGAGCATTTGAACAGATTCAGAGCATAACTGAATAAGATGAGAATGGATTAAGCGGGACGAGAAAAGACTGGACCATCCATTCTCATCTTAAGCCCCGCTCTTTGCTGTGGGTAGGCCTCCTTGACCTCAGGAAAGGGCGGGAGTCTGGCTCTTTAAACTGAGTGCTGAATTTGGTGGTATCTATGTAGTGCTTGAGGAAATCGGAGGATTGGCGATTGAATATGAACTTGGGATAGTCCAAGTTGCTCCGGGGAGAGGAAAAGGCCTCAAGGGAACTTAATGCAGTAAAGAGTTTGGCTAGCCCTGGTCGGTGTGTTCAGTGGTCAGAGCATTTGCCCATGGACCAAGGGTCATGGGTTTGATTCATGGTCAAGGGCACATACCTGGGTTGCAGGTTTAGTCCCTGGCCATGGTCAGGTCTCATGCAGGGGTCAACTAATCGATGTGACATGATGATGTTTTTCTCTCTCTTTCTTTCCCTCCCTCCCTCCCTTCCACTCTCTCTAAAAATCAATGGAAAAAATATCCTCAGGTGAGGATTAAAAAATAAAAAAGAATTTGGGTAGCAAGGAAAAGGAAGGGAGGAAATTTATTTTGCTTCAGCAGCAAGGTAAGACATACAGGTGAAAAGTCAGGGGGGAGGTCCAGAGCGAGCAAGGGGCAGTGAGAAATGGGATTGAAGACAAAGAAGATTAGACCCGATGTCTTGTGTATTAGAAGCCCTATAGGTGTCTGAATGGGGTCCTCTTTTGCTGAACATGGTATTTTTGTAAATAAAATATTAACTTCTTGCAAACATCCTTTGATTAGATATATCTTTTTAGGGTAATATATATATTTTTTTTTTTGCCATTTGGTGATATTTGTTTCAGTGTGCATGTTAAAAACATAAGCAAGAAAAAAATCTAATTTGTGACATTTTGATGGTTGTCCAAGGGAAATTGAGAAAGATACCTTGCCAGCCCCCAGGTTTCCCTCTTCTTAGTTTCCCTTCTCTGTGCTTTCTTCCTTTTCAGGCGGGTCATAGTTTTATGTCCCCACTCTTCTCTTTCCCATCACACCCTGCTCTCTGGAAAAGGGACTCTTATCTGCCACTCAAATGTTGTTTTAACCAGGGGCCACTCACCCAGAAGTTTGATCCCTCAGAGAAGAATAACAATCCTGGTTATGTCTTGAGGAATGTCACTCATTGGGAATCAGGGAAGACCGAGATGTTGATGGGTCAGGGCCCTTTTCCAGAGACTAGGAATCATCCAAGTGAGTGGCCTCTTCACCTATACTTTCTGCTCCCAGTCTTTCCACTGTCCATGTGCTATTACAATGTATTTCTTCTTCTTTTTTCTTCCAAGTTTGAGACCTTGGATTTCTGGGTGAAATCCATTTCCTACCAAAGCTGCAAGAATCAGAAACTTCTTTGGAGCCCTTTCCCTAAAAACTGCTTCTGTCCATGGGTGAGGCTCAGGCATGACCTGGCTGGGCCCTTTTCCGCACAACAGTCCTGTGATGAGCAACTTCCAATAGCCTGCCCACTAGACACCCAATTATGAACAGACTTATGAAAACATTTAAAGAACTGCGCTGGCAGCCGAAGAATAAGACATGGCCCATGCCCATGAGAGTTAGCCATGCAGATTTTGGAGATAGAAGCCAGCAACCTAATGCAGGAATCCTTTCTTGGCGATCCCAATGCTGGTTACCCATCTTGCTTGAGTCCCTTCCCACAACCTTCTCTTCATTGTTTTTTTAATCTCTTTTTCCCCCCAAATAAAAATACTTTATTTTTGTCTTAGTCAGCAGCTAATATAAAACTATCTTGACCTTTCAAGCCAACTTTGTTCTTTCCTCAACCTCTTCTTTGGATCATGAATTCATTCAGAGCCAATGGGGGGGGGGGGGGGGGGTAAAGCCAACTTTGTTCTTTCCTCAACCTCTTCTTTGGGTCATGAATTGATTTAGAGCCAATGGTGTGTGTGTGTGGGGGGGGGGGGGGGGGGGGGGAGGAGGGAAAAGCCAAATTGTGAAGAAAACAGGTATATTCCCCTTCCTAAAAATCAAAGCTAGAATTTTTAGCTCTTAAAATGTTTCCCCCAACTCGTGTCAGGTTGAGGGACTTCACTGCAGTGACTCAGGAAGGGGCAGTCTCCCTCCTTCCAAATCACCCCCATCAGATAACACCCGTTGCCAAGAACCAAGCCAGAGGATTGGATGAGATGCCACATACAAGGAGGTTCCAGAGTGTTCAGACATTTATGTCTGGCACGAAGGAAAAACACACACACCTTAATTTGGGAGTGACAAAATAAATACTTCAGGATCACTCACAATATACAACAAAAAAGGAAGGCAAAGGACCGGCTACCTCAAGGCTATGAGCTCCACAGCACTCAGCACAGTTATCCTCAGACGTAACTGCTTCCCGTGGCCAGCTCCTTCCTGCCTCCTGGGGAAGCACAACAATGTCAAGGGGCTCCCATGGTCATCGGCACCACCATCCTACCTTCAAGAATTTCAAACAAGGATACAGGTTCAGTTCTTCCTTTTGCATTTAGATAAGACTGCTGTTTACCATACCGGTTTTATATGCTCTAGTACAGCTTCAAAAAGTATAAACGCATTGAAATCAAAACATGAAATATTAGGAATTAAGAATAACACGGGGGCCAAAATCCATGGTGTGAGGCAGCCAGTGGCATAGTTTATATGCACGTCACCCCACCTCACCCTCTCCAAGGCTCAGGAAGCCAACAAGCAGCCACGGCAAGGCCCCTCCAAGACTCCGTGGTGGTCATGATCTAACAGCCAAGTCTGAAGCAGCAACTCAAACCAACACCAAGCGGGGCTGCTGTACCCAAAGAAGCCCCCGTGTCTTGTGTGATAGGATTTCAGGTCCCGGGAGACTGCTGCCGTGCTGGGGTGGGGCTCCCTCGGCAGCAGAGTGATGCTGGAGATCCATGCTGACAGCTGCGCTTGGTCTGCATGTCATCAAGGGTCTGCTGCAGTTCCTCATCTTCAAATCGCCCCTCCAGGCTGGGGGTCAGGGCCTTGGACTCCTCAGCCGTCTCTGGACAAAGGTTGGCCAAACAGGCCAACTCCAACCTCCCAAGCTTCTCACCGAGCTGCGGACACTGGCAATGGTCTCTCTGTTTCTGGAACGGCTGAAAGGAGCTGTGTAGTTTAAAGGCTTCATGCAAGTTCCTGTTCGTCCTGCACTCTCATTCTGTTGCTTTCGATGCTCCAGAAGCCCGTGAACTTCTGAATTTAGAAATGTCTCGGCTGCTTCAAACTCTTTGGGGAAGATGCGCTGTGAGGCGTCCTCCTCTAGGGCGCCACCCACCGCCATCGCCAAGCCGACACCGGTTTTTTAATCTTTTGTAGAACAGCTCCAGCCATGACAAATTCTCGCCTCAAACGTTACACTAAAATCTGCTTCCTTGTAACTTCCTCCCATGGAGGAAATACATTCCTTTCCACCGCCAGAGTCTTAGATGAGAATATGGAGGCTCCATTACAAGTGGGGGCATCCCAGGGAGGCTCAATCCTGGGCTTAGCTGCTGCAGTGGCCTGGATCTCCAGGTTAGGGTTGGGCAGGATTCCAGAACAGGTTCTGTAGGAACTCCATGCATTAGCTGGTCCCTCTGCACTTGTCCCAGTTATGGGATAGCCCAGGGTTCTTAGAAGAATGGAGTCACCTAAGAAGAACGATGGAAGAGTAGAAGGGCTTGGCTATGATATTTCTTACTGTGTCTATAACTATAACCTGGCCTGGGCTGGAGGGATGGGGTGCAACAATTCCCAAGGAGGAAGACATGTTAGTAGTCTTGAGGGGGGGGAAATGTCTAAAGTGGGTGCTCAATCTTATAGACCAATGTGGTGCCTACGTAAGGATTCTAATTATAACCTTGTATTCAATATTGAATTTCTGAACTTTCTTTGCTCCCTGTGTCAGGTCACAGATATTCAGAAAAGATAGGGTTTGATAAAAGAGGGATGGCAGGATTTTTTTATTTGCTACCATGTGCTTTTGACTTTTAGATACCAAAGGTTATTGCACATGAAAAACTATCCCAAGTTAGGTACCGTCTGCAAGAGAAGACCAAGACTCATGTCATAATTTGACGGCCATGCCAGGGGTCTAGCTCTTGATTTTTGTCTCTCCAGCTATCTTATTTGTCAACAGGGGCCAAACTCTCCTGTGGGCCTAAGTTAGGTATTGCTTTCCAGTTTCTCCTTCTCGTAGGCGATACAATTGGCATTTCTGATTTTGATACCAATGGGAAAAAAAGAACTTGAGAAATTTTTATGCCTTCTAGACCAACCCCTGCTGAGTCAAAGGTCCCCACTGATAGTCTATCTTACCCCTAACCTAGCTGGTCCTTTGGGGGAACTTGCCTTTACTGTTGAATTCAAGTCTATTTCCTGGTCAATGCCCACAGAAATAGTGGTCTTTATTAAATAGATGGTTTTTTGGAGACCACACCCAAGAGTATTATCTGAAAAGGGGCTGCGGCTGAACCAATATTATTCCTTTCCTGAGATGCTCCTTAGTGCTGGGAGAACTTTGCCTGATCCAACATGAGCCTCCTGGGATAATCTCATCCTGGGAGCTGGCTGAGAAGGGATCTTCCACGAGGAACTGTCTTCTTTCGGGAATGGTTCTCTTTCCCCTCTGTTCTGCTTAACTCTTGTGAGCAGTCAGTCTACTTCCCCCCTCTTATGTCATTCCAGGTCTTGAGCTTGGGAAAGAAGCATCATTCATTCATACATTCATTCACTACCATCTGGTTTCCTGTATCAGAGGAAATTCCCCATTATATAAAGAGAAGCCCAGAACCTGAATTCTTTCATATTGAAGAGGTCCTTTGATCCCCTCTTTTTATTCTTAGCTTGGTAATTCTGTCCCGCAACCCTGGAAAGGTCCTGAGGTTCCAATATAGTCTGAGCTGAACGGACATGTCTTCCTCCTGCAAGGAGCCATGCTGCCGCTGGAGAATTGCTCTCCCTTTGGTTTTTTGCCTCTGTTATCTTTGTTGCTTTCTTCTCCTCCTTCTTCAGATGCAAGCCTATGATTTGAACAAATCTGGCTATTTGATGCTTCAGCTCGTTGTCTTTAGTACATTTACCACAATTCGCTCTTCCCTGGAATATCACCAAAGTCATGTTGAATACTCTTGGTTCTAGAACCCACCCCTATATAGGTACTCCATAGAGATCCCTGAGTTGAATCCAATTGGCCAGGCCTTCTCTCCGGTTGTGCTGCAGCTCCATCAGGGAGTGGAGTCTGAGCAGAGGAGGAGTACCTCTCACACCTATTTCCTCAGGAATTGTTTCTATGCCAGCTGCTGAGCTGTGCAGTATTATATAAGTAGTCATTCCCTGTCCTCCCTGTAGCTCCTGTGAACTTCAACATCTCCCCTTGGAGGCTGTCGTTGGCCAGCTGAGACCTTTTCCCAGAAATTCTGAAGTTCTTCACAGCCCCACATTCTGAGCATCTTCCAAGGAGTGTCTAGGGCAGTTGTTCAGCAAGGCTCAGATCTCCTTGAGCTGCTGATTGCTTAAAACATTTTTTTTCTATTTAAGATTGGCCTTAATATTATCAGCAAGTTAATTTAACTTAAATATAAAGATTTGCCCTTGATCCTGTAAGAGAAAAGCAGGTGAATATGAAGAAGCTCTTACTGCTGCTATGAGTTCTGCTGACAATTCAGGCATCGGAGGAATTTCAGCCCTGACTCTGAATATATAGGGACCTATTTCTCGTCATCTGTTGGAATGCCTAGATTTATTGTGCATCAAACTTGTGGTCTAGTTCTGATCCCTTTATATAAAACTAGAGTCCCGATGCATGAAGATTCATGCAAGAATAGGCCTTCCTTCCCCTGGCTGCCAGCACCAGTTTCCCTCTGGCACCCAGGACCCGGACCTTCGCTCTGGTCTTCGCTTCCCGCCTTCACTCCGGGCCGGGCACCACCTTCTGCCTTGGCTCCAGGGTCAGGCGTGTGAAGTGACAGTCAATTTGCATATCCCATCTTTATTAGATAGGATAGAAAGAGTATATCAGAGACTGGTTTCTCACTCAGATTATACCTGAGTTGCTGGCCTCATACCTGAGACCAAAGGAAGTCGTTCTAAATATCAATTTTAGGGCTTCTTCCCATTTCTGGGCCACATTTTTCCTTCTGCTAATAACCTCATCCTATTTGCTCTCTTGATGGAGGCAAGAAGAATGATCCAGACCCATTTCTAAAATGTCTCATTTTTTGATTGACATGCATGTATCACATGACTCATAAAGGGAGGATTCCCAAAATAAGCTGGGGGAGAGAATCCTATTGGAACCAGATCCAGAATGAGTGGCTTTCAACAATGAGTGGATTCCTGGATACTTTGGACATGGGAGAAATTTCTAGTGCAGTCTCTTGCCACTGGAATTGTCTTCGCTTGGTCTCAAAAATGAGAAACAGCCTTCTCATCTCTCTGCACTGGAAATGGAAGTGGTACCTTTGGCCTTGGAAAAGGAGGGCGCATTCCAGGATCTGGACTCCAGATTTTCCTTTCATGTTCTTTTGTCGTAGAAACATTTTGCTCTGGATATGGAGGCATTTCAATCTCACTATGTTTGGTGTGACCATTTGATGTCATTCTGTGACATCTGGAGCAGGAGGCTAGTAAGTCATGTCTCTATCCTCTGACAGTCACACCTCTACCTTTGAGCTATGCTGGAAAAGCTCACACAAGGAGAATCAACACTTGCATGCTTCACTCCACAGCACTGGCTTCCTGCCTTCCTGGTAATGATGAGGTCTTGATCTTGATTGGTTCTTCTTTCAGGTCCATCTGACCTGTCACTTGATGGAACAGGTTAGAAGAGCAGGCAAAGCCCTCACTGACTAGGAACTGAGAGGGCACCAGTAGTTAGTACCTTCATCATGGAAGTGGTGTCCAAGCATGCAGGAGGGGGTCACTGAGGTCACTGTCCAGGGTGACCAGCCAGGGTCAGAGCAGTGATTTCACAGGTGCTCTTACCTTGATGTCTTCCTCTTCCTTGTGGGGCTCACAGGCTTTAGGGATGTTTATGGTGGAACATTCCTCTTTTCAGGGAGGTAAATCTGTGATAGTCTCCTCCTAAGATGACTTGATATATTGTAGTCCACACCACCGTTCATCATTGGGCCTCAATTGACACATAATCTATCACTGGGTCTTTTCCTGTTGGAATATCATTAGAAAGGATGTGCAGAGGCCATAAGCTGAGAAAAAGTAAATAGTCAGGAAAGCAAATTCCCCATTCCTCTGGCTTTGAGTTCTGCTTACATTCTGCACTCCCAAGAGAGCCAAGACTGGGGCCATCTTCTTCTAGTCTCTGGGTTCCCAAAAAATTGAAGTATGAATGTGAGTTTTTTTAATGTAACCACTCAAATTTAGTGAGTGTTTACAAGCCATGATGCTAAAAAGTTATGACATGGAAACTCAACATTGGCTTCCCTCCTCCTCTCATGGAGTGTGTGGAATTCAAACTAGTTCTTTCTGTCCTTACCAAAAAATAGATCCATCTAAGCAAACTGAGACGATTTGTCTGGTAACTATTTTGATCTTCACCAAAGCTTTGGGTTTCTCACAATTGTCTTTTAAGTGCCCCAAGTGTGGGATCCCCAAATTGGGGAGATGAGAGTATCATTAAGGAGAGAAATTAAATTTATGCTTTCATTTGATGCAATTTATGAGCATTTTCTAGCACTACAATATACCAAAGAAAGGGGTCAAAATGCTTGAGTGGTCTGTGCCTACCCACCCATCGCCCATCTTATTTCTGCAATAACATTTCTCTTGTATTAATAAAAGTAAGAAACAGCAAAAGTCTCTACAGAGGGAGACATTGCTGATCTATTTGTGAAGTGTTTCCTATTAGACTGATCTTAGTGCACTGTCTAGATTCATAAATGAAACCTAGGTACCTCGGATTCATGATATAGGAAGAGACTGAGCTTGATCTTAAGGCAGGTGACTCATGCCTAGTGATAGCTGACCTCAACATGAAGGAAACTCCACTGGAGCTTCTGACTGTTAGGTTTTCAAAGCCTGTGAAACCAGAGGCCCAGAGACCACTGTGGACAGTTTCCTGCTGCTCCTGCAATCCTCCTCTCTTGTTCTCAAAAGGGAAGCCTTCTTATCTTGTGGCACTTGGGGTGGAGTCGGTGCCTGTGGTCTTGAAGAAAAGGCGTGCTTCTCCACATAATGATCTAACCACATATATCTCACCTCCTTTTATGATAGATGTACTGTGGCCTGGATATGGAGGCATTTCAATCTTACTATTGTTGGTCTGCCTGTTTGATGATGTAGGGGAGGTTATTATTCTGTGACAACCTGAATAAGAGGCTAAAAAGTCAGGTCTCCACCCTCTGACAGTCACCTTTGAGTTATGCTGGGAAGGCTCACACAAAGAGAATCAACACTTGCATGCTTCACTCCACAGCACTGGCTTCCTGCCTTCCTGGTAATGATGAGGTCTTGATCTTGATTGGTTCTTCTTTCAGGTCCATCTGACCTGTCACTTGATGGAACAGGTTAGAAGAGCAGGCAAAGCCCTCACTGACTAGGAACTGAGAGGGCACCAGTAGTTAGTACCTTCATCATGGAAGTGGTGTCCAAGCATGCAGGAGGGGGTCACTGAGGTCACTGTCCAGGGTGACCAGCCAGGGTCAGAGCAGTGATTTCACAGGTGCTCTTACCTTGATGTCTTCCTCTTCCTTGTGGGGCTCACTGGTTTTAAGAAAGTTTGTGGTGGAATTTTCCTTTTTTCAGGGAGGTAAATCTGTGATAGACTCCTCCTAAAACGACTTGATATATTGTAAGCCACACCAGCCTTCATCATATACCTCAACTAATGCAGTATGTATCACTGGGTCTTTTCTTTTTGGAGTGTAACTAGAAAGGACGTGCAGAGGCCATAACTTGAGAAGCAAGTCAGAAAGACGAATTCCTCTTCTCCTTTGGTTTTGGATTTTGGATATAGGCTGAATTCCCTAGTCAGTGTAAGAACCTTCTTCTCTGTCTCAAAGTTTCTCAAGCAGAGAATAGCTAGTCTTTGAGATCAATCAGCCTCACAGTTTTTGAGTGCCTGTTATGTGTGAGGTACTATGTTTGGGCATTTTATTTGTGGAATTAACCTCTGGTGATCCTCATCATGCCTTCATTTCAAAGATTATTGGGGAGATAGAACATTCTCTTCCATTCTCTGTGTTCGATCTCCCATTATGGTTGTCTCGACCCTAGGAGCCTGGAATATTCTCCTTGGCACTACAGTTATAACCACGAGGAACATTTCAATAGGCCCTTCAATGTGCTTTATTCTGGCTGAAAGACAACCTCCTTCTCCCCTACCTCTCCCTTCTCCAACCATCAATTGTAGATCACTTGTTTTAATTCAGATATTGTTAATGCTCTTTGGGAGTGCTTCAGCCCTTCTTAGCATTTGTTTTTAAATGACTACTGCCCCTGTGTAGTTATGTTCCTCATTATCTAGTATAGAATTATCCTTTTTCTTGCCCATTCTCACCTATTACCTTTACCCTGGGATCCTCCAAGGCATCTACTCACAAACTAGTCTCCAGTGAAGCACTTTTTCTCTCAAGAGAATACTGACCCCCTGAACTCTTAAGGCCAGTGCCTCATATCCATCTGTCCTCTGTAATGGTCTCCTATAAAAACTTAAGTTTTGATCAGGAAACATGAAGCTGCCAGAGCCCGTCAGTGATATTCACATGGCCCCTACTACCCAACCACTTCTTGGGCTCTACACTACCTTGTTTCAATCTTCAGGACTTCCTACCAATGGGTCTTGATTTTTATCATCTGAAATATGAAGGACTGGGCTGAAGATTATTATATACTAGAGGCCCAGTGCACAAAAATTTGTGTACTTGGGGGGGGGGTCCCTCAGCCCAGCCTGTGCCCTCTCTCAGTCTGGGACCACTCGGGGGATGACCACCTGCTGGCTTAGGCCCGCTCCCTGGGAGATTGAGCCTAAGCTGGAAGTCAAACATCCCACTGGCAGCCCGGGAGCCCTCGGGGGATGTCCACTTGCCAGCGGGGAGCAGGCCTAAGCTGTGGTCGGACATCCTTAGTGCTGCTGAGGAGGTGGGAGAGGCTCCCACCACCACCGCTGTACTGGCAGCCATCAGCCTGGCTTGTGGCTGAGCAGAGCTCCCCCTGTGGGAGTGCACTGACCACCAGGGGGCAGCTCCTGCATTGAGCATCTACCCCCTGGTGGTCAGTGTGTGTCATAGTGACCAGTTATTCCCAGTCGTTCTGCTGTCAGGGTCAATTTGCATGTTACTCTTTTATTCTATAGGAGTGCCTGGCCAGCCTGGGTGAGGGGCTGATGGCTGTTTGCAGGCTGGCCACAGCCCCTTCAGGGTGGGGGTCCCCCTTGGGGTGCCTGGCCAGC
>NW_005371555.1:1090979-1106731 GCF_000412655.1 Myotis brandtii
TATCTGGGATTTATTTGTCTTCTATAATTGAAACTTTGTTGCATGAGCGGAGGCCACAGCCGGCTCAGGACAGGCGGGAAGCTTGGCTTCCTCCATCGCCCGGGCAATTAAACCTACTGCTTGCTCCAGCTTTGTGGCTGCTGGCCGCCATCTTGGTTGGGTTAATTTGCATATAGTCACTCTGATTGGCTGGTGGGCGTGGCTTGGGCATAGGGAAGGCATGGTCAATTAGCATCTTTGTCTTTTATTAGTGTAGATTTCCCTGTTTGCTTCCTGGGTGGTCCCTGGCCATAATGGAATTGAAGGAAGCAGCCTAACAGCACCTTACTTTCTGCTTGGGGCACATTATTTTACTGGCAATGAATGTCAGGCACAAGCCCCTTCTGTGTTCATTGTTGGAAAAGGGCCCTCAAGGTGCAGGTACTGGAGGCTGTGTAAAGCTCTGTAAATGCTCAGGCACAGTTAGTCTTTCTGAAGGACAACAATGGTCATCCTTATGGCCCTCGACATCATACTTTGAATGCCAAGATTTCCCCACTTCACCCTTTTTTTGGAAAACTTGGTCCGAAGGTGTCTTAACTACTTCTTGTTGGCTTATGACTCACAATCATTTTCTTTTTTTTTTTTTTTTTTTTTTTTGGAGGCACTTCCTCTTGGTAGAGCTCTGTGAGCAGTGACATGAATGGCTTCTGGGAAGTCTCCTCACATGAGGGTGCACTTGCCCTTGTGGCTGGTGTGTTTTTGACTTTCAGACAAATATTTGGTAATGATATACCTCCAACTGGGATGATTTCCGCTTGCCACACACATTTAGCAGTTTTCATGGGAATAAAATGAGGGGGAAATTCTCAAAGTTCATTCCGTTCTGAAGGTTACCAGAACAGATCCTGAGGATTCTGTGGCTCAAATGAAGAAAACGAATTTTCCATATTCTGGGGGGAAGTTCCCTTTTACCAATGGTATCTCTTCCATGGAGAACATTTTCATGTTCTAAACCACTGCTGAATATATACTTGGATAACTTCTTGGCATTAAGAAAGAAAGGCCTTTGACTTCCTCTCTCTACCTTCCCTCTAGTCCTTTGAGCCACATTGTGTGTATCAGATGCTCTTTCCCTTCACTCTTTCCTCCGGAGCTTTGAGGGAATTAGAGTCACATTTATTTAGGAGCATTTATGCAGCCACTACTCTGGCTAGAAGATAGAGTGCCAGTGGGGTAGAGTTCAAATATGCATAGGAAATTGCCCATACTCAAGAACTTAGAAGCTGCAACATTAATGTTTTCAGGCTTCTGAAACAGTCCTTTCTTCCAGACTTTCTTGTGGGTCCTTGTTTCTGCTCAGTGGCTTTAGTTGTCACAGACCTGTTCAAAGTTCTCATATCAACTTTTGCACTTTTTCTGGGTTGCCATGGGCACAACCATGATGCTTCTATACATGTGCTCAGTATCCTCAGGTCTTGTTTTTTTATTCATATTGGGGTTTGACATTTTTTAATTTTTAAAGTTTGTAGCCTTGTTGTTGTTTTTTTAAATTATTGGGCTAAAACATTACCATTTGGAGAGATCAGAACATATAGATGAGCAAAAAATAAAATACTGACACCTATATGTATGTCTTTCTAAGCCTTTGTCCTCTCTCTTTAATGGTATTTCTCCAGAATTTTAGCGCACATCAACTACTGTTTGGTAGAAATGTGATCACAACCATTTATCCAACCATTATCATTCTCCATAGAAGGTACCTTGGGCATCTCACTTAAACTGTCTGTGTTCAGTGTCTAGCTCCATTCACCCTCAGCTCAGCATTACCAAAGTCCTATTATCAGGGACATCACCATCTAATCAGCTCTTTAAGTCTGAGCCACCTGAGTGCAGTCTGAGAGTCAGACTGATAGCCTCTGCTCCAATGAGGCTATCAAGTTTGTGGCCCATTCTGCTGGAGGTGGCCAAGTGACTTAGTGATTCACTCAGTAAGAGAAACAGACCAGGTTATTTTAGCCATGTCACAAACATCTCTGGAGTTTACTCGGCATCCTTATTTTTAGCCTCTTTTTAAGCCTTCACTAAATCTCACCTGGATGACCTTGACTCCAGTCCCTACTCCAAGCTACCCAGTTTTCACACCCTGTCGGAGTTATTTTTCTAAGGTGCAGATATGATCCAGATATTCCTCTGCTTAAAACCCTTCACAGGCTCCCCATTGTTTACAGGATAAAAATCCAGACTCCTTAGCAAAGCCTTTAATGATGTGACTCCTGAATCGCTCTCCTTTCTTATCTCTTGTTCCGTCACAACCTCATTCCGTGAACTTTGGACCCACACTTACCATGTCCTCAGATTTTTGTGCCTTTTGTTCCCTTTCACTGGGATGCTCTCTACTTTTGTCTGCCCTAGGCTAACTTCCACGTGCCCTTCTGCAGTCACCGTCCCTCAGCTACCCAGACCCCTTCTTGGTCTGTCATTTATGTGACTATCTTCTTCACCCGGCTTGTAGCCCATTCTGCTGGAGGTGGCCAACTGACTTAGTGATTCACTCAGTAAGAGAAACAGACTAGGTTACTTTAGCTATTGCTAGCAAAAGCAGGAGGCTCTCAGACAGAGTGAACATAGGGCCCTGCATCACCAGAATGCAGGTGAATGGCCATCACCCTTTTCTAGGTATCCTCAGACTGTGTACTAAGCTTTATGACCTTATGAAAAGCCATTGCCTTGTTCCAAAAAGGGTTTAAGGTGTCATGCAGAAATGAGGTACTATAACAGAATGAGGTATACATGAAATTTAAAAAAGAATATTTAAAGAACTTGTGCCAAAGGGAAAACAAAGGTTATAGTAACCTGAAACCAAGAGATACCGCTTGGTAGAATGAATACTGCTGCCTCATTATAGATTTACTTGAGGGAAGCCACATACAGGAGTGGGCAAAAGCAGGTTTACAGTTGTTTGTATGGAAAAAGTCATGTTGGTTATCCTATCTAATAATTGACCATACCTTTGCTACGCCTCCCATTGGCTAATCAGTGAGATATGCAAACTAACTGCCAACAAAGATGGCGGTTAATTTGCATACATAGGCACGAAGTGGTGGAGCAACGACTGAAGGTGGCTCTGGCCAGAGCGAAGGCCTGGGTCCTGGGTGCCGGAGGAAAACCGGTGCCGGCAGCCAGGGTGAGGGAAGGTGTATTGCACGATTCATGCAACAGGCCTCTAGTGATTATTATAATAGCTGTATGAACTCAGAAGAATGTCACATGGCACAGTGCACTTAGGTACAATCTCGTAAGTGCTCAGATTGGTGGCCTCTATTATATGTGTTTGAAGTCTGCTTGCCATATTCAAGCACACTTCAGCACAGACTTCTTTGTCATCAATTTCTTTTCCTTTTCTTTTTTTTTAATGAAGAGGTCGAATGTTTTTGTTATTAAACTTTCTTATTTTCCTGCACGACTGCTGCTTCACTGTATAAAAATAGCACCAGCAAACTCAGCATATTGCAAAATTAAGGTGGTATTGTTCGTCATCTGACACCGACAACTAACAGAAACTTTTCTCCACTGCCAGTTATTTCCAATGGAAAGATCATTAAGCATTTTGATCCAAATCCAGAGACTGATGTAAGCAAGGTACAATATTATATAAGGCTCAAGAGAACAATGTTACCCTCGAAATACCTAATTTTTATAACTAGATTTTACCACAGATAATTTCAAGAATTCTCAATACTATAATTATAGTCCAGCGTCAAAATCATAGGGTGTTGTGGAAAAGATGCATGTTGTGTTTATCTTCAATCATTAAGAAGTTAAGGGGCATTTTCTTCCAATAGCATTGTTGCAGGTTCTTTTTCCATTGATATTACTAAAAATTGCTATTTCAGATCTTCTATCCAGACCTGGCCAGTGTGGATCATCAGCCTGCACACTCGATACCCAGTCAAGGGCACATAGCTTGGCAGCAGGTTCATTCCCATGTGTAGGAGGCAGCTAACTGATGTCTCTCTCATATCAATGTTTCTCTCTCTCTAAAAAAATCAATGGGTTGACAACAATAACAACAAAATTCTTCTATCCACCACTAGTTTAAGACAACTATGCTTGGTCAAGTTGTTTCATACTTTATTTAGGGGTTCCATTTTCACTCCTCAATAGCTTTTATGTATTTCTCATACGCCTCTTCACTCATTGGTGCATCTAATTCTGAGGGGTCACTCAGTGTCATCTTGATCAGCCAACCATCATCCCAACAAGATTTGTTGACAAGTCCTGAATTTTCTGCAAAAGCTTCATTAATTTCAGTAACTTCTCCTGACAGAGGAGAATAGAGTTCACTAGCAGCTTTCCCACTTTCCAAAGCACCAAACTCATCTTGTTCGTTCAATTGTGTCCAAGTTTCAGGCAGACGACACTAAGTAATATCTCCCAAAGTTTCCTGTGTAGAATTGCTGATTCCCACTATCCTAATCCCATTGCCTGTGTATTTACCCACGGAGGGCACATTGGGGCCGGTGTGCAATGTCCAGACAGCACCTGCTCTCAGGTCTAAGGGCCTCGGTGACCAAGGCGAGGCGGGCGCCCACGTGGTGTGCAGGCTGCAGGCCACAGCCAGCACTCTCAGCGCCACTCGGAGCACCGTGTTCGCAGGAGTGCCACTCTCATCAGTCTCCTGACTTGCTTCTCCAGTGCAGTGAATCACATGGTGGTAGGCACTGCTGCCCCACTTAAAAGAGGGAAATGTGATCATCACCACAGACCTGGGACGGAGACCCTTTAGGAAGAGTCTGAGATGTTAATCTTAACCAAGTTTCATAGCTGTCAGTTAGATGGAGCTGGGCCTGGTAGGAGGAGAAGTTGGAGGGATTTGTCCTGGGTCCTCAAAACCTTTTAGGTGCTTGGGTGTTTCCTATTGAGTGGGTGGTTTTCCCATGCCCTGCAGTCTCCTATGCCTAGACTTGAGTTATTCCTGGACCTATATTTTGTCCTGGTTGCAAAAGCTCCACCTGGTGTCTTCTGAGCCTGAGTCCTCTTTCCCATGATCTGGTTTCGGCCATCTTGTGGGGGACATAGAAATTAGAGCCAAACTTGGAGTGGATTTCATTTATTCAACAATCCACTCCGTGCCAGTGACTGTCATATATACCAAAGGTGGCATAGAGGGTACATGTGGAAAGAAAAGCCTTCTGAGTAGGCATTGTGCCTGAGTAGCTGTGTATACACATATCTTTCTCTGTGGTAACTTCATTCCAGTCTTCTCATGGTACAACGATAGAAACCAAACCCCAAAAGGCAGTTCTGATCCACGAGTGGGATGTTTCCTCTTGGGCTTGTGTGTATCCTTTATGATTATACAGGAAATTGCAGGTCTCTGGGATTCTAGATCCAGTATGTGAACCAGCTAGCCCTCAAGGCAGGTAGACGGGTTCTCACTGGTGGGTGGCGCAGGTATTGGGGGAACCCCATAGAGCCTCCTGCTGATGGACCTCCCTGCTTGCTCTGTCTAGGGCTTGTGGGCCTACGTGGAGGGTTTCATCTTGCTCCTGGTGCCTTTGTTTCTTGCTCACAAGGTAGGCAGCTCCCTCATCCATGGAATGAAGATGGAGATAGTGACTTTGGTTCTTATAAAAGAGGACCTCACGGAGGGTTGGCTTCTCCCAGGATGATCTGGTATTTTCACCCTTGTGAGGGCAGTGGGTAGTCTGAATGGAGATGTTTCCATCCTGGCATGACTGGTATGGCTGTTGGATGGTGGTGAAGGTGTGGCACCCCCTCCATTTCAGAGCACCCCCTGCTCTATTTTGGCTCAAGTACTTAGCAGTGACATGTTGTGAAGACTCTCCCAGTTATAATAGGCACTTAGACATGAGCAGAGCAGGGATTATGGGACAGATACAGAAGGCCACCAAGGCAGAAAGCCCGCATGCCTAGCAACCAGCAAAACTGGAAAACAAGGACCTTTTCCCCAGGATGACCTTTCTTCCCCTGGGATGTGGTTGGTCATGCAGTTTAACCCCCTAACCTTTCATGTTGCTGGTCATGTGGCTCAGGCCATCCCCTGACCTTTCCTCCCTGGCATATTGCTAGTCATATAGTTTTAGACCCCCTTAGAGGGGAAACAAGGAGTTGGAGAATAGATTCACATGACTCCCTTACGATCCCTTGCATGATACTCCCCTAAGCTTTGGATTCTCAGGATAGTAAAGTTACGACCCACATCAAATAATCTTAGGAGCAAAGCCTCAGGTCTGTTGACCACAGAGGCAGAGTTCTGGTCAAACAGGGATGGCATTTAAAACTCAGTTGTTTTTCAGCTCCAGGCCCAGAAAAGCAGTAAAACCACATGGAGTGACGCCATGGCTGACATCAAGAGCAGGTACATGACTGGTCACCCCTACCCTAGCACCGACCAATGAGTGGAGTCCACAGCCCTAAAAGGACACACCTGGAAAGCTATAAATATTCTATTGAGATTCCCCGCCCCCCACAAACCTCCCCTAAAATTCCTGGCTTTAGAAAACAGATAAAACCCCTCATGATAAAGGAAGTGCTCCCACTGGAGCACACATCTTTTTTCCACCTTTCTCAGGCACATATCTCTGTTCTCTTTCTCTCTCTCTCTCTCTCTCTCTCTCTCTCTCTCTCTCTTAAATGCCAAGGGTCTCAGTGACACTCACAACCAGGGGAGCAGTGAGCAGGGGCAGCTCGTCCTGGGCTAACCCCCTGAACCTGTCTCCAAGGGACCCTTTTCTCTGACTTCCCAGTGAGCTAACAGCAGCCTTGCCTTGGTTCACTTCTCTCCCTGTGATGTATTTCTCACTGAGACTATGCCACCCTGAATGGTTCACTTCTTTCCTATAATATTTCTAGAAGGCCAAAGCAGAGCATTGCCTAGGCTCTCTCCTTTTGCTTGTTCCAGCCCAAGCCCTTTCTTTGTTTCACTGTACCCAGGGTTAATAAACATACTTTCAAAATCACCTGGACTTATGTTGTGAAATCTTTCCTGCACAAAGTCAAGAACCCACACACTATGGGCTGGCCCAAGGCAGACCCGCCCCAGCCCGGACCCTTTCTGACACCAGGAATTGGTCTTGAATGGAGCTAGTCGACTTGTCTTCATCCTCCTCTTGATATTGATGGTGCCCTTTGTCCTGACACATCCCAAACTGATATTGTATACTAGAGGCCCAGTGCATGAAATTTATGCACTGAGCGGGGGGGGAGGGGGGGGAGTCCCTCAGCCCGGCCTGCGCTCTCTCACAGTCCAGGACCCCTTGGGGGATGTCCGACTGCCGACTTAGGAGTGGGTCTAAGCCGACAGACATCCCTCTCACAGTCCATGACCCCTCACTCCTTACCGCTCGCCTGCAGCGGAGGCAGGAGAGGCTTCCGCCACCACCACTGTGCTTATCAGCCGCGAGCTAAGCTTCTGGCTGAGCGGAGCTCCCCCTGTGGGAGCACACTGACCACCAGGTGGCAGCTCCTGCATTGAGCATCTGCCCCTTGGTGGTCAGTGCATGTCATGGCAACTGGTCGTTCTTCTTTTTGGTCGATTTGCATATTAGGGTTTTATTATATAGGATAGCTAAACCTTGTCTTACCTTGTGTTATTTGCTCCAAAAGGACTGTACCTATAGGTTGGAGAACAGAGACCTGCAGGTCCTGCTAAGAGGAATACTCTCCTGGTCCTGGATCTCTTTGGCACCATATTGGGTCATTAAGGGGGCTCCTCCGATTGCTTCTTATTTGATAAGTTTCAGTCTTCATTATTGGTACAGAAATCTATGGTGGGCATGCTGATGCTGGGAAATCAGATGACAATTACCATAGTCTCTTCAACATAAGTCAGTTACCACAGTCTCCTGTATAACTGTTTTATGTTTTCCTTCCTCTTCATTTGTAAATGCATGTAACACACACGCAGGCCCCATTCTCCAGAGGCAGTTTAAAGGTGAGCCACGAGACTTCTATGCAGTAAAGGAAAGCTTTCTGAAGCCAAGGACTTTTCTATTTTGGCTCTGAATTTTAGTCACCTCTGAGAGTCTTGGCTGGCTGGAATCCCTTTTCACCCTCAGGATCCCTCCCCTAAGAATGAACTTAAAAAACAAAACATTTTGGAGCACTTGTTGTAGAATAGGCTTTGCGATTTTGCATTTCCCATGCTGATCTCATCTCTGGTGATTTCACTTCTGAATGGGAGACATTACTCACCTACTATTCTGATGCCGTCCCCTGATTTCCCAAAAGAATCCTCTGGATGGATCCCTGCTGCTTTTGCTTCTCAACTTTCCATTTCCCCGACGGAAGGATCTAGGTTGGCCACTGGAGTTGAAGTCCACCCGGAATTTGGAGCCTGCTTGATTCTTATCTTCACTCCTGGCCAATGGGTGTCAATGCCTTGCTTGGTCTCCATGATCATTGCCTAGCCCTTCTCAGCTCTCTTTTGTCCCCTGCCTCTTTGGTCTCTTTAGCTCCAGTCTCAGCTTTTCCACCATGGACTAGGAAGCTCCTAGGCACTGCCAAGCTATAATAAACAGTTCCCTTGGGAAAGGACAGAGATTGCCATAATTCCATTATATTGGGAACTCTGGATAAGGACATTAACTCTTCTGTTTTCTCTCTAAATTAAAAAAAAGAGAAATCAGCATTAATTAGCTAATTAGCTTGATGAGAGCTTGCTAGCATCTGTCAGATTGCACTCAGTCCCCTGCCCAGAGCTCTGGCAAATAACTGTTGGCCATGGTCCTTGAGGGAGAAGTGGTTTCCTTTCTCCTAGGGCAGTTCCTCTTTCTGTGCCTCAGTTTCTTCTTTAAACACAAGAAAACGATATTAATGGGTATATAGTTAGTCACCTTTGCTCTCCTGGTTGTCACTTAACTAAGCCATACTCTTGTTTCTGTGCATACACAGGCACGGACTTGAGATGCCACATTAGGGCGATGTGCTTGGAGGTTAGAGTAGAGTCGTTTGGGAGTTCTGTGCTTCCTCAGTTGACCCCTTCCTGAAGATGAATGACAGCGGAGCTCCCTGGCTCTCTTTTGCCTTCTGATATGTTCTTCGAAGTCAGTTTGCAATTGTGAGTTTTCTTCAGAGGGAAAAATCAACCTCTAGTTATCTGTGTCTTTCTCTGCCTTGCCCCACTCTACCAGACAGTTTCTTTAATCTCCTCTTGATCCAGACATTTCTTTAAATGACATCATGTTTGGGACCAAGTACATCTGGGGATTGTCCCTTAAGGCCAGGTGCTCTAGTTTTTTTGGCTGGTATGTCCTCAGTGTTCAGATACTTGGTTGACATTGAGATGAACTCAAATCAGCAGAGGGGGGAATCCTCTCTCGCTGAACCAGGCACAGCTGCCCTCAGGAGGACCCATCTGGTCCCAGCAACACCTGGCTGGCCCTTTCTCTGGAGTGTTATCTTTCCCTGGAACTCCAGAGTAACCTCAGAAGTCTAAGGTCCTCATTTCATGGAGGGAATATTTAGGAAATATTCCCTCTCCCCCCAACCCAAAGGATCAGTCTCGCATTGGTGTATTTTTAATGTCTTTCATTATATAACTGCACTTAGGGATAAGTAGCTTCCTTTCTTTTGGGAAGAGCAATCTGCCATTTTCCCACCTTCAATGTTGTTCCAACTTTTTTGTCAAAAGAGGTGCAATGTTGACTAGGGCAGGTATTATCCCCATTAGTGCCATTCTCATAGATGTATAAATGAGTACTGATTTCATATCCTCCCAAATATTCAAGTTTTTTTTTCCTGTTCTAACATTATAATAAAAGGGGAAAAAAGGCAAAAATGACTCATGGAAAAGTTTCCAACTTCATTTTTCCATAGTCTTTTCAGATATTTAATCAGATATAGATATGATCCTTATGTAATTATATTTAGTGTCTGGATACAATTTTGTTATTATAAAATATTGCATTGAACATTTTCTGCATTGTCTTTTTTTAAAAAAAATCATTATTGTTGAGAGTATTACATATGCCTCTTTTTTTCTCCCATTGACCTCTTCTAACCCACCTCCACCCCCATGCCAGGCCTTCACCACCCTATTGTCTGTGTCCCTGGGTTATGCATATATGCATACAAGTTCTTTGGTTGATCTCTTCCCACCCACCTCCATCTTCCTTCTGAGATTACACAGTCTGTGTTTCTGGATCTATTCTGTTCATGAGTTTATTTTGTTGATTAGATTCCACACATTAGTGAGATCATGCAATACTTGTTTTTCTCTGACTGGCTTATTTCATTTAGCATAGTACTTTCCAGGTCCCTCCATGCTGTCTCAAAGGGTAAGAAATCTTTTTTTACTGCTGCATAATATTCCATGTTATGAATGTACCACAACTTTTTTATCCACTCATCTACTGATGGACTATTTCCAGATCTTAGCTATTGTAAATTGTGCTGCTATGAACATAGAGGTGCAAATATTTTTTCTGATTGGTGTTTTGGGTCTCTTAGAATATATTCCTAGAAGTGGGATCACTGGGTCAAATGGTAATTCCATGTTTAATTTTTTGAGGAAACTCCTTACTGTTTTCCACAGTGCTGCACCAGTCTGCATTCCCAAAAGCAGTGAACTAGGGTTCCCTTTTCTCCATATCCTCTCTAGCACTTGTCATTTGTTGATTTGTTGATGGCTTAATGACCTGGGTTGATTTCTGGGGTTTCTGTTCTGTTTCATTGGTCTATAAGCCTTTTCTTGTGCCAGTACTAGGCTGTTTTGAGTATAGTGGCTTTGTAGTATAATTTTATATCTAATATTATGATCCCTCTGACTTTGTTCTTCTTTTTAAGATTGCAGCTATTTGGGGTCCTTTTTGGTTCCATGTACATTTTTGGAGTATTTGTTCTAGATCTGTGAAATATGTCATTGGTAATTTAATGGGGATTGCATTGAATCTATAGATTGCTTTGGGTAGTATGGACATTTTAATGATGTTGATTCTACCAATCCAAGAACATGGTTGTGCAGAAGCTTTTTATTTTGATGTAGTCCCATTTGTTTATTTTCATTTGCCTTAGCAGAAGTATCTATAAACATATTGCTACAAGAGATGTCTGAGATTTTGCTGCCTATAATTTCTTCTAGCATTTTTATGGTTTCATGACTTACATTTAATTCTTTTATCCATTTTGAGTTTATTCTTGTGTATGGTATAAGTTGGTGGTCTAGTTTCATTTTTTTGCATATATCTGTCCAAGTTTCCCAACACCATTTATTGAAGAGACTCTTTTTTTTTTTTTAAGAATTTTTGTGAGTTTATTTAAGCCAAACTGTGGACAGTAGCTGGGAAGCAGAATCTCAATGAATGAAGATGATGCTCCAGAGAATGGTGGTTTTCACCTTGTTTTATACATTGTAATCAAAGGAAGAGATGTAAGTGGGTTACATGAAATCCCTTGGTGACAGATTAGGGAGGTAGGAGGAAGCAAAGGGAGTGGGGTACCTCTGGGATTGTATAAAAAGTAAAATGATAGACACATGCTTCTTTTACTTAGGTAAGTACAGAATAGTTAAGAGGCAACAATTAACAGATAACAACAACAATGAGGGAATTTGTGGTCTCTGCCCTGGTGCCTTGGTTGGTGCCCAGAGTCTGGAAAAAGGGAAGTTACAAGTTACCCTGACATTCCACAGGTATGTTATCTTAGATGCAAAAGGTCAATAAGCTTAATAAAAATCAAAGTTAATTTTTGTTAGGGAAGATACTGGTCTAGGACATGACTACCCACCATAGACTGCTTTTTAAGTAAAAGTTTAATTTCAGACCATCCTTTGTGGTTACTTTAGGTCTCTTGAGTTTGCAAGGCCACCACACAGGCCTTTCCTGAGCTTGTCAGGTTAGCATGTGGCCCCTTTTCATCCACACTCTCTACAGTAGTCCCAGGCTGTTTGCTATGCCTGCTACCCTTCCTGTTCTGCCTTCCCCATTCTAGGCTCCTTCATACAAAATTATACTCTTGCCCTCCCTCCTTTTCCTCGACCAGATCCACTAATTCACACTCCTCATTCCACAATCTGAACATCACTGGGGAAAACTTACATAAT
Organism: Myotis brandtii; assembly: GCF_000412655.1. Taxonomy (NCBI): domain Eukaryota; kingdom Metazoa; phylum Chordata; class Mammalia; order Chiroptera; family Vespertilionidae; genus Myotis; species Myotis brandtii. The sequence continues at coordinate 1,103,026 of NW_005371555.1, forward strand.
CAAGCTTTACATTTGTGACAACCTATCTCAAATGGTTTCTCAGCACTGCTCAGCAATCCTTCCTCAACCCCCTTTAGTCTTGACTTCATTGTATGTTCTTGCCTCTTTTGTCAAATATTAATTAGCTTAATGACCTGGGTTGATTTCTGGGGTTTCTGTTCTGTTTCATTGGTCTATAAGCCTTTTCTTGTGCCAGTACTAGGCTGTTTTGAGTATAGTGGCTTTGTAGTATAATTTTATATCTAATATTATGATCCCTCTGACTTTGTTCTTCTTTTTAAGATTGCAGCTATTTGGGGTCCTTTTTGGTTCCATGTACATTTTTGGAGTATTTGTTCTAGATCTGTGAAATATGTCATTGGTAATTTAATGGGGATTGCATTGAATCTATAGATTGCTTTGGGTAGTATGGACATTTTAATGATGTTGATTCTACCAATCCAAGAACATGGTATGTTCTTCTATCTGTTATGTCTTCCTCTATCTCTCTCTCTCTCTTTTTTTTTTTTTTTTTTAGTGTACTGTAGTTTTCTGAGTATAAGTCTTTTACCTCCTTGGTTAAGTTTATTGCTAAGTATCTTAATTTTTTGTTGCAGTGGCAAATAGGATTGTTTGTTTAGTTTCTCTTCTGAAAATTCATTATTAGTGTATAAATGCCACCAATTTCTGGGTGTTAATTTTGTATCCTGCTACATTGCCAAATTCATTACTAAGTCTAGTAGTTTTTTGATGGAGTCTTTAGGGTTTTCTATGTACAATATCATATCATCTGTGAGTAATAACAATTTACTTCTTCTTTTCCAATTTGGATGCCTTTTATTTCTTCTTCTTGTCTGATTGCTGTGACTAGCACTTCCAGTACTATATTGAATAAGAGTAGTGAAAGTAGACACCCCTGTCTTGCTCCTGTTCTTAGGGGAAATGGCTTGGTGACAGATTAGGGAGGTAGGAGGAAGCAAAGGGAGTGGGGTACCTCTGGGATTGTATAAAAAGTAAAATGATAGACACATGCTTCTTTTACTTAGGTAAGTACAGAATAGTTAAGAGGCAACAATTAACAGATAACAACAACAATGAGGGAATTTGTGGTCTCTGCCCTGGTGCCTTGGTTGTGCCCAGAGGTCTGGAAAAAGGGAAGTTACAAGTTACCCTGACATTCCACAGGTATGTTATCTTAGATGCAAAAGGTCAATAAGCTTAATAAAAATCAAAGTTAATTTTTGTTAGGGAAGATACTGGTCTAGGACATGACTACCCACCATAGACTGCTTTTTAAGTAAAAGTTTAATTTCAGACCATCCTTTGTGGTTACTTTAGGTCTCTTGAGTTTGCAAGGCCACCACACAGGCCTTTCCTGAGCTTGTCAGGTTAGCATGTGGCCCCTTTTCATCCACACTCTCTACAGTAGTCCCAGGCTGTTTGCTATGCCTGCTACCCTTCCTGTTCTGCCTTCCCCATTCTAGGCTCCTTCATACAAAATTATACTCTTGCCCTCCCTCCTTTTCCTCGACCAGATCCACTAATTCACACTCCTCATTCCACAATCTGAACATCACTGGGGAAAACTTACATAATCAAGCTTTACATTTGTGACAACCTATCTCAAATGGTTTCTCAGCACTGCTCAGCAATCCTTCCTCAACCCCCTTTAGTCTTGACTTCATTGTATGTTCTTGCCTCTTTTGTCAAATATTAATTAGCTTAATGACCTGGGTTGATTTCTGGGGTTTCTGTTCTGTTTCATTGGTCTATAAGCCTTTTCTTGTGCCAGTACTAGGCTGTTTTGAGTATAGTGGCTTTGTAGTATAATTTTATATCTAATATTATGATCCCTCTGACTTTGTTCTTCTTTTTAAGATTGCAGCTATTTGGGGTCCTTTTTGGTTCCATGTACATTTTTGGAGTATTTGTTCTAGATCTGTGAAATATGTCATTGGTAATTTAATGGGGATTGCATTGAATCTATAGATTGCTTTGGGTAGTATGGACATTTTAATGATGTTGATTCTACCAATCCAAGAACATGGTATGTTCTTCTATCTGTTATGTCTTCCTCTATCTCTCTCTCTCTTTTTTTTAGTTTTTTTTTTTTTAGTGTACTGTAGTTTTCTGAGTATAAGTCTTTTACCTCCTTGGTTAAGTTTATTGCTAAGTATCTTAATTTTTTTGTTGCAGTGGCAAATAGGATTGTTTGTTTAGTTTCTCTTCTGAAAATTCATTATTAGTGTATAAATGCCACCAATTTCTGGGTGTTAATTTTGTATCCTGCTACATTGCCAAATTCATTACTAAGTCTAGTAGTTTTTTGATGGAGTCTTTAGGGTTTTCTATGTACAATATCATATCATCTGTGAGTAATAACAATTTACTTTTTCTTTTCCAATTTGGATGCCTTTTATTTCTTCTTCTTGTCTGATTGCTGTGACTAGCACTTCCAGTACTATATTGAATAAGAGTAGTGAAAGTAGACATCCCTGTCTTGCTCCTGTTCTTAGGGGAAATGGTTTTAGCTTTTGCCCATTGAGTATGATTTTGGCTGTAAGTTTGTCATATATGGTCTTTATCATGATCTCTCTATTCCCACTTTGCTGAGAGTTTTTATAAGTACAGAATAGTTAAGAGGCAACAATTAACAGATAACAACAACAATGAGGGAATTTGTGGTCTCTGCCCTGGTGCCTTGGTTGTGCCCAGAGGTCTGGAAAAAGGGAAGTTACAAGTTACCCTGACATTCCACAGGTATGTTATCTTAGATGCGAAAGGTCAATAAGCTTAATAAAAATCAAAGTTAATTTTTGTTAGGGAAGATACTGGTCTAGGACATGACTACCCACCATAGACTGCTTTTTAAGTAAAAGTTTAATTTCAGACCATCCTTTGTGGTTACTTTAGGTCTCTTGAGTTTGCAAGGCCACCACACAGGCCTTTCCTGAGCTTGTCAGGTTAGCATGTGGCCCCTTTTCATCCACACTCTCTACAGTAGTCCCAGGCTGTTTGCTATGCCTGCTACCCTTCCTGTTCTGCCTTCCCCATTCTAGGCTCCTTCATACAAAATTATACTCTTGCCCTCCCTCCTTTTCCTCGACCAGATCCACTAATTCACACTCCTCATTCCACAATCTGAACATCACTGGGGAAAACTTACATAATCAAGCTTTACATTTGTGACAACCTATCTCAAATGGTTTCTCAGCACTGCTCAGCAATCCTTCCTCAACCCCCTTTAGTCTTGACTTCATTGTATGTTCTTGCCTCTTTTGTCAAATATTAATTAGCTTAATGACCTGGGTTGATTTCTGGGGTTTCTGTTCTGTTTCATTGGTCTATAAGCCTTTTCTTGTGCCAGTACTAGGCTGTTTTGAGTATAGTGGCTTTGTAGTATAATTTTATATCTAATATTATGATCCCTCTGACTTTGTTCTTCTTTTTAAGATTGCAGCTATTTGGGGTCCTTTTTGGTTCCATGTACATTTTTGGAGTATTTGTTCTAGATCTGTGAAATATGTCATTGGTAATTTAATGGGGATTGCATTGAATCTATAGATTGCTTTGGGTAGTATGGACATTTTAATGATGTTGATTCTACCAATCCAAGAACATGGTATGTTCTTCTATCTGTTATGTCTTCCTCTATCTCTCTCTCTCTTTTTTTTAGTGTCCTGTAGTTTTCTGAGTACAGGTCTTTTACCTCCTTAGTTAAATTTAT
>NW_005371555.1:1107640-1113193 GCF_000412655.1 Myotis brandtii
ATTTTATTACTATTGCTTCAATTTCATCAGTTGTTAATGGCCTACTCAGGTTTTCTGATTCTTCCTGATTCACTTTTGGAAGAATGTATTTTTCTAGGAATTTGTCCATTTTATTCATATTGTCCAGCTTGTTAGCATATAATTGTTCATTCCTTTGTATTACTGTGGTGTCAGTTGTTACTTCACTGCTTTCCTTTCTGGTTTTATTTATTTGGGTCCTCTCTCTTTGTTTCTTGATGAGTCAGGCTAACAGTTCATTAATCTTGTTTACCTTTTCAAAGAACCAGCTCTTTGTTTTCGTTGAATTTTTGTATTGTGATTTAGCCTCTACTAGTATGTCATTTATTTCTGTTCCAATCTTTATTATTTTCTTCCTTCTACTTACTCTGGGCTTATGTTGTTATTCTCTAATTCTTTAAGCTGCAGGGTATAATAGTTCATTATTAATTTTTCTTGTTTTTTTTAAAAAATATATTTTATTGATTTTTCACAGAGAGGAAGGGAGAGGGATAGAGAGTTAGAAACATCGATGAGAGAGAAACATAGATCAGCTGCCTCCTGCACACCACCTACTGGGAATGTGCCCGCAACCAAGGTACATGCCCTTGACCAGAATCGTCGAACCGGGGACCCTTCAGTCCGCAGGCCGACGCTCTATCCGCTGAGCCAAACCGGTCTCGGCTTTCTTGTTTTTTTTGAGGTAGGCCTGTAGTGCTATGAACTTCCCCCTCAGGCCTGCTTTTGCTGTGTCCCATAGATTTTTAGTTTTTGTGTGTTCATTTTCATTTGTTTCCAGAAAGTTTTTTATTTCTCTCTTGATCTTGTTTAATAACATTCTATTTAGCCTCCATGTGTTTGAATGTTTTTGAGTGTTGTTATTGTAGTTGATTTCTAATTTCATTCTATTGTGATCTGAGAAGATGCTTGATGTGATTTCAATCTTCTTAAACTTGTATGGCAGCGGTTCTCAACCTGTGGGTCACCAACCTGTGGGTCGCGAAACCCTTTGGGTGTCGAACGACCCTTTCACAGGGGTCACCTAAGACCATCGGAAGACACATAAATAATTACATATTATTTTTGTGATTAATCACTATGCTTTATATTCAATTTGTAACAATGAAAATACATCCTGCATATCAGATGTTTACATTATAATTCATAACAGTAGCAAAATTACAGTTATGAAGTAGCAATGAAAATAATTTTATGGTTGGGGTCACCACAACATGAGGAACTGTATTAAAGGGTCGCAGCATTAGGAAGGTTGAGAACCACTGTTGTAGAGACTTGTTTTGTGTCCTATCATGAGGTCTATCTTTGAGAATGACCCATATGCACTTAAGAAGAATGTATATTCTCCAGCTTTGGGGTGAAATGTTCTACATATGTCAATTAAATCCATCTGATCAACTATGTCACTTGGAGTCACTGTTTCCTCATTAATATTTTGTCTGGAAGATCTATACAGTGAAGTCAGGGGGGTGTTACAGTCCCTTACTATGACTGTATTGCTGTCTATCTCTCCCTTAAAGTCCTCTAGAAGTGTTTTTTAAAAAAATATATATTTAGGTGCTCCTATATTGGATGCATATATGTTACCAGGGTTATATCCTCTTGTTGCATAGATCCCTTTAGTATTATGTAGTGACTTTTATTGTCTCTTGCGCTGACCTTCATTTTGAAGTCTATTTTGTCAGATAAGAGTATTGCCACCCCAGCTTTTTTGTTGTTTCCATTTGCATGGAAAATTTTTCTCATCACTTCACTCTCATCCTGAGTATTTTGTTCCGAGGTAGATCTCTTATAGACAGCATATATTTGGGTCATGATTTGTATCCATTCAGCTATCCTATGCCTTTCAATTGGAACATTTAATCCATTTACCTATAAGGTTATTATTGATAGGTACTTATTTATTGCCATTTTAATTATTTATGCCTATGTTTCTCTATTTCTTCTCATTATAGGAGTACTTTAGCATTTCTTGTAACGCTGGTTTGGTGGTAAGTTCCTTTAGCCTTTTTTTTGTTGTCTGGAAAGCTCTTTATTTCACCATCTATTTTGTATGATAGCCTTGCTGGATATAGTAATCTTGGTTTCAGATCCTTGCTTTCCATTACCTTGAGTACTTCATGCCATTCCTTCCTGGTCTGTAGAGTTTCTGATGAAGGCCAGAAATCTGAAATCAAGGTGTTGGCAGGGTTGGTTCTTTTGGAGGCTCTGTGGGAGAAGCCGTTCCATACCTCTTTCCTAGCGTTGGGTGTCTGCTGGCCAGCCCTAGTGCTCCTTGCCTTGTAGACACATGAATCCAATCTCTGTCTCCAGCTTCATGAGGCCTCCTTCTCTTTGTCTCTTTGTTTAAGATTTCCTCTCTGCCTTTCTCTTATAACACCTGCCATTGGATTAAGGGCCCATCTTAGATCTAGAATGACCTCGTCTCAAAATGCTTAATTTAATTCCATTTGCAAAGGAACTTTTTATCCAAATAAATCACATTTACAGGTTCTGAGGTTTATGACTTGGACATGAATTTTTTTGCTGGGGGGTTGGGGGGCACTACTCAACCCACTGTAGTGCCCGAGGTTTTTATTGGGGTGTGATCACATAAGCAACATCTGCCTAGCATGCTTCCAAATTCCAGACTCCCCAGTGAAAATCAGGTGTTGGCTATAAATGCCACTGTTTGTATGAAAAGTCTAGGCACATTGAGCCTCCCGTATCAGTAAGGGAGCTATTTGAGGGCCGAGTTTCCCAGATACCAGCTCAGGGCCGATCCTGCAAGCAAGGCTCTTCGAAAGATGTCAGCCTCAGGCCTGCTATACTAGCTCTCTCCTGTACAGTCTCCTCCATTCACCAGTACCCAAGGCATCTTTACAGCAAAATTAGGACCCTCTGATGCAGGCCCAACCTGCGGTACTGACTTGAGTCACGCTCTCTAGGAGCCCTAGACTTAGCTAATTAAAACAAATCCCATTAATCATAAAGATCTGTGTTAGAAAGCATGGTAGCTTCCTCAAGTGATGCACCTTCCTCACCTTGCAGCTTCTGGCAGGAACCACAAGTTAGGAATGCAATTAGTCTCTGTATCAGCATTATGGAGCCAGTCAGCTCAATTTCACATGGTCCCACGAGAAAACAAATCCCTTTCTGCGGGCATCTGTGTGTAACTCAGGCCTGCCAGCATCCACAGCGATTGACAGTTTATAGCCCCACGGAGGGCTGTTCTGAATCTGTAACCGTCCCAGAGTCTGAGTCCTATTCATTGCGTGGTGAGATCCCTTCTGATTTCGGTTCAGCATACCTAGTACTAAGGCTAAAGAAGCCCAGAGTAGTTGGTATAAGAGTTCACCTGAGAGTTGGGTCCAGGCAATGAGGATCTGGAATTCAGGATTCCAAAAATGCCAGCCACCATTTTTCTTCTGCAGCAGCAAACTCAAATCACTGCAGGGCCAGACAGCTGTGTTCAAAAGTCCAAGTCACAAGGCTGTCTTAAGGCCCTTTTCACCTGGTCTGAGAGTCGAAATTGAGCCACTGTAAAAGATGCACATCAGACAGGAAAAATCATCAGCCTTTAAAGGTCAGGCCTTTGATTTCAACAAAAACTCATTAGCAAACTAAGAACTGCTTTTTAAAACTGTATTTTCATCTGGAGCTTGCCTCTATGTTCATGTTGTTGTTGTTTTTTTTCAAAGAGACTCTAATAAACAAAAACCATAGCAGGAATGATCAGTGACGAAGATTTGTTCTGTTTCCATGGCTCAGAGTTTAAATTTCAATTCACCCACTCATGGCAAAAAGCCAGGGAGTTGTGTGCCGCTACCTTTTTTCCCTTTGCAGCTTTCTCTGAGTGTGATCTTTCCTTGCGAGCATTTATGAAATTATAATCTGAAAGAAAAGGAGGTGACCTGGCAGACCCAGTGAGCTCAGGGAACTACCTGGAAGGCCTGATAAGACAGTAACTGTTGTTATAGGGCAGTGGTCGGCACACCGCGGCTCGCGAGCCACATGCGGCTCTTTGGCCCCTTGAGTGTGGCCACGAAGTTCCAATCGCACTGTACGTGCGCACCCACATGTGGTATTTTGTGGAAGAGCCACACTCAAGGGGCCGCAGTTTGCCGACCACTGTTATAGGGGATGTTCTGATCATAAAAATTCTCAGCTGAGCGGGTTATAATGGGAAGGCACATCCTAAGGCTTTTATGATAGATTAATCTTTACCTTGAGTGAGCCTCGTCCATTGTTTTTGTGCCTCTAGGACAACATAACACATCAGAACGATCTCTTCTCCAGGCCTCTAGCATAAACACCCTGGTACCCGAGACGAAATGACTCCATCGTTCCTCACAGTTACCTTTTACATGCATATTTCTGTAGACTGTATGTGTTGTATGTTAACTACCCTGCACCCACCAATGTAAAAGAAATATGGATCTCTCCATTTTGCTTTTTACCCAATCCCAGAGATTGCCCTGCTTCACTATCTCCCACCTCCTTAATCGGCCACCAATGGATTTCATGTAAACTATATCGTTGTAATGAACCTAGTTTATTAATAACTGGAAAGGAGCAAAGGGAAGGCCAAATTCCATAGGCATGCCATTTGTGCAGCTTTGCAAGGAAGCTACAATATAGACCCATACCCTGGGTGACACAGGGAAGGTACTTTCCTGTCAGTCACACCTGGGAACAGGTCATTGGCCAGAGTAGGCGTGGCCACTGCAAACTCAGGAAGACTGGAGATAGGTAAGCTCCTAAACAAAGGAATTTGCTCTCTTGGTTTGCGCGGTACTCTTGGGATTCTTGTTGCAGGGGTTGCACTCTCTGGGCTCCCCTGCATTTGCCATGGGCCACGTGGAACCCCCACACAATGGACTAATGGACTGCAACGAGCCTAATGCTAAACTGGACCCTGTTCCACCCACAAACAGAAACGCTGGACTCTGACTCTGCTTCTAGCTCTGCTGAATCCCCAGCTGTACATCTTCCAGGACTGGATGAAGGGAGATGGGACTTTACAAACCAAGGGATGTAATTCCACACAAATAAAGCTTTCTACCACAACTCATCCTTCCATGGGGCCTTTGGAAATTCTCATTCCAGTGGTGCCCTAAGAACCCCACTCCCACTACAACTGAGAAAGACCACCCATGCATTTCTCTCATAACAACCTTAAGTTGTCTCCTTTGAGCCTAACGATAAAATAGGAGCTGCAAAACTGCTATTCCTCAGAGCATGTTCTCAATCCTTTGAGATTCTGCTTTTGGGTTTGGCCCTCAGCTCTGACTCAAACTCTTTACAACTTTTTTTAGCTGTGGAATTTCTTTCATTGACAAAGAATATGCTTTTAAAAATAAATGCTAACCAGGCTGGCTGGTGTGGCTCAGTAGTTGAGTGTTGACCTATGAACCAGATCATCACATTTCAATTCCCTGTCAGGACACATGCCCAGGTTGTGGGCTCCATCCCCAGTAGGTGGCGTGCAGGAGGCAGCTGATCAATGATTCTCATCATTGATGTTTCTATCTCTCCTTCTCCCTTCCTCTCTGAAAT
>NW_005371555.1:1113210-1142379 GCF_000412655.1 Myotis brandtii
CAGGCAGATAACTGGTGGTAGGGGGTGAGGATGTTGGGGGGAGAAGGGATTGAGAAAAAAAAAAGAATTCATGGATATGGACAACAATGTGGTGATTGTGTGTCGGGGGGGAGGGATTTGGGGGTCAAGGTGGAAGAGGGAATAGAGGGGATAAATGGGAAAAATAAATAAAATAAATGCTAATTATACATAGATGAAATAGCCACAAAATACAGTCATTTAAATTTTTTTTTATTTTTTTTATCACAGTTTTGTTTCATGCCTAACAGAATATTCAGCATTTATGGGGTTAAAATCATAGCCTGCTGGGAGTCCCAGCTGGAATTTGAGGAAGGCAGGTGCTATACTGGGGCTGAAGAGGTGGCTTGTATGCTCCACCCTTTAGTTTCTTCTGCCCAAAGGTGCGAGCAGCTGAGCAGCTCATTTTTATTGTCCTTGGCCCATTCAGATATTTGCCCCCTTTCCCCTGCTACCAGGTGGGTAGCACAAAAAGCAAAAACATCACCCGGGCTTCTCCTTTTTCTGCATTTTAGCCCTTGTGGCCAAAAGGAGCCAGGGGACTCAATGAGCCAAGTCTCCTGGGCTTGGATCTCTTTTCAAATTTTTTTATTTTTTTTATCGCAGTTTTGTTTCATGCCTAACAGAATATTCAGCATTTATGGGGTTAAAATGATAGCTGCTGGGAGAGCCCAGCTGGAATTTGAGGAAGGCAGGTACTATACCAGGGCCAAACAGGTGGCTTGTATGCTCCACCCTTTAGTTTCTTCTGCCCAAAGGTGAGAGCAGCTGAGCAGCTCATTTTTATTGTCCTTGGTCCATTCAAATATTTGCCCCCTTTCCCCTGCTACCAGGTGGATAGCACAAAAAGCAAAAACATCACCCCGGCTTCTCCTTTTTCTGCATTTTAGCCCTCGTGGCCAAAAGGAGCCAGGGGATTCAATGAGCCAAGTCTCCTGGGCTTGGATCTCTTTTCAAATTCCATAGGAAACTTTTACCTCTCACAAAAGATTGCAGTTCAGCTGCTTTTTTGTACTCTGGGGTAACTCCATAACCACCCAGTCACAAGGATTCCATTATCCCCAGCCATCTCTCCTCCCCCACTGCAAAAATAACACGGTAAGCGTATTTTAATGAGCTGGAGTTGTTCTAATGTATCCATGCCAGCACTGCTTTATGGATCTTCAAGGCCACACTCATTTGGAGAATCTTTAGAAGCACTCATGGAACTCAGCATATAGTTGGACTCATGACAAAGGTCTCTTACAGTGAAAGGATATAATGACAGAATCATTAAGGGAAAAATATACTAGTGGATTCTGGAAAAATCTAGGCACAGGCTTCCTTACACTATTTCCCTCTCATAAGGAGAAAGAACATACCAATTTATTTTTTATTTATTTATTTAGAACTATGTGTGCAGTATTTCTGCCCAGAAGAGCCTATTAGAGAGTCAGATTTAAGACTTTTCCTGGGGGCTGATCACATAGGCATCTTCTGCTTAGCATGTACCCAAGTTCCAGACTCCAAGAAGGAAATCAGATGTCCACTCTAAATGACATTGTACAAAGGGTCTGGTTACCGGGACCCATCTTTAGCGGGAATGATTTGGGAGCCAAATTCCCAGATGCCAGCCAAGGGCCAACCATGCAAGTAGGCCCTTCTGCAGTTGGCCGCCTCAGACCTGCTACGGAAACCCTGCTCTTTACAGCTGCCGAACTGGGAGGTGCACTCATTTGGAGAATCTTTAGAAGCACTCATGGAACTCAGCATATAGTTGGACTCATGACAAAGGTCTCTTACAGTGAAAGGATATAATGACAGAATCATTAAGGGAAAAATACTCTAGTGGATCCTGGAGAAATCTAGGCACAGGCTTCCTTACACTATTTCCTTCTCATAAGGAGAAAAAACATACCAATTTATTTTTTATTTATTTATTTTTGCAGCAAAATACATAGAACTATGTGTGCAATATTTCTGCCCAGGAGAGCCTATTAGAGAATCAGATTTAAGACTTTTCCTGGGGGCTGATCACATAGGCATCTTCTGCTTAGCATGTACCCAAGTTCCAGACTCCAAGAAGGAAATCAGATGTCCACTCTAAATGACATTGTACAAAGGGTCTGGTTACCGGGACCCATCTTTAGCGGGAATGATTTGGGAGCCAAATTCCCAGATGCCAGCCAAGGGCCAACCATGCAAGTAGGCCCTTCTGCAGTTGGCCGCCTCAGACCTGCTACGGAAACCCTGCTCTTTACAGCTGCCGAACTGGGAGGTGGGTTGTCCCAGATCATGACTGAGAGACTGTCTTTGCCTCAATGTCCCCTCCCCTCCCTGGTTATGCATTATAGAGCACATAGCCCAGTTCTGCACAGTAGCTTCTTTTTTTTACCTTCTTTTCATGACAAGAGAGTCCCCCCATAGCTGGTGATTTCATGTTGACAGACCAGTGTATGTCCCTGGTGGTGTGTGGAGAAGAGGGGTTTTATTCTAACTTCCATCAGCCTCTGACAGACTTCTGACCCAGAGCCCAGGGGGCTACACCTTCAGCCTCATTGACTGCTTTGAGTCCTCGTTTACTTTTTCTTCTACAAAGATATGGCTGTGTGTTTTAGATTTTCTTTATAAAAAAACCCCGTCATCTGTCATTGCTATTTGTTTGGAGCAATGCATGATGGGTAGGGGGAGGCTTAGACTGTAAACTTCTAATGCCGTCTTAGTCAGCAGGTGCTCCTGTACTTACTTTATATCTTATTTCAGCCTTCCCTCCTAAGATTCAGGACTGAGCCCAGGGGGCTTAGCTGGCTTGGAGGATAAACTCAGCGAAAGATATTGTGCTTTACTCAGAATTGCCTTTCACCTATACCCTGGCCTCTTGTCCTTGTGTCTCTTTCTTTAGGATGAATTATTCCCCAGGAGGCTCATTAGTGGGCCTGTCTAGCACTGCCTCCTTCTGAGAGGAAACCCAGCTTAGGTTGCTCAAACCAAGATTTCCCTTCTTCTAATGGATTTCAGTCAAACATATAACTCAAAATGAGACAAGATCCGAGTCTGGGCAGTCCCATCGTTTCCAGAAGTCATTCTGTTCACTGAAGGGAAAGGCAAATGGCTAACCTGAAAGTCAACTATGAATTCATTCAGTGGCAACATACAGGGGTGGGAAAAAGTAGGTTAATAATAATTATAATAATACCATAATACATACATACATACATACATACATAGATAATAATACAAGAATCAGCTCTATGTTTCACATACTCACAACTGTAAACCCATTTTGCCCACCCCTGTATATTTTGATTACTCAGCATCTGTTCCTCCAATTCCTTTCTGAGAAGTTATCTCGTTTCTATTATGTGAGCAGTCTTGGCAGTACAATCAATATAGCCGTGTACACTTTTACTACAGAAGTCAAAGGGGATTTGGGGCCTTCCCCCCCCCCCCCCAGGTCCTTCCTGTCACCACTCCGGCCCATCGAAGGGTTTAAGGGATCTCAGCTCAGCCAATGAGTTGCTCTCTCCTAGGATGGGTTGAGGCAAGGACTGAAGAAAAATGATGACTTACTTTTGCAGCAGCGCTTGGTCAGCAGCTAAGCCATTCTCCCCACAGTGAACTCCTATATGGTCTATGTTCTTCTTAAAATCTGCACTGAGAACTGAACATGGCACTTCAGGCAAGATGTCACTGCTATGCGCTTAGTGATTTGTACTATCGCTTCATGAGCTGCATTTCTCTGACATTAAGATATTTACTTTTTACCTATAGCCATTTAAAGTAACTATATTGCTTCAGGCTTTTCCCAATGTTACAGCTGAGGAAACACGTTGTACACGTTCTCCAGAGAAATAGAATCTATCTATCTATCTATCTATCTATCTATCTATACTATTGTTATGAATGCAAATATTTATCTATCCCTCCCTCCCTCCCTCCCTTCCTCCTCTCCTGCCTCCCTCCCTCTCTCCCTCTCTTTGTTAAGAAAATCTGCAAAGCATAATATACTGAAGCAGCTGATTTTTAAAACCCCAACTCATGTGATAGAGAAGCATCAATAGGTTGCCTCCCATATGCGCCTCAACCAGGGATCGAACCTACAACCTTTTGGTGCTCTGGACGGCACTCCGACCAACTGAGCCACCTGGTCAGGGCACAAGATGGTTTTGAACTTTGTTCCTGTCACCTGTCATCTTGGCCAGCTTTGTCACCTGAAATTTTGCCAGTTTGTCAAGTTTAGGTGTTAAGGTGATTGAAGTCGTCATGCTGCAAGTGAAGTGACACACTGAATGGGTTTTCAATCTGATACTCCTCAGTATTTTCAGTATTTTCTTTTAAATACAGAAACACCACTGTGATATCTGGTCTTAAATTATACCTGTTGCTGCTGTCTTTGTTTATTTGTTTGTCTTAATCCTCACTGGAGGATATGTTTTCTGATTTGAGAGAGAGAGAGCGAGAAAGAGAGAGGCATTGATTTATGAGAGAAACATCCATCAATTGCCTTCCAAATGCACCCCGACTGGGGATTGAACCCTCAATCTAGGCACGTGCCCTGACTGGGAATTGAACCTGCAACCTTTTGGTGCACAGGATGACACTCCAACCAACTGAGCAACACTGACCAGACCTGTTGCTATTTAAAAAAAATATTTTAAAGGTTTAATTTTTTGAAACATTGTTTCTTCTAGTTTGTGTGAGTGTTTACCATATCTATATTCACCCACATGAGCCCACCTTGGACTTTTTTGATGCACAATAGTATAAAGTTCAAAAGAGCATAAAGTTCAAAACTATGAAGATACATTCTTGATGGCATTGCTTAACGAAGGATACGAGCATAAAGCACTACTTACATAAGTGTTTGAAAGTGAGTATAGTTTATTTCCGCTCTAGACCTTTGCTGGGAGTTGGCTCCAAGAATTAGGTTTACCAAAAGCACGAGATGAAAATAGAAATTACTTCCCTTGTTCAGGTGGCCTGGTGTGTTTTTATCATCTATAACCCTTACTTAGCTAAACTGTAGATCAGTACAGTGTACATTTTCCCAGGTCAGGTGAAATATGATATCGATATGATAGGGAGTCCTCAGGATCATGGGTGTTATACAGGGCAGGGTAGGGTGAGGTGACTGGGCTGGTGTAGCCTGGGCTCCAGGGAGTCCAGCCCTCACACAGATTCCTGGGAACTGTGCCCGGCACAGAAACAGATGTGTCTGGACCTCAAGGAATGGCTTGGGCCATGTGTGTGTCACCTGTCATTAGAGATGAGCTGTTCCCTTTTCCTTTGGGAAGGGAGGGAATCTCAATACTGACGGAGAATTTGCTTTCGGTCTGGTGGGATGTGTGCCTGGGGTCTGAATCAAGTTGTTATCAAGGGAATAAAGTGATGTTCATTGTACACCTGAGTTTGTAGACTACAACACATACCAATGAACTAGACATAAACATCGTTTGGAATATTGATTTACTAAAAAGAGAACCTGCAAGCAAACTATATTGCAAGAAACTAGGGGTTTTGTGCCTACAATGTACCAGGCCTGATGTACTGAATTTCATTAATTTCATTTGCAGAGAGCTTTTCCCAATGTTACAGCTGAGGAAACACGTACACGTTCTCCAGAGAAACAGAATCTATCTATCTATCTATCTATCTATCTATCTATCTATCTATCTATCTATCTACCTATCTATCATTTATCATCTATAGGGTGTCCCAAACAATGTATACACACTTTAAACACAGATTACTTACTTAACTTTCACGCCTTTTCAGGTTTAACTGATTTGAAATAAGCCACTAGAGCAACAGTTCTCAACCTGTGGGTCGCGACCCCTTTGGGGGTCGAACGACCCTTTCACAGGGGTCGCCTAAGACCATCAGAAAACACATATATAATTACATATTGTTTTTGTGATTAATCACTATGCTTTAATTATGTTCAATTTGTAACAATGAAAATACATCCTGCATATCAGATATTTACATTATGATTCATAACAGTAGCAAAATTACAGTTATGAAGTAGCAATGAAAATAATTTTATGGTTGGGGGTCACCACAACATGAGAAACTGTTTTAAAGGGTCGCAGCATTAGGAAGGTTGAGAACCACTGCACTAAAGGGTTTATTTTTTTTATGGGGACACATAAAAGATAAGCTTTATGATACAAAACTGGCAACACTTGACAAATTGAGGGCGCAAAAATACCGAAAGAAATTATTCTTGATGTTTGTAATTCCATTGCTTTGCATTATCAGCAGTGCCTGGACCCGAACGGCCATCAGTTTAAAAACAGGCATTGACAAAAAAAAAAATTCATTTCTGCAGATTCTTTTAAATTTTGAAAAATGAATGGTATGTTAATAAACACTGACTTTATAATCACTTGAAGTGTGTGTAGGTTTTTGGGGGACACCCTGTAGATAACCAGATATGTTAAGATAGGGAAGCTGAGAAGTCCCAACCTCCATAGTCAGCCAGGTAATCTGGGGGTGCAGGAGAACTGGGGGTGCAGACCCAGGCCAGGGCCGGAGGCCTGAGACCCAGGAGCCATGGTCTAAGCCTGGGTCTGGAGGTGGAAAGGACCCAAGTCTCAGCTGCTGCGAAGCCTCGTTTGTTCTGTCCAGGTCTTCAACTGATTGGGTGGGTGGGCCCACCCACATTAGGGAGAACCATCTGCTTTACTCAGCAACCGATTCAAAAGTTAGTCTCATTCGGAAACACCCTCATAGACACACCCGGAAAAATGTCTGACCAAATGTCTGGGCACCCAGTGGCCCGGTTGAGTTGACACAGAACATCCAGCATCATCCGGGGTAAGAATGGAGCATTTGGCACACACAATCAGTAAGCGGTAGAGGATGAGTAAAACTGTAAGACTGGAGCATTCCAAAGCCTCCTTGTAAAACGTGTGCATCCCCTGGCTTACACTCGGCAATTACTTAAGCTACTTTGAAGTCAATAAGCAATTCACCCGTGCTATTCTCCCATCTTCTCTCCTTCCCTGTCTCTCCAAATTAGAGCCCCTGGACTCCTTCATGGGCTCGGGGAAACCTGGGTTAGCTTCCTTTCGCCTTCTACTGTGATAGCCACCCAGGCAGGTAAACCCTCCAGGGAATGCCCTTTATCTGTCCTCCTTGTTGTTTCTGGGTGATCCTCAGCAGGTGGCTTGGATCCACGTTGTGTGCAGACCTGGAGTGACCTAGTCTCTTCTGCCGTGTGGGCCTGGACACAGGTTATATGGTATCAGCTACACTGCAGCCCATGTGGGAACAGGAAGATGACACTTTGCTGTGTTCTACAGCAAGTAACCTGAATAAAAAGTACTTTTTGGAGGAGGAAAAAGAGATGAGATAGAAGGAAGGGTAGCAGCAGCCTTTCCTTTTATTCCAAAGTGAATGAACTTGCCATCTATGAGGGCCATTTAAATTATGCAGGTGAAGGCCTTTTCTTGAAGAGCGTGACTTTCAAAGTTCAGGTGACAGGCCTGGTGATAGGACATCCTCCTGCCACCACCCTGGCCCCCTACACACATGTTCATAGCCCAGAGGTGTGATGTTCTGATGCATTAATAAAACGAGCCCTTGGTGTAGCCAGGGGAAGGCATGTCAGACCGTTTAAAATGTACTATCTGAAGACAGAAAAAAAGGAGACAGGGCTTTTTATTTTTTTTTAATCCTCAACCGAGGATATTTTTCCATTGATTTTAGAGAGAGTGGGAGAGAGAGGGAAAGACAGAGAGAAACATCATTGTATTTCGATTGATGCCTCCTGCACGAGCCCTGACCAAGGCCCGGGCTGCAACTGAGGTACATGCCCATAACTGGAATCGAACCCAGGACCCCTCAGTCCACAGGCTGTCCCTCTATCCACTGAGCCAACCCGGCTAGGGCAAGACAGGGCTTTTTAAAGCAGCGTGTATGTAATTAAGTGGGAAAACCTCCTGAGAGTTTTAAGTGTTTTAGATTGGGGTTGGCAAAGTTGCCTTGTTTTGGGGACCAATTTCTTTTCCTCTTTGACCATCATCTAGGGCTTCATCCAAAGTTGCTCATTCAGTCCCAAGGGACTTACTTTTCCCGCCCCATGAAAGAGTTTCTTGAATCCCTCTCATTGTAGTGACTATTTTAGAAAAGCACACTAGATGCTGGCATTGCTGCTGCCCCAGCGCCTAATCCCTCCTGCACAGGGAGACTTCTGTTGTTGGCCTTGTGTCTCTGGCCTTTAGGTGGCTACTCTGGCGAGGACAGGGGGCTTAAGCTAAGTCAGTAACCAAGAGAGAACATGAAGCCTCCCTAAATTCTTCACCAAGGCATGAGCCCCGGGGGCTAGCCAAGTACACCTTCTGCAGCATTATAAAACCGAAGGCCGAGTTTCTTGATCCCTCTCATTGTAGTGACTATTTTAGAAAAGCACACTAGATGCTGGCATTGCTGCTGCCCCAGCGCCTAATCCCTCCTGCACAGGGAGACTTCTGTTGTTGGCCTTGTGTCCCTGGCCTCTAGGTGGCTACTCTGGCGAGGACAGGGGGCTTAAGCTAAGTCAGTAACCAAGAGAGAACATGAAGCCTCCCTAAATTCTTCACCAAGGCATGAGCCCCAGGGGCTAGCCAAGTACACCTTCTGCAGCATTATAAAACCGAAGGCCACCGATTCCATTAAACAGTGCCTGCTCTTTCTACTCCAGATGAAATGCATCTCAAAGAGTCTCCAGGCAATTTAGTTGTTTCCAGATCCTGTTTCCAAACTCCCTGAAGCCAGAGGGCAGGATGATCAAACATCATGCATGCATTCTTTCCATTTGATGTAAAAGTATTGATTATTGAAATATATGTATTCTAATCAAAACTCCAGGTGCATCAGATGTACCTTTCCCTCTCTTTTCTGCCTGTAAAAGCATCACTCACTTTTCAATGACAATATTCTTTCAAGGCTTCTTGAATTTGTGTTCCAGGCCTGCAGTTCTCAGAAAGGCCCAATGGAAATTCTCCAATCTATCGAGATTCGTGTTTCATCGACACTAGCAAGAACATAAATTTGTATCCCCCTGAATCAGATAGGGGAAACAAGAAATCAGGAATGGGAGAGGAATCCTCTTAGTGAGGCAGAAGAGTGAGAAGCTAGGAAAATTCCTTGGCAAGTGGAATGGGGAAACTGAGACAGCTCACTCAAACCGGCCTGACCCAGCCCCCTGACTCACCTGCCTCCTTCTCCCTCGCTCAACCACTCCCTTAATCATTAAGCCCTCAGGACAATGGGGAGCCTGACCCAGCCCCCTGACTCACCTGCCTCCTCCCTCGCTCGACCACTCCCTTAATCATTAAGCCCTCAGGACAATGGGGTTCTGATCAGCATTAAATAATCTTAGGAACAAAGCCTAGAGTCTTTTGACCCCAGAGACAGAGTTTTGGTCAAATTAGAAATAATATGTAGTCTCAGTTGTGTTTCAGCTCCAGGCTCAGAAAAGCAGCAAAACCAGATAAAGTGACGCCATGGCTGACATCAGGACCAGAAGCAATGACAAATGACCCTGACCCCAGCACCGACCAATCATCAGAGACCATGACCCTGGCCCTATGTACTCATTTTG
Source organism: Myotis brandtii (assembly GCF_000412655.1). Lineage (NCBI taxonomy): Eukaryota > Metazoa > Chordata > Mammalia > Chiroptera > Vespertilionidae > Myotis > Myotis brandtii. The sequence continues at coordinate 1,122,797 of NW_005371555.1, forward strand.
ATGCATCCGCATATTAGACACACCTGGAAAGCTGATGAATATTCTATTGAGATCCTTCCCTGCGACCTCCCCTAACATTCCTGCCTTTTGAAAACAGATAAAAACCCTTCAGACAAGGGGCCCAGTATGCCCTCTCTCTCTGGACCACGCTTCTGCCCACACCCCCCTTTCTTTCCTCAGCTGTGTACCTCTGCTCTCTTTCTCCACAGCTCCAAGGGCCCTTCTTTTGCCTCTGTAACACGTTTCCTGAGTCCACACAACCCGGCTCACTTCTTCTGCCTCTGACATTCTCAATAAACTTCTTGAGCTAGAATTCTTGGCTCTGAATTCTTTCTTTGCCAAACTCAAGGACGGGGGTCCATTAGTGCCGCTAATATTATGACACAAATGCCATGGTATGTGTTTGACTATGCTGCAGGTAAGTCCATTGTCTGGAAACACAACTACTGCTAGAGATGGCCTGACAAGATCCTTTCTCTTACATTAGACTCTTTTAATTTATTTTCCTTAAGGGCTTTAAAAATTACTTTAGCACTACACATTCAGTGGAGAAAAGTTAGAAAATTCTGATGAGCAAGAAAAAATAATAAACATCACTCCTTACAGGTAACCTTTATACATATTTTGGAGTATACATTTAAAAATTTTCCCAAATATAAATGTGCACATCCACACATAAACACATCACAGAAATTGAATCGTTATGTGCATACAGTTTTTAAAAATGCTGTTTTGGTCCATTATTGAAAAATTCCTATCTCAATGTACTCTATTTTATTTAAAAAAAATCTTTATTGTTGAGAGTATTACAGATGTCCCCCTTTTTCCTTTCAAACAATGGCTCAGTACTGCAAAAATGTACCGTAGGTTATTTAAACAATACCAAATTATTGGGCTTTTAAAGTTTTAATTTTTTTCTTTAATATAAACAGTCCTATAATAAACACCATTTAAAAATATTTTCCTTGGTACTATCCAAGGGTATTACCTGGAGAAATGCCTAGAATTCATTACATTTAAAACATACTTGCTGTTTCTTGGAGTAATAACATTTATATCAGTTATCTATTGCTACATATGGAACTGATAAAAATAATTTTAGTGGTTTTAAGCAACAATTGTTTATTTTGCTTACAAGTCTGCAACTTGGGTAGAGTTTAAATGGCCAGTTCTTAGGCTTGTCTCTACTGTAATGGTGTCTGTTGAGGAGGTGCACTTGGGGAATGGAGGATTAATTTTCAAGATGGCTCAGTCATGGATCTGGCCAGCAGTCGGTATTATCAACTGGGAGCTCAGACAGTTCTGAGTTGTTCTCCACATGCCACTCTCCGTGGACTATTTGGGCTTCTTCAGAGCATGGTGGCTGGGTTCCAAGAATGAGTATACTGAAAGAACTTTTTTTTGCATAACATTTTTTTAACCTACCCTTGAAAGTCACAAAGTGTCTCTTTCATGATATTCTATTGGTTGAAGCAGTCACAAAGGCCTGCCCATGAGAGGAGAGGGTGTAGACTCCATCTCTGGATGGGGAAAGTGGCAAAGTTTTAGAAGAGCATGTGGGTCGGGAGATATTGCATCCGACTTTGGAAAATACAATTTGCTCTAAAGTATCCTACATAATAAAAGCCTAATATGCTAAGTGTCCTTTCAACCGGTTCGCTGTTCAACTAATCAAAGCATAATATGCTAATGATATGCTAAGGCTGCTTAAGCACTCACTATGACGTGCACTGACCACCAGGGAGCAGTCAACTGGTTGACCAGTTGCTCTGACATGCACTGACCACCAGGGGGCAGATGTTCAGACTGGTAGGTTAGCTTGCTCCTGGGGTCCGGCTGATCAGGAGTGAGCAAGATGGGCCGGACATGCCCTGGAGCCCTCCCGTGGCCCCTCCCTGGCTGGCCAACCTCCTGTGTCCCTCCTCCTCCCTGATGATGCACCAGTGGGGTCCTTCAGAACTGGCCTGCACCCTCTTGCAATCTGCGACCCCTCAGAGGGTTGTCGAAGAGCCGGTTTCGGTCCAATCCTGCAGGCCAGGCCAAGGGACCCAACTGGTGCAAGAATTCGTGCACTGGGCCTCTAGTAATAAAAATACAATGATTTAGGATTTGGAATTTTGAATCAATCCAGACCACATACCTCTGTATATTTTACTATTGGTGACAGGTTCCTTTGTTTTTATTCTTCATAAAAAAAAAGATAAAGATTTGTAGGTTCTCTCAGTGGTCAGTAAACAGGTTGGAGTCTAAAAGAGACACCGGGTCTAGATCAGCGGTTCTCAACCTGTGGGTCGAGACCCCTTTGACGGTCAAACAACCCTTTCACAGGGGTCGCCTAAGACCATCCTGCATATCAGATATTTACATTACGATTCATAACAGTAGCAACATTACAGTTATGAAGTAGCAACGAAAATAATTTTATGGTTGGGTCACAACGTGAGGAACTGTATTTAAAGGGTCAGAAGGTTGAGAATCACTGGTCTAGATTCTCCCTTGGGTCTTATGAGGTGAGGAGAATATGTGGGACAACACAAGTCAAAAGGCATGTGGGAGCCCTGGTCAGTGTTGCTCAGTGGTTAGAGTGTTGACCCATGAACCAAAGAGTCACAGGTTTGATTCCCAGTCAAGAGCACTTACCTGGGTTGGAAGTTCGATCCCCGGCCCTGGTTGGGACGGGCGTGGGAGGCAACCAATCCAATTGATGTGTCTCTTTCATCTCTCTCTCTCTCTCTCTTTTCTCTCAAACAAATCAGTGGAAAAAATATCCTCAGGTGAGGATTAATAACAAAACAAAAAAAGGCATGTGGGAAATAAGGCAGCCAAGGTGACCAATTGCAAATGCCATTTCCAGTAACTGAGGTGCACCATCAACCTCAGGTTGTAGAATAAAGAACTCAGGTTGTATTAGTTGCTTAATGCATGATGTGTGGCTATGTATCAGAGGTGAGGTGGACAAGGACATTTAAATTAAAGAGGGACCTTGAAGGTTCCAGGCTTCAACATCATAAAACACTGTTACTTGCTCATGTCATTCAAGACACAAAGAGCCTCTCAGGTGAGTTCACATAAGTCTCAGTCAGAATAGGGATCGCGAAATAACCTTGCGAATCGTTTAGACTCAGATGTCCTTCAAACACTCCTAGACAAGAGGTGGTGTCATAGAAACCCTGGAGGGAGTGTGAATGGCTACTTCTTCCACAGACTCTGCCATTCAGGAAACCATAATCACATTTCAATTTTTTTTTTCTGAATGTCAAAAGGTAACTACTGGTATTCTGTCTTCTTGTAGGAATTCCTCTTTACAAGCCATTTTTTATCAAAAACACATGACGGGTAGTTGATCACTGAAAATGACTCTGCCATTAGGACAGTAAGTTTGGTATGTTTCTTTTTCCCTCCCTATTGAAACTGCTCTGAAAAGCAGCAGAGAACCTGGATGAATCAATAAGTGATTAAGCCCAACTTTACACAGATTTCAAGTGCTTTTACAAGTGCAGGCTCAACTCTTTCTTTGTTAGTTTGAATTATTTCCAACAATTAATGAAATATTTGGCAGAGCAACAAGGGTAGATTGTAGTGTGCCCTACAAAATGAGCAGGAAATGTTGTGTTTTTCCCCCCAAATGCACACAGATAGTAAAAACAACAAAAAGCAAACAGACAAAAGGTCATGCACTTCTTTCTCTTTCTTTTCCCCACACATGCTTTCATTTAATGGGAGGGGAATTTGGGAACTTTAGTTTAGCATTGACTGTTTAAATTTTGCTTCAGTTAACTGCCTACATATAAATATGTAATGATAGTTGCAAAATCATGGACCCCTTTGGAAATTTGATCTGAGGAGATTAATAAGCCCAAGAATTTAAACTTGAAATGCTCCATGATCATGATGTGAAGTAGCAATTATCACCATTATTTGCTGGGAAATGTTCAATATAGATTTAGATTTAGCCTCTTTGTTTTCAACCAGGGACAATTTTGCCTCCTGTTCTCCTTCCCTCTGCCCCCATCACAGACTATGTGTGTGTGCATGAGTGCTATTGGCCAGAGATACTGCTAAATATCTACAATGCACAGAGCAGTCCTTCACACACACACACACACACACACACACACACACACACACACACACATTATTTAATTCAAAAAGGCAAAAGTACTGAGGTTGAAAAATCCTGGTTTTAGTTCAGGTGCAAGAAATTTAATAGTGGAACTGTTATGAAAGATCTTGTCTCCTTTATTGCTATCAAGGCACTAAAATCAGACTCATATATAGCTGCTTGGATTCTTTTACTTGTTTTTTTCATGTTTCTACTCATAGCTGAATAGGAGGATCTTTTAACTTGAACTTGAGAACATAGACACAAAGGGATTAATTGAACAAAGCTAGACTGACACAAAGGATGAACTATAAACAGGTTTTCAAATTGTTTACTTAGGCCTATTGAGAGACATAACTCTTTTAAATTATTGGTTTCTCTTGCTAGAATCTGGTGAAATCTTTGGTTCACAGGTAATGTTTAAAGGCTCATTAGAGCCCTGGCCTGTGTGGCTCAGTTGGTTGAATGTCGTCCTGTGTACTGAAAGGTCACGGGTTCAATTCCTGGTCAGGGCACATACCTGGGTTGCAGGTCCAATCCTCGGTTGAGGTGCATATAAAAAATCGATGTTTCTCTCTCTCTCTCTCTCTCTCTCTCTCTCTCTCTCTCTCTCTTCTTCTTCTTCTCCTTTTGTCTCTCTCTAAAGTAAATTAAAGAAAAAAAGGCTATCATCATGTGCCTCAAAAAAAAAGGCCCATTAGATTCCTAATATATTTACACTTAATTTTAAATGTGAAGTTTCTCTACTTTTATTGATGTTAGTCTTTTTTCTTTTTCATCTTGTTGTGATTTTAGATTTCTATATTGCTTTGCATATCATCATAGATACCTTTTTTAAAAAAATATATTTTATTGATTTTTTTACAGAGAGGAAGGGAGAGGGATAGAGAGTTAGAAACATCAATCAGCTGCCTCCTGCACACCCCCTACTGGGGATGTTGCCCACAACCAAGGTACATGCCCTTGACCGGAATCGAACCTGGGACCTTTCAGTCCGCAGGCCGATGCTCTATCCACTGAGCCAAACCGGTTAAGGCTAGATACCTTTCTTAGAGCGCCAAACACCTAAGCCCTCCAGATGCCTGGGGCGGGCTTTCTGATCTTTGTGTTCCATTATTGTGCTGATTCCTGTGTCTCTTTCAGTATGCTTGTGGTTGTGCTATTTCATTGAGGGATTGCTCAGAACTCTCAGTTGTCTATGGAAGCCGGATATTGGGTTAATGACCTCACTGATTAATATTGCTTGTGGTTAATTAATTTGCTTATTATAATCTCTACTGTTTCAGAAGGGATTTGGTGCCATTTACTAGATACTTTAAAAAAATGTGTCTTGCCTGGCCAATGTTACTCAATGGTTAGCATTGACTTATGACCCAAGAGGTCACAGTTCAATTCCTAGTCAGGGCACATGCCTGGGTTGCAGGCTCCATCCCCAGTAGGAGGTGTGCAGGAGGCAGCCGAACAATGATTCTCTCTCATCATTGATGTTTCTATCCCTCTCCTTTCCTCTCTGAAATTAATAAAAATATATATTAAAAAAAGTACCTTTATTATTGAAAGTATTACAGATGTCCTCCTCTTTCCCCCCATTGACCCCATCCATCCTGCTCCCATTCCCTCAGATACTTTTTATTATCTTTTTAAAAATTTATATTAGTGTTAAAAGTATTATAGATGTCCCCTTTTCCCCCCAGTAACCCCCTTCCATCCCCCACACACTCCCCCCACCCCGGCCTTCACCACACTATATTGTCTGTGTTCATGCATATCTATAATAATAAAAGGGTAATATGCTAATTAGACTGGACATCTTCCGGACATCATTCCGGATGTCCTTCCTGATGAAGCCGGAGGGATGCCAGCCTGGGCCCTGGGTGTCAAAGGGAAGCCGGTGCTAGCAGCCGGGGGAAGGAAGGCCTACTCTTTTTTTTTTCTCTTTTTTTAAAAAATATATTTTATTGATTTTTTACAGAGAGGAAGGGAGAGAGATAGAGAGCCAGAAACATCAATGAGAGAGAAACATCGATCAGCTGCCTCCTGCACACCCCCCACTGGGGATGTGCCCGCAACTAAGGTACATGCCCTTGACCGGAATCGAACCCGGGACCCCTGAGTCCACAGGCCGACGCTCTATCCACTTAGCCAAACCGGTTCTGGCAGGGCCTACTCTTGCATGAATTTTCATGCATCGGGCCTCTAGTATGAATATAAGTTTTTTGGTTAATCTCTCTCCCCACTCACACACCTTTTTAAGCTTTCTGATAAGTTTGGCTACACTGCCTAGTAGCCACACTGACCACAGACAGATCTGTGGACAAGTTGTTTTTGATCTTTGGATATTGACAACCTCTCTGTTCAGGGTCAGGAATTATTTGTCTAGTGCTGAGAAATGAGGCAGAAAAAAGCTGGTAAAGTGCCACTAGGAAGCCTCTTTCTCTACAGATACCTTTCCATCATGTTTCCTTGTTCCATATTTGCAAAACTTCTCTTTATCCCAGAAACTAGAAGAGCTATACTTAACTTGTCAAACCTGTGGCTCACTCTCAAACTACTGTTATCCCAGAAGGAAAATTATTTTATCTCTTCTGAATCTTTTAGCTCTTCCCCAAACCATTACAAGTGAGTTGACTCCAAAAGTATAGAAGTACTAGTTAAGTTTCTGTGATGTAGAGAACCCACAATCAGTTTTTACTGTGTAATAATAATTCGAATGGTTAAAATGGTAGAAAATCACTTACTCTTTTTACTTATTCTGGACTTAGAGATGGGACATTTGGCCGGACTCCCGGAACATTCCCCCACCACCCTGGGAGGAGCAATAAGAGTCTGGGCCGTGGGTCCTTTATTGAATTTAAAGGTCAGTGACATACTGTTCTGTTGCAGTTGAGGCCCCATCTCTGAAATCACTCCTGCAAGAACTTTCTCATTTTTAAAACCTCCTTTATGTAAAACCGTCCATTGGCTCCCGTCTGAAATTCAATTTATTCAGAGATAAGGCAAAGGAAGATCTTCATTTCTCTGATGTGAGGGATCTGAAGAAATTAGGAGTGAGCAAGATAAACATCAGAGAGTCAGCACAACACACATTTCCTAATGGATAAGATCTTTGCTTTTATTTTAATTTTCTCTGCATGGAGTCAGATAGCCTTCGTGCCTTTAATAATAACAATGCAACGTTGCTAGTCTTCTAGGTCTTAAGTCCTAAATTAATTTTATAATTTCATTTGGCCCCAAGGGAAGGTAGATTCATCATCACTTATTCATCCATTCAGCCACATTTAGTGAAAGCCTGTTGCTTGGAAGTAGATGTTGCTGTAGGTTCTGGGTATAAAAAAAACAAAGACACGTTAACATTGGAAAAACATAACATAGTAAGAAAAAATAAAATTTCAATGTAATGATAAAAGATCAAGCAACTACACACAAAAAGAACAGATGGTGAATACTTTTGGGGTGGTTTTATGAAGCCTTCACAGAGGAGGCCCTTGAGCTGGCTCTTAAGGAATGAGTAGGGTCTCACCAGGCAGACGAGATGGGAAAAGGCACTCAAGGCAGGTCAAGTGCACGTGTGACGAAAGACCTGGAGATGAGAAATGACAGGCTGGTTCTTGAGAAACAAGTAATTTCGTGTGGCTTTTATCCAGAGGCTCAGCCTTGGATAAGGCTGCAGACATAAGCAAGAGCCAGCATCGTGCTATGTTCAGGAATGCGGACTCTGTCTTGCAGACGACATAGTCCTCCTACGTCACACTGAAAGTGTCTTCTTCTCTTGGTAAAAGCGCACTTTGCAGACATATCTAATGGTTCTCTGGCAAGTGCAGAGTTGTATGAGGGAGTGGAGGGAAAAGAAAGACAGAGAAAAAGAATTTCTTTCCTTACAGAAACAAGGAAAAGAAAACAAGAGAGATGATGATGAGGCCACCCTGAATGGTTAAGTATGAGGAACATGCTTGCACCCATCTGCGTATTGGTTCCCGTGAACAATGGCCCCTAATGCTGGTAGTGGGGAAGCTGAGGTACACTCAAGGAAATCAGAGCAGGCGAGCCAGGGGTTACGTGAGAGAAGGAATATTTTCACCCCCATCTTAGACTGTATTGTGCTGTTTGACTGTGAGGCTGAAGAGAATACAGCAATTCCACTCAGGCTCCTGACACCTGAAATTTCCTTGGGTTGTTTCCAGAATAATTTGAAACTGACCTGAACAGAGATGAAGAATACCCAGAGAAGTACATAAAAGAGATTATTTTCCACTTATTGAGGCAAAAATAAATAGCAAAGGGCGTTTGTGTGTGTGTGTGTGTGCGTGTGTGTGTGTGAGTAAATACATGTGCTTATATCTCAGTCTATCCACAATTGTACATCTTCATAACACAACTTTACATAAACCTACTGATCCAGAGTATATATTGACCCATCCCCCCAAAAAGTAGATTTTAATCAATTTTGCTAAAAAAAAAGGCTGCAGATGAATTGGCTGGTGTTTGACAAGAGAGAAAAGAAAAAGGGGTGAGGTTAGAAAAGTCATGCCCAGCATTTTCCTGGTAGGTTGACTGCCATATGTTCCCATTCTAAAGACACCAGAGACAGAGAACTGACAAATTCTTGTCCTGCTTCAGGGATATTCCTAAAGTCACGACCTTTCTTGGAATTAAACAATGGAGATGTGACATGGTACTCTGCATGGGTTGAAGGTGGTTGACTTTGAAAATTGATGTCAAGAAGGAGAGGAAAGAAGAGGAGGCTGGGGAAGGGGCCGTGAAACAGGGTTTGTGAAGCCTGTGCGTTACTTCTGCTGCATTCTGCATTTGCTGTGTGAGCTGAAGTCAGCTCGGGAAGCCCCTGTGCCTGACTTCCCTACTTGAAAAGTGGGAGAAATAGCTCTGAGAGAAGTTAGGTGTCTGTGTTTCAAGAGTTTTAAACCACATTGAATTCCCCGGGTTAAAGGTGGCAAATAAAAATCATGTTTGGACCATTAGAATTCTGAACCAAAAATAGTCTGCCTTCAGTTTCATTGTTCCAACAAGTCCAGGTTGTTCATTTGTAGTCTCTGTCTCCCTTTTCCAATCTCCTCAAGCTTATTCAAGCTTAATGGTTTCTGAGCAGTTACCTCCAAACCCTCTCCCTTCAAATTCCTATCCCTTCCTGAAGCTCAGCTCAAGGGGTTTTTACCTCCTGAATCCTGTCTGCATCCTTAATTCCACTGTGGTGGTGGTGGTGGTGATGGTGGTTGCAATGGTGGTGGTGGTGGTGGTGGTGGTTGAGGTGGTGGTGGGGGTGGTTGCTAATGCCGGTGGTCTTGATCCAGCATCTAGAAGGGTTCAGAAATCTGGAGAAGGCACTGTGCATAAATTAAATAAGAGAAACATAATTTTGAAAGGCATTTGGGGAGTCAGAGAAGACTTAGCTAAAGAAACTAAGTTCTCCTTGTATCAGGACCCCTTGCTATTTATTAACACAAATTGTCCTAAGGCAAAGTAGAGATATACACATCAAAGGGTAGGGTTTCGTATACTCAGTCCATAGTCAGATTGGGGAATTGCCTATGGCTTTTCAGGTGTTTGGCCAGTAGAAGGCAATAACATTGAGATGCCCTTAGCTGTCTGGCAGCAAGCAATCAATTTATACGTCCTTTTCAGGTTTGGGGAAATGCCCTCAGCCATTTCCAGATGATTCAGCCCTGCTGACATGCTGGAATTGGCTTCTGGCAGGTTGCAGTGGTGGTGGTGGTGGTGGTTGCAGTGGTGGCGGTTGCAGTGGTGGTGGTTGCAGTGGTGGTGGTTGCAGTCATGTTGGTGGTGGTGGTTGCAGTCATGTTGGTGGTGGTGGTTTCAGTGGTGGTGGCTGAGGTGGTGGTGGTGGTGGAACAGCAGTAACCTTGCAACAGTTTGCACCTTTTTGGACCATCTATTCCTTTTTTTTGTTCCTCTAAATATCTTTCTTTTCAAATTAAAATTTTTTTCTAGCTTATCTTTGGCTCCTTCCATTTCTCAAATACTTTTATGCATCATCCTGACTAGCAAAATAAGAGGCTGTGAGGACCAGCAGACATGGAATATTTCCTCCAAAGGAGGTGTGTGGGAGAGAAGAGTCTAGGAGGGTGAAAGGCTAGAGCAGCGGTTCTCAACCTGTGAGTTGCGACCCCTTTGGCGGTTGAAGGACCCTTTCACAGGGGTCGCCTAAGACCATCCTGCATATCAGATATTTACATTACGATTCATAACAGTAGCAACATTACAGTTATGAAGTAGCAACAAAAATAATTTTATGGTTGGGTCACAACATGAGGAACTGTATTTAAAGGGCCAGAAGGTTGAGAACCACTGGGCTAGAGGATGCTCACAAACAGTGCCTCCCCTTGGGTGGAGGAGGCACGCTCTGCTCCAGCGCAGCAACGAGGGGATGCGTTGTCTCCATAAAATTGAAAAACAATAATAAAATGGACTAAAATTGGCTTTATTATCAGACATCAGCAGTTATAAACAATGTCAGTGATGAAAGACCCCCCACCCTTTGTACAGCACTGCTCACCGATGCATAATTCTTGTTCCTGCTCCACATTGATACTTTTTGTCCTTGTTATATTAAGTGGCCTCTATTCTTAGGTCATGAGTTTTTCTTCTGGCACTTGATTCTGAACCAATTTTGTGCCTGGTCCCCTCTCTGAAAGAGAAAGCCGTGCAGTGGGGAGTTTCTACCTATGAAGACAATAACAATAACAGTACGTGTATTGGTTTGTGATAAGAAAGGACAAAGAAGTAAAAGTAGTCAGCCTCGTCATCATTCACACTGTCCAGGATCAATGACACTTTGCCATTGTATTAACTAGTTAATTCACTTTCACAAATGGGTTCTCTCCATTGGCTGCTGCTGAGTTCAATGGTAACAATTGTATTCCTTAACTACAATTACACTCAATTCTCAGAAAATAATGACTTCTTACAAGCTCTGTAGGCCATTTTGCCTTTAGAGTGTTCTTTGCAAAAAGTACATCTCCAATAGTCAATTTTTATGTAGCCAGACACCAATCTAACTTTCATTGCTTAAGTGATTATGTATATGGAGAAGCTAGCCAGAGCATTTAATTCTTGTTTTTGTTCAACTTCCAGGCAGATTAACCTGAAAGATAAATATTGACTAAAGCAAGGACTTATTGCTTTGATGTTTTGATTTGTAGAACTGGTGTCTCCTTGAAATCTCACCAGCTTCCATCCAGGCTTGTTCTGCGCTTCCTCTGTTCCTATTTGTAATCTGCCCGCCAGCGGACACTGTGCCTGCAGCCAGCACATACCCACAGCTGGGCCGACAGAGCCCAGTGTTGGAAGGCCACTCAAAGACCACGTGCCAACCTTTAGCTCGATGCTTGAACCCCTTTTCACAAAATCTTGAGCAACTGTTTCTTCAGTCCCTGTAGGAACACTCCCAGGGATGAAGATAGCAGCACTTTCAGGGACATCTTATTTCACTTTTTTAAAAATTCCTCACCTGAGGATATGTTTTTATTGATTTTAGAGAGAGAGAGAGAGAGAGAGAGAGAGAGAGAGACATAAATGTGAGAGAGAAATATCTATCAGTTGCCTCCCAGGGATTGAACCCGAAAACCCAGGTATGTGCCCTGACCAAGAATGAACCTACAACCTTTTGGTGTATGGGACGACGCTCCAACCGAGTCACCTGTCCAGGGCTTATTTCACATTTCATGGTATAATACTATAGGCATTCTTTTTTATTTTGAGTTGGAATCTATTCCTTGCTTGTCTTATTGGGTGACTAAACAAAGGAAAATGAACACGTTCCTGTTTGCTGGAAGGAGAAAGCTGTTTATTGGAATCTCAGCTGTTTCATTACAGTTCTTATGGTAGGATACCAGGTGAAGGTAATAATGACTCTAGAAAGAGTAGAAAAATTCAAATCTGGGCTTCAGAGAGGTTATGAAATACAGGGTAATTAATGGGAGTAAGATACTTGGAGGAAATGAAACTAAATCTTTGTTTTCCATCCCACCCTCAGATTAAGTGTGAAAACATATAGCAAAAGCACAAAACGATATGTGATTGGGCCAGGTAGTGGTTATTGTTGTCATTGTGTGTGTATGTATGTGTGTACGGGGCTTGCAAGAAGGAACAGGGAAACCCCCACCTTTTTATTTTTATGATTGAGGGAGAGAAAATTCTGCTGCCGCCGCCCTCCCACTCCCCACCCCCCAGTTACATGGAGCGGCTAGACTAGAGTCACCTTTTGGCTTTCATTTCGGATATCAAGCTCCTCTACAAACCAGTGGCTTTGGCAACATCTACACCTGCCTGCTCTTTCTGACAAGGGGTGTAAGCCCTAGAAGCAGAGGCCGGTTGCTCAGCCTTTGCTGAAGTTCCCCATCCCTACCCCCATGGCTCCTCGCTCCCTGAGAGAGGCTTGAAGAAGGCTCTTTAGGTCTGAGGAAAAAGGCCTAAGTCAATCTTTTAAGGGGGATCATGAAGGGCACCTGGGCCAGGGAATCAGGCAAGACAGGTGGCACAGTGTGAGGGTGACTGCAATCCCTGCTGTTCAAAATCCTGAGACTTTTAGGGAAATAAATCTCCAGCATGTCCAATGTCTCAAGGCCTTGAACGAATGCTTGCCTCTCTCCATGTGTCCGTCTCCTTGGCTGTAAAAATGAGTAGGTGGGAATGAGATGGAGACCAAGATTCTTTTCAGCGCTTGCCATCTAAGAATCTAAGCTTGGCATTGAATTTAGAGTTCAAAACCAGGGTTGAGCTGAGGGTGGGGGAAGAAAAACCGCCGTGTGATTAAAACCCTTTGTAAAATCTTTTTGAAAGTAGTCACCCTGAACTTGAAAGTGATTTACTTTCTCAAACACTAGCAAAGCTTTCAAACCAAAGGACTGCCTCCCAATATATAAGGCGGAGGAAACAGTGTGTGACAGACTAAAGTGAATACTTTATGTTTACGTGGGTTTGAACACATCTAAGGTAACTGTTACTTTGATAGAAAAGTGTTTCGGGGGGAGTTAGAGAGATGAAAGCACAATTTTGTGTAGCATAGGCTTATGAAGTGGGCTTCACTAGCTTGGATATTGCTTCAGAAGCAATATTGCTCAAAGGAACCATGTTCACTTAAAATAAAACCCATGGAAGCTATACAACTGGGCTCTGAGGATATTAAAACATTATTAGTGACCAGGAAGGAAAAAAAAATCAAAGAATCATTGATCCTCTCTTTGGATGGATTACATTTGACTATGAAATCCTTTTTATTGTTCTCTAATCCCCTGACCCTCAACACAGCCTGTAATGTTTCTGTTCACCAGCATTATTAAGCATAGGAAATTTTGGTTACTCACATATTCCAGTCCAAGGGTCCCTGCCATATATATCACACACAGGTCACCAATTGAAAATAAATTTTTAAAAAGGAAAAACACATTGGCACATTCCATTCATTCAGCAAAATTAGGGTGCTGCCAACAAAAGAAGAGGTAATTGATGTTAGCTAGAAAAAGAAAACACCCCTAGGCAAAAGATGTCCATTATAAGGGAGTTGATATTGGGTATGGTAGTTGAGCAACTACTGAGGGTTCAAACCAAGGCCAGGGCAGTAGAAACGGAGGTGAAGAAACTGATTTGAAAGATATTTAGAAAATAAAATTCACCGGACCTAGTAATGTGGTAAAGAGGGCAGGTTGGGGGAGGTGGGAGAGGAGTCAGGATGTTTCTTAAGATTTTGGCTCGAAAGACGGAATGAATGTTCGTGCCATTACAAGGCAGAGACAATAGAGGAGGGAGCTTGCTTTAGGGAAAAGAAGACAAATCTATTTTGACATTTTGCATTTGCGATGTATATGGGCGACACTGAGGTGAAATGCCTGGTAGGCAGATAAATATCCATTTATATGGATCTACAGCACACGAGTGACAGCGAATGGATGGGATTTCCAAGGGACACTGCAAAATGGGAAAACAGTCAGGGCAGAATCCCCATGATCACTCCATTAAGGAGAAAAAATAGGGCAGATTACAGTATTAAGATGGAAATCTGGAAAAGGGAGTTTCTTGGAAGTTAAGGGGGAAAAGCTTTCTAGAGGAATGGAAGTGTAAATATCCCAGAAGGAATAATCATGAAAATATCCCAGAGAGCTCAAGCAAATTAAAGACCTATGAAGTCCCTCTTGGAGAGGCGCACCTCTTTTCCAGTCCTCTCATATCCTCAGACGCAATTTACCCATATACTTTACACCTAGTTCCACTCATCTTTATTGGGTCCTACCTAATTGCTATTGGTCCATTTCCTTATCTATTAACAAGACTGGCGACTGGGGTAGAGTGGGATCTGTAGCTTCTCTTTCCTCTTCCTCCTAGAATAGTGAAACAGAAACCTGGGTGAAGGGTGTGAGCCCTGAAGACTCCAAATTATCCTGAGATTGACTGGTCCTGGGGGCATACGAAGTTTATAGGTGTATTCGGCTGTCACAGCAAAGCCCTGTTTCTTGAGTATTAGCTTCATCATTTTGCCTTTTTTCTCTTTTGTGGTGGAACTCAAGCAGGGATGAAGAGTGCTTTTACTGTGTCTCTCCAAACCCTGCAACAACAAACCCAACATATTGGCAAATATGCTCTCCTTGTTCTTTGTGGGAGCAGTTCTGGCCAGATTTCAGAGTGCTGACAGACGAGGTGTGATGCCACGGGAAAGCTTTTATTTGTACAGGCCACATGTTTGATTACATGTTGGTAAAGGAACCAGGGTGAAGATTTAGGAGAGAAAAGGCGGGAATAGGATTAAATCAAAGTGTCTGAGGCTTTGCGGTTGAAATGTAGAACAAAGCTTGGGCATGGGTCTTGGCTGGAGAGAGGGGTAATTCTTCCTTTGAGATAAAAAGGTCGAAGAAAAGGTTAGGCTTGGCTGAGATTAGTGGTCTGTGGTTTTTTGGGGGAGTTGATGGAGGCAAGAAAGTGAGTAACTGAAGAGTTGAGAGAGTCCACACATATTCACGAATCTCTGTAACAGAATTACAGAATGCAGGGCTGCAGCATTGAACAAGACCGGCAGTGGTCATCGACTGGGTTATTAGTTTCAATTCTTCATTTCCCCGTGAAAGTACAGCCATGCCCTTTGCTATGTAATATCAAAATGCCTTTCTGTTGTGGGTGGAGTTGTAAACTCCATTGATGTTGGGTTTGGCCATGTGACTTGCTGACAATGGGATGTTGGTAGATGTGATGTGAGCAGAGGCCTTATATGTACTTAGTTTGGCTTGATCACCATGAGGTAATCATGCCTTGGATGGGTACTGTTCCTTCACCCGGGGCCACAATATCAACATGTACCAAGCAGAGTGATCTCAACCCAAAGGTATGGATTCCAGTGAACATCACTTTAAGGGGACGAACCAGGGCAGGTCAAGAGTTATAGCATGCTCTCAGGCACTACTCACAATACGTCTAATTATTCTTCTGAGAAGGTCCTTTTCATGTTTGAAGACTTATTCCTACAAGACATCTCTTTTTCAGGTTATGTATAATTGATTACTATTTGATTTGTATCTCCATATTCTTCTACAAATCTTACTCTTCAAGGGCTGAAAAGTTAATGACTACCTTTGCCAGACTTCATTGAAGCTAGGATTTTGGTTGCCAGCTAGATTGTTCAAATGGGGTGCACTAGTGTGATATTTGGAAGGCAGAAGAGAGATGGAGGCATTTTCAGCTTGCGAACAAGTTCATGAGCGTTAAAGGCTATTGCACTGACCAGAGTCAGCATTCCTCTGCCTGGTTACCAGCTCCAGGAATGTTGAGCAGTGGTGGCAATGGCAGTAATAACTTCCTGATCTTTGGTTTGTGTTATCTGGGAGGTCTTCAGCTTGGCTCAGTGGTACCTTCTTGTCTTGATGCCCATGCTTCTTGCCTTTCAATATTTCTGTATGCACTGAATTCCTTGCATTAATTTCTTTACTGCTTGAAACGTCTAGAGGGATTTCCATTGTAGGTATTGAACCCTGACTGATTCACAATCTACTGCTTTCTCCTTTCAATACCTTTGGCGTATGTAGGCTTCAGTGCTAATCAGAGTGTGGTCTCTAGTTGCCCACCTGCTGGTGACCAATTTGCATCAGAATGTCAGTTACTGGTAATTGAGTCATTATGCACACTTTTCATCATTTTTAAAAAATATATGCATATTTTTATTGATTTCAGAGTGTAAGGGAGAGGGAGAGAGACAGTAATTGAGTCATTATGAACACTTTTCATCATTTTTTAAAAAATATATACATATATTTATTGATTTCAGAGTGTAAGGGAGAGGAAGAGATAGATAGAAACATCAATGATGAGAGAGAACCATTGATTGGCTGCCTCCTGCACACCCCCTACTGGGAATCAAGCCAGCAACCCGGGCATGTGCCCCTAACCGGAATTGAACCTGGGAACCCCCAGTTCGCAGGCCGATGCTCTATCCACTGAGCCAACCAGCTAGGGCTATTTCTGAGACTTTCTCATAGAAGGGAGCAGCATGTTCATTATATTCTGGCACGGGATCCTGATCTTTTGGGGATGGGACTTTGAGTACCACTGGTTTACTCAAAGGCCACAGACACACTCTGTATTTTCTTCCTCTAGGCACTAAGACTGCTTCTTGTTTTGTTTTTATTGGTAATTGCAATTTTACCCCAGGGGGCATGTGTCTCCTGGGGCTGCATTATCCATCTGTAATGGAAAATTTCTTTAGAAAATATTATTTTTCCTAAGTCATTTTTGTTTCTTTTGAAGTATTCCTTTTTTAAAAGTAATTACTTATTTTATTAACAAAGCAATGCATGCCCAAGAGGAAATAAAAGTTTCAGCACTTTCCTTAAAGTTTAAGCATAATATGTGAAAAACAAAAATTCCTTTATCTCTCAAACTTCTTAGCCAGCTCCTCTGAGGTAACCAATGACAGTGTTTTTATTTAAAAAGTTACTGATTTTTCCAGTGGAAATAGCCTTAGTTAAACCTCACAACTATAGTTGTGCCATTTCGTTCTCACCCAAGGAGGATCATGTGAACTTTTGTATTGTATGACATTGAGGTCCCCTCATAAAGACCCTTCCATGCTCATTTACAAATCACAGCCCCAAGCAGATTTGGTCTTTATGCTGTTGCCACAGGATGAGAATTTAATTTTAACATCAGTTTCTAAACAAATTGTGAGGTATCTATATTAACAACATACATATTATCTTTTCTGTGATAAAATGTTAAAACCATTCACATTATTGTAACGTATTGGTATTGAGGACCTGTATTCAAATTTTTATTTAAAATTTTGTCATGGCTGGACATGAAATATAAATTATTTTAGCTGATTTTTCCTCTTCTCTTTTAAAAGATGGTAAAGTTCATTTCAATGCAAAAGAAGGGGGAAAAAAAGACAAAACAAGCTCTGATGATTTCCTTTAATCATTTTTTAAAAATTGTGTGTGTGTCCTGGCTGATGTGCTCAGGATTAGAGCTTCAGCCTGTGCACCAAAGGGTCATGGGTTCGATTCCCAGCCAAGGACATGTACATGGGTTGCAGGTTCACCTCTGCCACAGTCAAGGCACAGGTGGCAACCAACCTATCTCTCTCTCTCTCCTCCCACCAGCACCTTCTTTCCTCCCTCCCTCCCACTCTCTCTAAAAAGCAATGGAAAAAATATCCTCAGGTGAGGATTAATAAAAAATAAATAAATAAAAATTGTGTGGGTGTATTTGTAAATATACTACTTCTGTGTTCTGTAGGTTTTCTCAACTGAAAAGATGCATTTTGAACTTCAGATATATATTTTTTTAAGTTGATGATGCTGGCTTGGGTGACTCCAGGGGAATATCAGTTGCAAACATGTAGTTATAACCATAGAAACTACCAAAGACAAAATGCACACTCTTGCTTTCAGAAGTTTGGAATAAAAAGAATGTATGTTCTCAGAGTTTGCCACTTTTAGCAGAGAACGTTACAAAATAACATAATACAAAGTATTGTCAGGCATTTGAATAAAAAAGAACCTAAAGAAATAAGAGGGAAAATATCTACCTTCAATACCTATGTAAAATATAATGGGGGTCACCTATCCTTTGAGAGCGCCTTAAAGATTTCTACCTTCCTGATTCGTACCACCTTAAGCAACACTGTGCTATTTAAGTTTATTTAACCAATGTTCATTCAAAGGCCCAGCCCTGTAGAATCCTCTCCTGACCCTCAAACATGCCCCACTAAAAGAGACACCACAAAATATCAATTTATGTAAGAAAAGCTGGATTTTAAGTATAACATATAGTATATATATCACCTTCAGCAAGTTATTTCACTTTTAAATGCTTCAGTTTTCTTCACTGTCAACTGTTTGGATTGGAATGCCCACCACGTTTATTATAACAACTAGAGGCCCGTTGCACGAAGAGATTCGTGCAATAGGCCTTCCCTTCCCCTGGCTGCCGGCACCGGTTTTCCTCCGGCACCTGGGACCCAGGCCTTCGCTCCCGCTGGAGCCTTCAGTCTTTGCTCTGCCACTTTGCACCTATGTATGCAAATTAACTGCCATCTTTGTTGGGTTAATTTGCATACTCTCCTGATTGGCTGGTGAGCATAGTGGAGGGATGGTTAATTTACAGGTTTGTCTATTATTAGGTAAGATGAGCTTGAATTGTGGTGGAAAACAAGGATATGGTGCCTATTCTATAGCAGATGCTTAGTATGTGTTAACGCACCCCCCCTCCCTCCCTACGTTTTTGGACTTGGAACATCTTGAAGATGAGCTCAGACACCAAAGAGGCAAGTCCTATTCTGTTAATAGGTATCTACTGGGCATTGAAGACCAACACCTCAAGTGTGGAGAGGTCGAGGGTTAAAAAAACTGTGGTTATATTTTAGCAATTCATGCTGGTGAGGAACACGTTCTTTCTATTTTCTCAGTGTATCTCTATGACCATAAATAATATCTCATTTGAAAATAACGCTGGAGGTCCACCTGAGAGGTCTGTGATGAGTGCAAATCCTGGCCTGAATGACCTTCTCGCTTGCTCCGTGATAGGCCCTGATCACAAGGATCCTCTGTTAGTTTTCAGAGTTTTTTATTTTTTATTAAAAGATAGCTTTATGGAAGTATGATCCTATCTAATAAAAGAGAAACATGGTAATTAGCGTAGGACCGCTACCCTTCCCATTGGCTAATCAGGGCGATATGCAAATTAACTGCCAGCCAAGATGGCGGCCGGCAGCCAGGCAGCTGGAAGCGAACATGAGGCTTGCTTGCTTCAGTGACGGAGGACTCCAACATCCCCCGCCTGCCGCTGCCGGCCTCTGAGCTTGCAGTTTGAAACATTGTAACAAATATAGAAGCTAAACAAAACCCCAGAAACCAGCTTTCAGCCAGCCGGGATCTCAGAGCTGGAGATGATACAGTGTTTCGATTATAGAACCGAAACAAACCAGATACCTGCTTTCAGCAGCAGAGGCCTTGGCCCAGAATAAAAA
>NW_005371555.1:1143132-1157206 GCF_000412655.1 Myotis brandtii
CCCCCTCCCCCCCCCCCCAGTGCACAAATTTTTGTGCACCGGGCCTCTAGTTTATGTAATAAAATTCACCTCTTTTGGGTGTACAATCCAGTGAATCTTGGTAAGTTTACAGCACCGTCATCGCATCCCAGTGTTGGAACGCACCCCTTACTCCCAAACATCCCTGGTTCCTGGTGGCAGTCAGCCCCCGCTTCCACCCCAGCGCTAGGGCAACACTAATTACTTTACGTCTTTTTGATCTGCCCTTTTCACAGGATGGTTTTTCTGGAGATGTGAGTCACTCTGATTCACACAAGGCTTGGGAGAATGCATGAGATCAGATTTCTTCATATACTGACATGTTTCTTAATATACTGGTTGCTACCGGCTCCCCAGGGATGGCAACCGGCCTCTTGGCAGCTCCTCGGAGAAGTCCTTTGGAGAGAAATCCGACCAGCAGGCAACCAGCTGGGGAACCATGTCAGCCAGTGTCCAGTCAGGAGACGGAAGCCGCTCCAGTTATTTTAACAGAGAGAAGTCACTGTGAACAATTAGAGGGTATCGAAGAACTGAAAAGGCAAACGAGCTCTGAGATTCACAGAAAGGGGCAACGGTGGGGGTTGGCTTCCTGTTTTTGTTTGGGGAAATAAAGGAAAGCAATGGCGTTATCAAACCTGCCAGTTTGGAGGAGGGTCTCTCTGGGGCTCCAACGCCAAATGAGCACTGAGATACACAGAAAGGGGCAACAGTGGGGGTTGGCTTCCTGCTTTTGTTTGGGGAAATAAAGAAAAGCAATGGCGTTATCAAACCTCCCAGTTTGGAGGAGGGTCTCTCTGGGGCTCCAACGCCAGCCTCTGAGGAGGAAGAAGTTGGCCCACAGCTGATCCTTGTGTCTCAGCGAGGATGTGACAGGACTGGTCTGCAAAGGGATTCCTCCGCTGCTGGAACGACTGGGCTGTGGGGAGCCTCTATAGGGTTAAGCCTCGGACTTACCTGTTGGCAAATTCACAAACAAGTCCCAGCTTAGAGGGCACAGTCCTCTTAGCATAATTAGGCTTGACCTTATGACGCTCCCTAGATCTTACCTGGGAAGCTAATGGGTTGAGGGAAGTGCAACAAGAACAAAATCAAGTGAAACTCACAAGAACAGTGTAAACAAGTGAAACTCACAAGAACAGTGTAACTTTGGTAACCACTACCTTGTTTACCTCTGATTATAAAAATAAAGGCTCAGATTGCCTCGGGATCTTTCTCTGTGGCCTCAGCCAGGCACAGGAAGATCCACGGAGGCTGAAGAGAGCTAGAGAGTTCTGAACACTGTCTCCGTGTAAAACATTCTTCACCGACTCCGTCCACACCTTTGGGAACCCCTGGGCCCCCAGGGCTGGACCCCGGCACTGGGCCTCTGAGGTTCAAAGGAATCAGGCACACACAGGTCCACCTTCCCCTCCCCAGGGTCAGTCTTCCTCTGGTGACCCCCGTTGGCAGTTTAACAAGGAGCCGAGGGCAAAGCAGAAAGGTGGCTCACAGCTCCGGCCCCAGTAGCGCAAAGCCGAGTCAGAAGGATGCACCTGAAACCGAGAAGAACAACTTAATTCGTGACACAAGCTTCTCAGATCCAGATCTGTCTGGTGTGGAAGCCTGTGTTCTAAAGCACGACTCCATACTACAGCTTCATGGTTACATTCCACCTCTCACCTATCGAGTCCCAAACACCTAGATATTCAGTCGTCGAATGGCTCAGTCTTCTATACTAGTAAACTCAGACATTGCAAATCAGAAAATACAGTTTTCCCCCTTTGGGGATAATCTTTTGTTTCATAGATTTCTTGGAATCACCTTTCTTAATCCAAGTTCAAAGTCTCCTTGATATTCCAAGTTTCCACAAACTTTTCCTAGAGTTATCCTTGACCATGGAAAGGAACAGCACGCATTAGCTACCTCCTCGTTAGCACCTACCAATCCAAAGACACAAAGAGGGTGAGTTTGGATGCCATATCATTGTGTATGGCATAGGGGAAAAAGTTCATCTTTAGAGTCCTATCACTTGTAAGGGATGGCAAAACACAGACCACCTGTCTCTAGGCTGTTCGGGAAATTCATTTTCTTCTAATCTCTGAATAAGGTGAACTAACTTTTTCCCTGCACTTTTTTTTCTCGCGCTGGACAAGTTTTCTTTATACAGACCCCTTTGTAATGCCTCTGCTTGTGCGAATGGAAGGTAGGAAGACCCAGTGTTTCAATCATCCTAATGCCTAGCAGAGTGGTCAGTAAATATTTGTTTAATAAATATATGCATGAATAAATTATTTTTCTTTTGTTCATTTGAAAAAGTTTCATTTTCTCTAGAAATAGCTTATGTTTCTGTTGTCTTGCTGGGAATATTAGAATTCAAAAACCGAAACCCAAAGCGAGTGTGTGTGTGTGTGTGTTTTAGTGAACGTAGCAAGTAGACTAGGCTTGCTTTATGTATAGTCAATTTTGCAACTTTGTTATTGGTTTGAAAAGACAATGACAAACGTTTTGTTTTAAAATGGTTGGGAGGTACAACTCAACAACAAAAAGGCAAGCAGCCCAATTAAGAAAATTGGCAAAGGACTTGAATAGACATTTCTCCAAAGATATAATAATGGCAAATAACCTCATGAAAAAAACACTTAGCTTTATTAGTCATTAGGGGAATGCAAATCAAAACCAAAATGAGATACCACTTTACACCTATTAGGATAGCTATAATTAAAGGAAAAATAATGGAAAATAATAACTGTTGTTACAGATGCTGAAAAATGGAAACCCTTGTGTATTGCTGATAGGAATATAAAATGGTATAGCAGCGGTGAAAAACAGTTTGGCAATTCCTCATAAAATTAAACATAGAAGTACCATATGACTCAGCAATTCCACTTCTAGGTATATACTCAAGAGAATTAAAAACAGGTGTCAAACAACTTCTACATAATGTTTAGAGTAGCATAATCCACAGGATCCCAAAAAGTGGTAAGAACACACAAGTCCAGAGACTGGTAAGTGGATAAACAATGTGGTCTATGCATACAATGGAATATTATTCGGCCACCAAAGGTAAGGCTACATGGAGGTACCTGTGAACATTGTGCTAAATGAAAGAAGCCGGACACAGAAGCCACATCTTATATGACCTCATTTATAAGAAATGTCCAGAATAGGCAAAGCCAGAGAGGCAGAGAGCAGACTCATGGTTGCTGGGGCTGGGGGAGGGGAGAGGGCCAGGGGGAGTGACTGATTAATGGGCGCAGGTTGGTTTTTTTGATGGGGGTGTGAAAATACCAGTATGTTGGAATTATACAATGGTGATGGTTGCATGACATTGTGAATGCACTAAATGTCACTGATTTGTATCCTTAAAAATGGTTAAAACAATAAACTTTATGTTATGTGAATTTTACCTCAATATAAAAATCAAATGATTGGCAGGGAACACATTCAGATAAAAGTGATATTTAAGCCAAAGAAGGTGGTGGGGGAGGGTAACATAAGGAATGAAAGAGCAAGTCAAGGACTTAATAATAAGCCCGTTGATTATGGAACAGGAAGTGAAACTAAATTTCTTTAGCTGTCGTTCTTTCCCAAATCTTCAGATAAGAAGACTTTTTATTAAAAAGGAAAATCCACCAGGAGAAAAAGAGGAAGATTTACTGTATATTAGAAAACATCAAATATAGAGAGCCATGACTGAGAATCTGCTTTTCCTGACAATAGTTCAACAAGCCCCTCTGCTCTGGTGTCCTGATTGGTATCACCAATGAGCCTTCCTTTGGTAAGTGTTTTTTCCCCTCTTACTAATTTCATGATCTTCTTCGCATAGACCCACAAGTGAGAGTTAAAGCGATGCTGATTTAAGTGCGCCGGCTGAAGATGCAGTGCATATTCCCATCTAATTTACCTCTCCAGAGGAGACCAAGGTGTAATCAGGGCAGGACGTGATTAAAGTGAGACCAAACGTTTCCGCTTTCTGAGTTTACTTGCAAATTGCATTGCTGTATATTTCTGTTTAGTCCTGAGTGAATATGGGACACCAAGGCTAAATGGGAATTCCTGTTCCCCACCGGATGCTTCCAGTGTGACTATGGTTCGTGACTATGGTTAAGGTAGGGTTTGTGTCTTCCGTATGTTCTCTCCAGGACTGGGTGGCCGTTAGCACAAAGCAGCAAGAGCTAAGTGACCCTTTGAAAGGGGATGACTTTGGAGAACTAGGTGTGGGCATAGTGGCCATGGGCCTGGCTTCATTAATGCCTGGAAGAGTGGAACTGGGGCTGATTGTTTAGCTGGTTTGCCCCAGGACAGTCACACGTGTTGTTAAAATGCTAATGGCAATTATCTGATGGCCTGAGCCTGTTCCCTGTCCTGTGACTTCTCACAATCAAGAAACTAAAGAGCTAATGCTTGGCACAGCAGAGAGGCTCCAGGCCCCTGAGCTAGTGCCTGGTCATTGCTATTTTTGATAGCCTGCTGCCTGTGCAATGCCATTTGCTTAGTGTGTTGAATATCATCCTTGGATGGCGCTCACCAGATTGAATCTTTAAAACCCATGGCTCCCATCCTAACCCTCTGAGTTTATGTATTCTCAAATGAGAAAGTCCATCCATTGTTCCTGTTATTCCATGCAACCACCTTAGTGTTTAGGATATCCAGTTTTGACTTTTAATCTGAGCAGGGAGTTTGTAAGTCTTTAATGGTTTTATAGTTTTTACAGCAGGAAAAAAAGAAAGAAATTTGATTGGTTACTGTAAGCCATCTAGGATTTCTGTTTTCCCTTGTAACTGGGCTGAAGATGAGGAGAAATAGTTTGAAGAACATCACTTTCAAATCTTTACTCTTCTATACCCAAACATTTGGACTGTAGGCAACAGTTATGGTCAAGTTGAGTGATTTGGAAGCAGTGCAGGGATGGGTGAGGACCTGTAGGGTCATGCATAGTTTAGTTCCAGCTTCCACCACATTGCCAGATCCCCAGACTGACGGGAACAAAAACGTGGAGATGGCAACTCCCAGAGCTCAAGTAGTCCTTGCTCAGGATTTTAAAGAAGGATCAAAGGGAAAAAAATCTCTTCCTTTTCTTCCATATTTTGTTAGCTTGTCCATCCATTGTTCCTGTTATTCCATGCAACCACCCTAGGTTTTAGAATAAGTTTTGATCTTTAATCTGAGCAGGGAGTTTGTAAGTCTCTAATGGTTTTACAGTCTTTACAGCAAGAAAAAAAAGAAAGAAATTTGATTGGTTGCTGAAAGCCACCTAGGATTTCTGTTTTCCCTTGTAACTAGGCTGAAGATGAGGAGAAAGAGTTTGAAGAACATCACTTTCAAATCTTTACTCTTCTATACCCAAACATTTGGACTGTAGGCAACAGTTATGGTCAAGTTGAGTGATTTGGAAGCAGTGCAGGGATGGGTGAGGACCTGTAGGGTCATGCATAGCTTAGTTCCAGCTTCCACCACATTGCCAGATGCCCAGACCTACGGGAACAAAAATGTGGAGATGGCAACTCCCAGAGCCCAACTAGTCCTTGCTCAGGATTTTAAAGAAGGATCAAAGGAAAAAAAATCTCTTCCTTTTCTTCCATATTTTGTTAGCTGAGAGGATGTCAATTGGTTATTTTACAGTCCTTAACTATTCAAAAGAATTTGCTTATCCTTCTAAAAAATATTGAACAAAAGGGGAAAGTCTTAATGCCAAATAATTTCTATTTTCTCTGTACATTCTAGAGAAGATTTTAATTGATATTTAAATTATGGTGAAAACTGCTTATCCCTCGTTTTGTTAAAAGAAACGAACACAGCTACAAGACTAAATTTCCCAGCCTCCCTTTGTCATTAAGTGTGACTAAGCTTTGACTAATCAGTGTAATGAGAAGTATTGTGTGAGCATCAATAAAAGGGATGTGCTTTTCTTGTCTCTTCCTTCCTTCTATCCTCAGGCTCTCTCTGGAATGAAGATGTACTGGCAGGAGCTCCGACAGCCTTCTTGGACCTTGAGGATAAGGGCCAGATATAAGGGATAACAGAGGAGAGTGTTGGAGTGGTCCCTGATCATTTTGTGAAAACTCATTATCATCCTCAGAATTGACTACCTCCAGCCTTTAAAAAAAATGAATGAAAAATAACATTCTATCTTGTTTAAGCCACCTATATTTTGAATTTCTCTGTTAGTCAGAGCCAAACTAAATCTAACTAATTCAATGTCAAATATTATTTCTACCTTGAGGATTTAGGCTTTTATTATGTCCTTTTGTTGCTCTATAGCATTGAATCATTGTTTATTTATTTCATAAGTGCTCATTGAATGTATACTGTACACCAGCCATTGTATTAGGCACTTCAGTGATTAGCAAAACAAGTATAATCTCTACCATTTGGAGCTTATTCTCTAGTGAAATGGAAAGACAATCAAATGTGAGGAATATGTTTTCTACTTTTATACCTTTATCCCTCTTCTAACTACATTGAATTATTCTTCAATTTGTGTCTTAAAGTCAGAGGAAGAGGCCATATAACTTCACCATTTCTTGAAATATAAGCACATTGGCACATATGACTTTCAAAATTAGAACTCCTCTGACTCTGGCTACTTTCTTTCTACATAATATTTTTTAAAAATCCTATATGAAATGCCAGTTTTAACAGCCAATAGGTCTTCCACTTAAGGTCTGTCTTCTCTCGCATAGTGTGTGTGCATGTGCACTTGTGTTAGTTCTGCTCCTTTTGTGACTTAACAAATGTTATAATTTTTTCTGCTTTTCCCGGTTTCTGCTAAAATCCACATTTGTTCTTCAACTGTTTTTTTAATGTCTCTCAAGCATTTTCTGGTTTTCCTAATGTGATATTATCTAACTCATAAGTTGTTAGAATGATGGCCCAAGACCCCTCTCTTTCTTACTCAAGGTCCTCTTCATTGACTCGGTTGGCTGTGGAGGTCTTCAGAGCCAGGGGAGAGTCACACTTGCATTTGTTCCCTTGTTCTCTGTCACCGATGCATATAGATACCTTTCCTGTAACTCCTGCTTTTGGTTTACTCATTCCTTCACTGGTTTGACCTCTGATTTCAATCTTTCTTCATTCATCCCCTCCGCATTGTGCTGCATCTCCTATTCTGCTGGTGCTATTGATGACTGTAATGACTTTCATCTGGCTGGACAGCAGCCAAAGTGTCAGAGGCATGGTTTCCTTTGACCAGATCTCTGGGCTACCTAACCCCAGAAAGAGCGGTACTTTAATAGGCACTAGAACTCTGTGGCATTTTTCATTTAGACAGAAATATTTTTTTGTCATATGTTAGTTTTGGATCCTAAGAATTAGTAATTTTTTAAATCACACTTAGGACAATTTCAGAGATTTATTTGTTGCTTCTTGAATAAAATCCAAAGAATATTCATTTTCTAAATAGCGAGTTGCAAGAGGTGAGAAGCAATATTTTGTCCATGAAAGCAACCAAAGAGAGAACAGTTGGAGTTTATTTTTAAAGACAGGAAATGTTTTATTGACTTCAAAAAGTTTAGTCCCTGCTAAAACAATCTGAAAGTTGCAATGACACTGAGTCCATTAAATTCAAGACACTATAAATTTTAGTTATTGGCACAAACATTAAGTATCTTGATAGGTAGAGCCACAGTCTGATAATATTGCTAAATTTGGTTCATCGTGACAAGATATTGAGAAATCCATGAAATTTATGACATGTTAGGGCAATGTGATATGTCTCTTAATTGATCAAAAATCCATCCTACTTGAATCATGTTATGAAAACTGCTAGCAAAGGGGGAAAAAAGAGTAAAAAATGCAAGAAAGATGGGTGAAAGGTTTGGAGGCAAATATTGATTAGGCTGTAGCAATTCTTTCAAAATATTGGTCCCTTCCCTTAGAGTGGTGGAAGTTGTTAGTTTTCATATTCTCGGGTTTATAGAAGGGGCCTACAGTCCTGATGGCTTGACCATCCAAAATAGAAAATCTGGGGTTGCCTCTTTGAGCAGTTCTCTGTGTGCACACATCTCAATTCTCTCTGTACTTATGAGAATATACATACACAGAAGAGGAGCCAGTGGTCATGAAAACAGGCTTTTTGAGTTCAATTTACCTAGTAAATGATAGAGATGGTTTGCAAATCTGGATGTTTGTTGCAGTGTACATACCACACTTTCTCTCTAATGATAGTACATGCTCTCTAGATTTCACTTTCTCAGATGCTCTCTCTCCCATCGCTCTTTTCTCCTCATTATAGTCATATGTTCTTGTTTCAGTACATGCCAAAATCACTTTATATTAGATGCCTCATTCTGTGAATTTTACCTTGTTTGGGGCTGGATATTTTGTATTTTTATAAATATCATTGAGCTTTGTTATAGCACAAGTTAAGTTCCTTTGAAATGGTTTGATCCTCTTGGGTATGGTGGGACCAGAGCAGTCTTTAGACTAGGTCTGTTTTCTGCCACTACTGGGGTGAAATTTGAAACTGGCCCCCATACACAGAGGGCAAGAAGAGAACAAATAAAGAGGCAGGCCATCCCAGATTGGTAGGTATTATCTTTCTGAATATTCTACCCAAAGCCCACGATTTATGAAGATTCTCTACTTTGACCCATGAGAAGAGAATGATTTCTTGTCTTTTGTGAACACCCTGAATAGTTCTTTCTGATCCATTTAGGTGATTTTCCCCCCCAAGGCCATAGGTAGTTTCTTCACTTGTGTGGACTCAGCTGAAGACACAGGGGGACCCTTGCAGATCTCTGGTGTTCTCTCTTTGTGTAGGTCTCTGGTCTCTGGTATTCTTCCCGGTAAACATGGACTGTTGTGACCTTTCCTGACAGCAAGCTCCATCTCCTCGAATCCATTGGAGAAGGTCATCGAAAGGACATGAGTGCCAGGTGACCCTAGACCTGGACTCAGATAACAGGTGGCTCCTCGTCCCCTCCCTGTCTTTGGAATGTACGTTCTGCCCACCGTTCCTATACAAGGAAAGGAGCCATTTCAAGGACATGGCATAAAGGGAGCAATGTGTTGTTGAGACCATCAGATGGTACATGTGATTGAACCCCATGAAGGCCTTTATATAGACTCTAAGATTCCTGTGGGGAGGTGGGAGATCTACTTGTCTTGCCAAGACAAGCCTCATGTGTAAGTTCTCTTGCTTATTAAGCCTGCAACCTACCAATCTGGAATGGCCCGCCTCTTTGTTTGTTCCCTTCTTGCCCTCTGTGTATGGGGGCTAGTTTCAAATTTCACCCCAGAAACCCCAGAGATTGCACATGAACAAACTCAAAAACATTGGTACCTCCCTTTCTGTATTGAAGTCTGAAAACTCTCTCCAAGAAATGGGGGGGGGGCGCTCATCTTATTAGTTTCCATCTCACAAAGATCACTGTTCTATGCTGCCCAATGTGCAATGCCAGAAACCATAACAGTATATATATATTGTAGTTGTTGTAAGTGGACAGGTAAATCCAGTTCCTGCGACTCTGTCTTGTCCAAAAGCAGAAGTCATTGCTTCATGTATCACAGCAGGTAAGTTCCCTGAGCAGGGTCTTTCCTGATCAGGGTCTTTGCCTCAGGGTCCAGAGAAGGAGGATCAAAGATGTACAAACTCATTCAGTATAAATCCAGTTCTTATTCATGCAAATGCACTGCCATGCTGGGTTCATCTCTTCAGTCATGTTCCCAGATTGCATCCCTGAGAAAGTTTGTTCCTTGGCTTATTAATTCATCCATCCATTCAGCCAGCCATCCAGCCACTCACCCAACTATTGACTAAATATCTTTTACATAATAAAACTCACTTAATTGTTGGAGAATAGCAGAGAATAATATAGACTCGGTGACTTCCTTCAGTGACCCTATATTCTAGTTGAGAAAAAATAGCTGATAATGACCCTCAGGGTTAGTTGTGATAGATGCTATGAAGGAAAAGCAAAGGAAGCTGTGAGAGCACAGGAGTGGAGTGTCTAACCCGACTGGAGAATTAGGAAGGCTTCCCTGTGGAGGTGACATATATGCTGGGACTTGCAAAGAGGTGAGTGTAAGATAAGGCTGTTTTTATCTAAAGGGCCGGCACTATTCCAAAAAATATTTTATCGACTACTCAACAGTTGTGAATAATGTTACTATGAAGGTCCACGTACCAACATTTGTTTGAATACTGTTCTCAGTTCTTTGGGGTATATACCTAATAGAATTGCGGGGGCTGTGTGGAAATTAACTCCGTGTTTAACTTTCTGAGGAAGGGCCAAACTGTTTTCCACAGTGGCTGCTTCATTTATACTCCTACCAGCAGAAAACATAGGACTTTCAATGTTCTTTGTTTAGCGAGACGTTTGATGTATTCTCCACTGATAACAGCATTGTTTGATTGAAGCTTTAATCCTAAGTAATAGTCATTGAACACATGCATGCACAGGAATAGAAAAAGAAAAGGCACAGCCTTATGGAAACTCTTGAACTATATTCACTTGATTGCATAGCACCTAAAATAGGGACATGTCTTAGGCACCATCCACTCATTCTGTGCATAGGAAACAAGGTCACTAGAGGTGAAATGACATCAGGGATAAAAAATAGAAGTCACTCAGACAGTTGGTTATTGGCAGAGTTAAGGCTCAGACTGTCTTGCAACTCTGAGCCCATTGTTCATTGTCCTACACTATGTACTTAATTCACCTTTTTTTTGGGGGGGGGGTACTAATTCTCAAGTTATGGTTCTCTTCTTTTGCTGAGAAATCTTAGGAAAGTGATGGGTATATCATCTCATCAGAGCCAGGTTTTATTTATCCTTTTATTTCTTCAGGCATTTATTCTACAAATACTTAAAGACTACTAATGTACACCAGAAAATGTGCTGAGAGCTAAGGCTACTGCAGTAAACAGCCTGGGACCATCTTCAGCGCTAACGGGCTGGTAGGAAAGATGGCCACTTGACAAACAGTTGCACAGAGAATGAATTGTAATGGGGCTAAGTGCTGTAAAGGAGAGGTACACGGTGCTCTGAGATGTCCTAGCAAGGAGACCTGCACTATTTCAGTGGCTGAGTGTGTCAGAAAAAGCACTTAGGTTTATAAAATCTAATGTGGTTTGATTTCAAGGTCATCTGAAAGGCTCTCTTAAGCTTCAAAATTCTTCTTCCATCTGCTATGTATGTTAGAATTTAAAGATGTGATATGCCAGTTCTATATTTTCTAATGTACATTTAAATTCTACAGTCTATTAAAATTTAAAATTTTATTTGTAGACTCCCCAACATGCCCTCATTTGCCACCATTGGTCCACCTACTGCACTGAACACTACTGCTCCAGGTGTCGATGGCTTTCTTGTCATTTTGATGGCATGAAACAGAGCATCCTGACTCAGAACGGAGGTATGTCATCCACACAGCAGGGAGGAAGGAAGAGGCCACTGAAAGCTATGGGAGAGAAATGGAAAGATGTGGTGCTTGAGTAGATAGAAGTGATGCAACCTGAGATAAGGGGGGAGACAAGAATAAGGGTGGCCTCTGATCGAGAGAAACAAGCTGGTTCTCAGGAAAGCTGGATTCCTATGGCGTGCAGCTTCATCTTCTTAGCAGAGAATAAAATCAATTTCTTCCTGCCCTGGCTGGTGTTGCTAAGTGGTTAGAGCGTTGGCCCTTGCACCAGAGGGTCATGAGTTCGATTCCTGGTCAAGGGTACATACCTGGATTTCAGGTTTGATCCCTGGCCCCCATCAGGGTGTGTGTGGGAGGCAACCAATTGATCTCTCTCTCTCTCTCTCTCTCTCTCTCTCAACTTCTCTCCCTCTCACATTCCCCTCTCTCCCTCCCTTCCACTCTCACTAAAAATAAAAATAAAAAAATCAATGGATAAAATGTCCTCAGGTAAGGATTAACAAAATAAATTCCTTTATTTTTCATCTATCTCATTTATTTAATTCCTCAATAATTTGGATACAAATGATATACCATGGAATGAGGCGGGGTTAGGGTGCCCTGAATAAACTCAGCTCTTTGCTGATGTGTGGAATGTGAGCATGGCTGTTCTTTTGAAGTTTTAAATTGCTTTTATCTTTGTTAAGAGATGCAGTTTGAATTCCTCTCTGGGGCATATCATTCCTTTGTTATGTTTTACTTGTTTATAAAGATACAGCTTAACATTATGAAATAGATTTTTTACACTGAAAATATTAGTAATTTGTCTGGAAATATAAATGGTTATTTATGGTTGAACCAGCATCTTGGAGACTTTGCTGGCTTTTATTTTCTTGGTGGAGGGAGGAAATGGGGTTATGAAAATGATTTTTTTCTATATATAAATTTCAGATTTAGGATGATTTGTGCCTATGAACTATTTGTGTGTGTGTGTGTGTGTGTGGAAAATTCCATTTCTCTGTTAGTAGACATTGCCAACGAACGGGAAACTACTGAGACTGAAGGGTTTATCTTCTTCCCACCAATGGAAGAAAGACCAAAAAAGAACCTGGACTTGGCCTGACACGATTCAAACCTAATGTCGGTATTAGTTTGCTGGGGCTGCTGTAACGAAGTACCTCAGACTGGGTATCAAGCAACAGAAAGTGATTGCATCACAGTGTGGGGGCTGCAGGTTTGAGACTGAGGTGTTAGCGGGCTTGGTTCCTTGGGAAGGTCCTGAGGAAAGGTCTGTTGCAGCCTCTCTTCCTGGCTTGCAGGTGGCTGTCTCCTCTCTGTGTCTTCCCATCACCTTCCCTCTGTATGTGTCGGTATCTGAACGTCCTCTTCTGGTAAGGACACCAGTCCTATGGGATCAGGACTCACCCTGATGACTTCGTTTTAACTTAATCACCTCTTGAATTATTTGATCTCCACATGGAGCCACATTCTGAGGTACTTCGACATATGAACGGTTTTTTTCACATAGGGAGGGCACAGTTCGGCGCATCAGAATGTCCTGAACATGGTTCAGATGTAATAACCTGGAATTCACTGAGATGTCAGGGCGTATTATTTTGCAGTGATTCTGTTGGAGCCATAAGTTAGGAACATGATCAGGGTTTCTCATGCAGCAAGTCCCACTGTTCTGGAAGAGACTGATTCAGAGGCAAAATAAGTACAGTGTGGCCTTGACTTACGAGTGTCCCGACTAACGAGTTTTTTGAGATACGAGCCATCTCTCAGCTGATTTTTTGCTTTGAGTTGCAAAAAGTGTGGGGTCCACAGGCTCTTACAGTACCACATCTAGTACCAAGAAAACATTACAAGATATGTTATTTCCTTCTTTTATGCCTAAATTTGCTAACAATTCAAGCTGGGGTCTCAGTTATCCTGTAGAGAATCGAGGGAGGACTCTCTTGCAGACTTGGACTTGTGGCAACACAACTTCTCAAACCTCCAGTGTGGTCCTGGAGCTCCAGCAGATCATGTCCCAGGTCACAGCCAGGGGCCTGATGGAAAACTAGAACACGGAGGACCTAAGAGGCTCAGCAGGAAAGAAAGGTGGGTGTGTGCATTTGGAGCTGCAATCTGGCAGATGGAGGGACTAAGCCATTGTAATTTGGTGTTCAAATAAATGTGACCCATTTTATCATCATTAGAAACGAGGCTTTGGTATAATGTTCACAGAGCAATCTTTCTGAAGTCAGATGTGTCATTTACAAATCCTTTATTGGCCGTTCATCTTTATGGAGACAAGAAAACGTTTGGGAAAATGTATGCTTTGTAACCAGACTTTTGCAAGTGCTAAGAACAGTCAAGTTAGTAGTGTCTTAGATTTGAATGTTTAAATATCAACACAGAGCAAACCTTATTGCACATGAACTGTCTCAGTTATTTTTCCATCTGGGATCCTATACGAGAACATTTTGCATTTAGCTGTCATGTCTCATCAGTTTTCTTCATTTTGGAATAGTTTCTCAGGCTTTTCCTTTCCCCAACGCCCTACAAATTTTTATAGAATACTAGAGGCTCGGTGCACGAAATTTGTGCAGGGGAGTGTGTGTCCCTCACCCCAGGCTGCACCCTCTCCAATCTGGGACATCCCTCTCACAATCCAGGACTGCTGGCGCCCAACCGCTCGCCTGCCTGCCTGCCTGATTGCCCCTAACCACTTCCCTGCCAGCCTGATTGAC
>NW_005371555.1:1159378-1160855 GCF_000412655.1 Myotis brandtii
TGTGTTGGAGTGATGGTCAATTTGCATATTACTCTTTTATTAGATAGGATAAGTCTTTCATTTTATAGCAAGGCCCTTAATTAGGTTCTGCCTCATGTTTCCTTCTGATCAGACTCCAGTGAAGGATGGAATTTAGAAACCACCATCTAGATAATGATTGGTACCTGGGTGCTCCTACATCTAGACCCTCTCAGAGGATGAGTGAGGGTCTATATCTATGTATTTATATCTATGCATGTACACATACACACACACACACATCTGTATCAACAACTATTCCCATGTTTATCTGAATATGTATATTAATTAAAAAGCCCACAAGTTCATACTGAAGCTTAACACCCAGCCTAATATTTCAAGATTCTTTCTAGCCTCCCCTTATTTCCATTCTTATAGGATACCTTCTCAGACATGGAGAAACCTGCCTCCCATTATCCTCAATATATTTATGTATTTTCCCTCTCAATTAACTTATTTGCTCAATTTTAAGCTACAATTGTTTCTTCTCTCTGCACCTTCCATGCCACACCATTTAGTCACCTTGCTTCTTCAGACACCAGCATCTCCGTTTCAGCACATCAGCCTAACAATTGGAGGGAGGGAAATGAGATGGAATGGAAGTTGAGAAGGGAAATAAAGATGGAAAGGGCAGGGAAATTTCTTTATTTTTTAGAGTCAGTTTGAGTTGACTTTTCTGTTACTTGCAGCCTTATGCATGCTAAATGATGCCTCCAATAATACATTATTGCATTTATTTGTTCACAGATATGTCCATCTCACTTGATTCTGAGCTATGTAAAAGGCTCATCTGTGTATCTCTCTATCTGTGTATCTCCAGTAGTTTCCACAGTGCTTGTCACATTGTAGGTGCTTGGTAATTGCACACTGTTCCAGTGACACAAAAACAATGAAAACATCATTGTCCTCATGAGCTAGTAGAAATAACTGACACAATTAGGTAATCTCTGTAATGGATACATTGGAAAGTGCTATGGGCATAGAGGGAGAATAAATAAGTCTAAATAGGATTTTGCCAATATAAACAGAAGTCAGAGATGTCTTCAGGTAATATATACCTTTTAAATATATTTGTTTAATTTGTGTAGAAATTACTGAGAATTAAAAGGCAGGTTAAATAGTTGTATGTTCTGAGTGAGGGCATTAAAATTGTAAACTGAATGAATGGTTGAATAAAATTCTTGAAAATGGTGAGACTAATCAAATTGCATCTTCCCAGTGGCAAAACTTATTTTAATAGCACTTATTAAAAACCTCAGAAGAATTTATTGTTTTCTAGCAGAATCAGACTGGGGTTATTTCAACAACACCAACAATGGTAATAAATTCCTCTCCATGGTATAGGTTTTCCCCGATTCCACTTTTCCAGAAAATGACAGTGACACCTCTTTTTTATTTATCATTATTACTAGATGCCTGGTGCATGAAATTCATGCACAGGAGGGGGGCTCCCTCAGCC
>NW_005371555.1:1160929-1201343 GCF_000412655.1 Myotis brandtii
TAATCCTCACCTGAGGATATTTTTCCATTGAATTTTAGGGAGATTGGAAGAGAGAGGGATAGACAGACATAAACATTGATGTGATAGAAACACATTGATTGGTTGCCTGTGCAGGAGCCCCAACCAGGGCCAGGGCAGGGGGAAAGCCTTCAACCAAAGTACATGTCCTTGACAGAAATAGAACCCGGGACCCTTTGGTTTGCAGGCCAAGGCTCTATCCACTGAGCCAAACTGGCTAGGGCGACACTCCTCTGTAGGAAGCATTCTTTGGGCATTTTATGATCAGGAACACACAGAAGGCAACGTCAGAGAAAAGAGCCCAAGGTCACAGAATGTGTGAGCAATGGAGCCAGAACTGGATCTCTCACTCCAGGCTTTTCCCAGAGCCCACCCTGAGAAGGAGGCCTGCAAGGACGGGTCTTACATTTTTGCAGTGTTTTTGGAGAGTCTGGGACCGAAGTTGGTTCACCTAACTCACTAACAACAGCCTCCCATCATGTGGTTAAACTACACAGTCAACAAGTAACCCCGGTTCACTGGCGCCACGTCGTCTGTCTTCATAACTTACACAGCAGGAGGGGTGGCACTGATCAGGGTTAACAGCAAACCCGGGAAGGATCACTCTAAATAAAGCCTGAACCAATGCGCATCTGCCGGGGCCTGATGCATGGTAAATTGCATTTGCAGTTGGCCAAATGGAAAGTGATATATGTTGGGCACAAGAATAATAAATACAGGGAACGATCAATTGAACCTAACTAAAGTGGTGCGGCTTTGAAAGACGACTTAGAGTTATATCTTCCAAACATGGCTAAAAAAAAAGGACTCAATTAAAAAGTAAATTGGAAAACTATAAAGTAGCTGACACAAATACAAGGTTAAGTTTATGGAAGTTATAAATGCTAAACAGTTTCCCTCTACGATTCCAATTTCTGCCCACTCTCTGATTCTCCCTGTGCGTTCCATTTCTTTTTATGAGTATTATTACTCAACGGGAGCACAATCGGTTATATCTGAGCCATTCCTTGTAAGGTTTGTGTCAATAATTTTTATTGAAATAGGACAAAAACAGACGAGTTTGTGTCCACAAGCGTGCATAAATAGGAAAGAAAAGCAAATTATTATGCTATGAGGGTACCAGCAGGAGTCTTTGAACCGAAGGGGAGAAAAGAAGCAACTTTCCCCGTGGAGAGAATAGAATGTGCTCCATTTCACCACCTAATACAATTATGACAAAGCCGTGGCTTTGAACAGTCTCTGTGCATGGAGCTTTGTGCCAGGGCCATAGTGAGGATCTGCAGGCCCCCAGGCTGGTGGATCACATCTAGCAAAAATAGTCCCGCCTTAGGGATGGAGAGTGACGTGAGGGGTGAGACCAGTTTGCCCCAGCCGGGGCGATCATAAGAAACCTGCCAGGAGATCCTTATTTTAAATACAGATTGGCGTACCCTTTAGGAATCCGAACCTCCTTGGGCACGAAAGGGAGGCAGATACTATATTAACTATCTTCCCAGTTTCAGGGCTTGGAGATTACAAACATATAATAACTAATACCAGGCTCGGTTCTGACTGGAGGGACAGGAACGGGGGGAGTCATGAAGTGGGAGACGGGATCTCTCTGTCGGCAAAAACACCCTGCCACCAGCACGGACGCTCTTCTAGACAGGGGAGCGTCTTCCCTGTTTTGGTCTCCAGTACCCAGTGCCAGGTACACACTGGCACTCGGTGAGTGGATCCTTTCCTGTTGGTTTGGTCACCTCTAAAAACACAAGCAGGTACATGAATGGCAATCACAAATGTGTTAAGCTGCTTAGCACCTATTTTACATATCCAGCAAAACGGTTGGGATTAATAGCCAATAAGAGTAATCCTGAGTAATGAACAATAATCGTGGCTAGAAGGATCATCGTCATCCACATGCAAAGCATAAGGGAGCAGGAAGTCAAAAGGCAGGGGCCCCAGGTTGGTCCGAGTCCTCAGGGTGCTGGGCGGCCGTCCCCTGCCTCCTGCCCTGCCATCACCCAGGCTAGCTGTACAGAGGAGAGTCAGTCTTGCTGTGAAGGCTGAGGCGGGCGGGGGAAGGGGCACTCTCTCCTTTGTTCCCTTCCGGGAGCCCTTTTAATGAACTGTCTAGTTGGCAAGTTATTCTCTTTTGTAAGACTTTTGGTCTTATCTGGGTCATATGTAAATTAGCCAGCCCCAGTATGTGGATCTCAATAGAGATAATCGTTTACATAAAAATAAATGCCAACCCCATCAGGCTAACTCACTTGGAGCAAAACATGTTTACAAGTTAATTTCTCTTTCTGTCTACACACTCCTTGTTTATCACCAGGCACTTTCCTGTCATCATCTTTGTTCCTCTGCTTCCCATCCTCTAAGCTTGGAGTCCTTTTGCTCTTGCTAACAGATTTGACTTGTTTTTACTCCTAATATCAGAAATCAAACTGATTCAAACTTATGTGTTATGGTTGAGTTTTTTCAAAAAAAATAAACATAACAGCAGCCTAGAATTACTAGTAGAGTCTACAGGTTAGAAATCACTGATCTAGCCTGGCTGGTGTGGCTCAGTAGTTGGGCATGAACCTATGAACCAAGAGGTCACAGTTCGATTCCCGGTCAGGATACATGCCTGGGTTATGGGCTCAGTCCCCAGTAGGAGGTGTGCAGCATGCAAGAGGCAGCCAATCAATGATTCTCATCATTGATGTTTCTCTCTCTCTCTCTCCCTTTCTCTCTGGAATAAATAAATAAATAAATAAATATTAAATTTAAAAAGAAAGAAAGAAAGAAATCTCTGATCTAAAGCTAAACCACATAACCTGGCCTGCCCTCAGGTATGTAGAGAATGGATTAGCCCCAGATAAGAGCCCACATATGAGTTTTGCTTGTTTTACATTGCAGTGTGTATGTGCATGAATGTGTGTGCTTGTATATTTAGTGAATTAGTTGCTAATGTTTAAAGAGTAATTTCACAGAAACCCAGTCTCTACATCCAGCTTCTTTAGAAACTAGGAAGACTTATGAGCTTGAATTGTAGCTGGCTCATTGGCAAACACTTGGGATATGCTTTCTATTCTCAGTGTTGGCCTATTTCATTCACTGACTTTCCTGCCTGGTCCCAGTAGCCTTTTAAATTTGCTGCCCCCAACTAGCAAACAGCAGCCCTGGGCAAATTCCTGGTGGAAGGAACAAGTCCTTCAGCCCTGAAGGGAGCTCTGGGTGGCACTTATAGCACCTACCATACCCCACTCCTCTGCTTACCTGCTTTCTCTCTGGCTCTTCATTGCTACTGATATATAGCCAAGCTCTCGATTTTTGCAATACTTTTTGCAAGTATTTCCCCTTCTTTCCAACTCTAATGTATAAGTTCTTTTACCCCGTCCTAGGCTCTCTTACATTCTCTCTCAATATTTTCTCTTCGGTATGTCAGCATTTACTGAATTATGATATTCATTCTACTGATGGAATCAAAGTTGATTTTAGATGCTTGTTAAACTAGAATATATCATTTTAAACAGGAGATTTCACAGATATTATTGCTTTGAAAGCCATTAAAGTGGGGATGTAAGTGCACATTTTACTTGATTTCTAGAAGTGCTGCACAGCTATGGCAAATGTCGTGACTCAGATTAGAACCACTGTCCTAGGCAATTTCGTTCTTTTCCTGGCTGGAACAACTGACATGTGGACAGTTCCATTTATAGCTCTAACTTATTGGAGTTCAGGCTCTTATAGCTGACTGCCTAATTGACAGCTCTTCTTCAATATCTCACAACCTCCTTAAACATATTATGTTCAGAACTGAATTCTTGGGCTCCCTTGACTCAGATTAGAACCACTGTCCTAGGCAATTTCATTCTTTTCCTGGCTGGAACAACTGACATGTGGACAGTTCCATTTATAGCTTTAACTTATTGGAGTTCAGGCTCTTATAGCTGACTGCCTAATTGACAGCTCTTCTTCAATATCTCACAACCTCCTTAAACATATTATGTTCAGAACTGAATTCTTGGGCTCCCTTTCCCTAACTCTTCCCTGTCTATTCATAGCCACTTCAGCAAGACCTGTGTTGTTCCACCCAGAAACCTCGAAGTCTTTCTTGATTTCTTGTTCTCTTTCACCCAGCACATGTAATCCTGAAGAATTTCTTTTGATTCTGTTTCCATGCTATTTGAATTCATCCTCTCTGTCTCCCCATTGCCAGCACTTCAGTTTGGCTGCGGATTATTTCTTTCCTGTGCTCTATTGACACTGTCCTTCCTGGTCTCCACCCCATCATGCCCGCAGAGGACAGCGTAATGTTTTTACAAACGTAAGTCTGATAATGTAACTCTTTTGGCTATTACCCATCAGTGACTCCCCATTGCACTTTAAATAAAATCCAAACTGTTTTATATGGTCTCTAAGACCACACTCATTCATGTCTCCAGTTTCATTTTGTACCACAGTCTTCCTTGCCCACTGTTCTCTAATGAAATTGCCTTTTTTATTTTCTGTTCTTAGAACACTTCTAGCTCTT
Organism: Myotis brandtii; assembly: GCF_000412655.1. Classification (NCBI taxonomy): domain Eukaryota; kingdom Metazoa; phylum Chordata; class Mammalia; order Chiroptera; family Vespertilionidae; genus Myotis; species Myotis brandtii. Next base: position 1,165,452 of record NW_005371555.1, read on the forward strand.
TTTGAAATCAGGACCTTTGCTCATATTGTTTCTTCTTCCTGAAATACTGTTCTCCTGGCTCTTGGATGATACTTCAAGTCCCACCGTGAATGTTACCTTTCCTTACTGTCTTTGTTTGACCAGACTAGCCCACCTCCCTGCCCCACCCTGGTCATTCTTTTGCACTGCCCTCCAATTATTTGATTTCTAGTGCTGGCCATAACTTTAATTGTAGATTTATTTATTTGTTACTTGCTTATTGACTCTCTTTCCCATTGGAATGAAGGCTCCCTGAGAGTTCTTCATTGTATACCTAGCACTTGTGACAGTGGCCAGTAGAGTAGATTTTCAAACATATTTTTTCAGCGAGTGAATGAGTAAATGGCGTGAATATACTTATTAAACTCTTCTTTACCACCTCATAGGAAATATTTTCTTCTTCACTGAGGTCTTGCAATTTATCTGTGAAGGGGGAAAAAAGTTTTGTCCCTTGTGTGGCCTTGGAGGCACCTCAGTCTTCTTTCTGGTGGCTTTGCTACGAGCTATCAGCAGGCCTGGGCTGGCTCAACAGTAGGACAGCAAATCTGTGGCCCATAAAGACTGTTGATTTTCAAGATCTCCTGGCTGGCTCAGCATGCCTCAGTTTGTTGCCTTTTCTAATGGCAGAGTCTTCTTAAAGATGCTTCCCCGGAACACATATAGCTCACGTCATTGCACAGTAGTGTTCCCCTAGTCCCTCCTCCTCCATATAAATACGTGAAGTGGTGCCAGGCCAAGGACTCACCGCTTCCCAAGAACACATATAGCTCACGTCATTGCACAGTCAGTGTTCCCCTAGTCTCTCCTCCTCTATATAAATACGTGAAGTGGTGCCAGGCCAAGGACTCACTCCAGGAGCCCAGCCTAAGCATGGCTCTCATTGGGACAATGAGAGCTTGGGGGGGACCCAATGGATTCTTCTCACTCTGCTTGTGTGCCCTTGAATTTAGCACAGCAAGTTATTAGGTATATTTTAGGAAATTGGTATCAGTCATTTCATTATGAATGGGGGCATTTTTCATTATATATTCTAATTCATTGCTACTGACATATAGCCAAGCTCTTGATTTTCTACATTTTTTTATACTTGGCTATCTTCCTAAACTCTTATTACTTTAAATAGCTTTTCAGTTTATTAGCTTGCGATTTCTGGGTAAAAATATAAATCATATCATCTGCAAATAATGACTGTTTGTCACCTCCTTTCCAGTGGTTATACATCTTAATTTTATGGTCATATTTCAGTCTCTGCAATTTAAAGAATAATGTCACACAACAGATCATTAATGAGCATCATTGTTTTATTTCTGATTTGAATGGAAATGCCTCTAGTGTTTATTGTTAAATAGGATGTTGATTGATGTCAGGTAGCCTTTACTACATCAAACATGTTTCTTATTTTCCTACTTTAATAAAAAAATTGTTCCCATAGATTATTTTCAAGTGTTAGTGTCTAATTTGAGGCTCAGCCTGCTTCCTTGCAACTTCTTTCTTTTGGTCCCATTTTATAGATAAGCGTGTTTCTTGTTCATGTTTCTGATATTTGAGATTTGTAATCCTGCTAAGCTTCCCTTGTTCAAGATTCTTCACACTGTCCCACGTGCACTTGATTTTTAGACCTTTCATCACATGAATTATTCTCCAGACTTTCTCCTGTTGCCAATGTCTCTTTAACTTATGATTGATCAGCTCTGGAAGTCTATTATTTTTTTTTCCTGGAAAGAATATATATATATTTATTTCTGGGGTCCTAAAATTTTAACTCACAGAAATACAATGAGGAATCCCTTAGGAATATAGGTCAACTTGGGGACATTATTGATGCTGTTCTGAAGGTGTCACACTCAGAAACAGGTTGGAGGGGACCTATGCTTTCCAGGTACCATGAAATCCCGGAGGAGTTCTGTCTCTCATATACTTTTAGAGTTATAAAAATAAATGTTATTCCTGGTAGAACATAAGCACTGGGACATGAAGTTTGTTTGTAAGAAGTTGCTGTAAGGGATTTTGAATGTTCATTGCCTCAAAATCATGAAATAAAATGTCAGCTCCAAAACTCGGCCTGGGAAAAATATGACCAGCCCATAGGCATCAGTGACAGAACTATTAAGCGACCCTGGGAGAAGGTTCTTACCTGTAAACATTATGAATTACTCTATGTTTTGACAATCATAATGTAATAATTTCTGTTATAAGTTTATTGTCATGCCAACAAATTTCTCTATGGAAGGAATAATGAGGCTACTTTCAGAGCCCCAGAGGTTTATTCCACAACAACTGGAGGCAGGAGGAAAGGAATGTAAGCTTTCTACACCTGGCCTCACACCTCTCTCTACATTTCTAGAGATGTCTCCAAATGTCTCCTGGGTGTTTGTCATTGAATGTTCCTTTAAGTACCTTGATCTCAAAATTTATTTTCCCCTCAGTTAAACCCCTTCCCTTTCCAATTTCCTGTTTGAATGTGGCAGAGATCGGTTCTCATTTCCCAGGATCTACTGTATCCTTCTAACATAGTAATAGAATGTCTAACTATTGACTGGACAAATGGCCACCCAAAATAATATCTACCTAATTTTTTTTAAATCTTCACCCGAGGACATTTTCATTGATTTTTAGAGAGAGGGAAAGGGCCAGAGTGAGAGAGAGAGAGAGAGAAAAAGAGAGAGAGAGAGAGAGATTGATCAATTGCCTCCTGTAGGTGCCCCAACCATGACTAGTGATTGAACCCACAAGGCTAGGCATGTGCCCTGACCAGGAATCAAACAAGCAACCCTTCAGTGCACACGGGACAACACCCAACCAACTGAGCCACACCAGTCAAGGTAAGTTGCAGGTTTTTGCTTTTTATCACTTTGAATAATTCATGCCAATCCTTTCTGGCCTGAAATGTTTCAGTTGGAAAATCAGCTGACAGTCTTATGGGAGCCTCCTTATAGGTAACTAACTGTATCTCTCTTGCTGCTTTTTTGTTGTTAGTACTCACCTGAGGATATTTTTCTGTATGTTTTTTTTTTTAGAGAGAGTGGAGGAAGGGGAAGAGGCAAAGAGAAAGAAACATTGATGTAAGAGAGATACATGATTGGTTGCCTCCCACCCACACCATGATTGGGGCCAAGGATAATGCCTGCAATGAAAATACATGCCCTTGACTGGAATTGAACCCATGACCCTTTAGTCTGAGGGCTGATGATCTAACCACTGAGCAAACCAGCTAGGGCTCTCTTACTGCTTTTAAGATTCTCTGTCTGTAACCATTGACATTTTAATTATAATGTATCTTGGTCTGGGCCTCTTTGGGTTCGTCTTGATTTGGACTATGTGCTTCCAGGACTTGTTTCCTTTTCCTTCTACCAGGTTAGGGAAATTTTTGGTCATTATTTCTTCAAAGAGGTTCTCGATCCTTGTTCTCTCTCTCTTCTCCTCTGGTTCCCCTATGATGTGAATGTTGTTATGCTTCATGTTGTCCCAAAGGTCCCTTAAACCATCTTCATTTTATTTCTTTTTTCTTTTTGCTGCTCTGATTAGGTGTGTTTCTTTTTACCTTGTTTTCCAAATTGTGGATTTGAGCCTCTGCTTCATCCAGCCTACCATTTGTTCCTTCTAGTGTATTCTTAATTTCACATATTTTTTTTCTTCATTTCTGACTAGTTCCATTTTATGGTTTCTATGTTTTTTCATGCTGTTAAGCATCCTTATAACCATTACTTTGAACTCTATCTCTGATAAACTGCTTGCCTCCATTTCATTTAGCTCCTTTTCTGGAGATTTCTCCTGTTCTTTTATTTGGAGCATGATTTTTGTCTCCCCATTTTGGCTGCCTCTTTGTGTTTGCTTCTATATATGAGATAGGTCTTTTTTGACTCTTAGTCTCAGTGGTGCATTTTTTTGATCACCTGAGCTGGGTGCTCTGGGAAGGTCCATCTTGTGGGCCCTCCTGCTGTATTTGAATCTTGATTGCTATTGGTCCATTTCTACATGGGATCAGCCCTCAGTCTGCTGACTGTAGGCTCATCCTCAACCATGATGTGTGATCTGCTTTGAGGTGCTGACCACATGGAGTGGAATTTGCCTCAGCAGGTTCTGGTGCCTGCCGTGATCTCCCTTTGGATATGCCACTTGTGAAGCTTATTAGATCCTGCTTTGATGTTATCTGAGGTTGGCCATTGGGTGTGTTGCTGCTTGGGAGGGACTCTGATGCAGGCTAATGTCAGACGCTGTCTGTGACTGGCTTGGCAACCTATTTGGAGCTAGAAGCAACCCCCAGTTTATGGCTGCCTCTGCTGAGCCTATGTGTGCACACAAAAGACCAAGCTGTGCATTGAGGCTTTCACCAGCATTGGGCCCAGGGGCAGGTCAGCAAAAGTCCCAAGGCACCCTGAGATCTGCCCTTGCCTGCCAGCTACCTGTTAGGTTCAGTCACTGAAAGAGCCTCTGGTGGTACTAGAGTTGCATGAGGTAGGTTCTTTGTGAGTCATCAAGTAGGAGTGAATGGTGTTCACCAGATTGATATAGGTTCAAACTTGGTATCAGTGCTGGGTCTGAGGCCACTCAGCAAATGTCCCCTGGTAGATCAAGTCCAGCTGCCATCTGCTGGGAGCTCGCACACCTTGTGTTGGGGAAGAGCCCCAGGGAATCATTAAGGCAAGGCCAATAGAATTTATCAGGTCTTAACAGACCAAGATTTGGCCATGTAAGGGAAGGCTCTGTTTTGGATGGGTGTGAGAGGGAAAAATGGCCCCTGTTCTAAAGACACAACTCAGTCTATTCCAGATTCTGCTGGGAGGAGACAGTGCTTAGCAGGGTGGGGCCACCAGGAGTTGGGAGGATGGGCTTACAGTTCTCCTATGAGGTGAAAGCTCCAACATGTTCATGGGAAAGAGGGAGGAATGTCCCCCACCTCAAAGCCACACAACTCAATCACTGCCCAGACCTCTACACCCTGGCCAACGCAGCAGACTCCTCCATTTGGTGTAAGTTCTGCAGGATGAGATGGGAGGGAATCCAAGTGGTGGGGATATTGCTTTTCTCTAGGCTGATGCCATCCTGAGGGGCATGCTGCACCCAAGACAAATGGCACCTGCAGTATAGGGGAGGGCCTCAGCACAGGGATTCTGGTGGCTGTCCCTTCAGTTCTCTCTCGAGAACTCAAGCCTCAGACTCTCCTCACGTGACTGTAGTTCACTCCACCCTTCCTCCGCTGGATCCCCTGTTGAGTAGCTGTGTTGGCCCTTTAATAGGGCACTAGTGTCTCTAGCAAACTCCTGTCTTTTCCTGACCAACCGAAAACCCGCTGCTTTTCACAGCCAGATCACAAGCCTCAGACTCTCCTCACGTGAGAGTCTGAGTTCACTCCACCCTCCCTCCGCTGGATCCCCTGTTGAGTAGCTGTGAACAAAACTTTGTGTGTTGGCCCTTTAATAGGGCACTAGTGTCTCTAGCAAACTCCTGTCTTTTCCTGACCAACCGAAAACCCGCTGCTTTTCACAGCCAGATGTTATGTGGGTGCCTCTTCCTGGCTTTAATGCTCTGGGCTGGGAAGCCCAACTTGGGGTTGAGGCCCCACACTTTTCAGGAGGAACCCCCCGCAGCTGAGATATCCTTCAGAACCTCAGCTGCCACTGCAGGAGTGAAGCCAGCTCTTTTTGCATCTCCACCCTTCCTACCAGTCTCAGCGTGGCTTCTTCTGTAAATCCTTGGTTATGAGACTTCTGTTCCACTAGTCTTTAGTTGGTTATTCAGGATGATTGTTTATAATTTAGTTGTAATTCCAGTTTTGTCCTGTGAGTGTAGCTCCCACCTACTCTGCCCCCATCTTGGATGCTCTGCAGCACATTCTTAATCATTCACTCTGCTTTCACACTCTCCTCATGTTATTCCATCGTCAGTACTTCCCAATGAAGTAACATTGTCACAGGACTCTTTTGTGTCCACATCTCTGTTATCTTCAAGATGAAATGGAAACTTTTGAGAATGTCATTCCAGGCCTTTTGCCATACTCTCCAAATTCACTATTCCAGCGTCTTTTCCTGGCCACCCTCCATCCACTCCAACTCCTCTGAATGCATCATCCATTCCCCAGTCTCAGTGACCTCTTTTTATGTTTCCAGCCTGTTCACTAGACACTTCCTACTACTACTTTCAGCTTTTCTCTCTCTGGAAAATATCTAATTATCACTCAAAATTCAGCTATCATATATTGTAATAATAGGTAAATTTTTTTTGGAGTACTTAGCAGATTCTGGGCACTGTGCTATAAACTTGACATGTCTCATTTAGTCCTCATGACAGCCCTAAGAAATGAGCCTTTGACTATTGTCCCCATTCTAAAGATGAAAAAAAGAAAGATTAAATACTTTGCATAAGGTCATACAGGTCAGGTACATATAGATGGTAGAAACCGTTTATTCAAGCCTGGACAGTCTGACTCTAAAATGCATGCTCTGAACTGTGATAGATATTTTGCCTCCCTCTTAGCATGTTTTATTCAGTTACTCATATATAACCTCCTCTCTGAAGCTTTCCCTTATTGGCCCACCTCTGTGATTCTACAGTACTTGTTCTTGCTTACTAGATGGTCTGTGAGTGATTTATTTGTCTACCTTCTCCTCTAAGAGTCTGTGGCACCCCCCACAGCTGAGATATCTCTCCGGGACCTCAGTTGCCATCTGTGGGTGCCTGGCCAGCCCCTTTGCACCTCCACCCCTCCTACCAGTCTCTATGCGGTTTCCACCTTCAGTTCTTGGGTATCAGGGTTCTTTCCCATGAGTTTTCCATGGATTATTCAGGAAGTCTTTCCATATTTCAGTTGTAATTACAGCTTGTTCCTGGGAGCATGTCCATGCAGCATCCTCCTACTCAGATGCCATTTTTAATCTCTCTTCTAAGAATGTAAACTTTTCAGGGCTGGGGTTATAGCTTCTCTATTTTGTAACCTCAGAATTAGTAAAGTTCCCCAGCACAGTAAAAAATCACAATAAAGGTTATAAATTAAAGTGTTTAAGCCTAAAGAACGATCAAATATGAATATAAAAACTCAACTCTTTTAATACATATTGAAACTTTTCTTTTGCACAGCCCCCCACAACTTCAGTTGTTAACCTAATTTTAACAACTTGCTAATTAATCTTTGCCTATAGATTGCCCCCTTCAAATCACTCTCCACTTATCCATCACTGATCTCTCCACAACATGTCTGATCATGTTACCCTCCTATGTACAACCCTCCACGAACCCCCACAGCGTTCATGATAAAATGCCAACTCTCAGGATGACAGGTAGTGTCCCTCCAGATTGGAACTTGCCTATCTTTCCAGTTTTACCTTTCCCCACTCTGGAATTTGTATTCTTCTCTCTTGCTGCATGGAACAACGTATAGTGCCCAACTAAAAGCCAGGTGTAATTCTTTCTTGCCTTTTCTGCCTCACTGTGTCCATCGGTGCTCGTCCAGCTTTAAAGTGGTATGAAACACCTGGGGGCCTGGGTAAATTGCAGTCTGATTCAGTAGGTCTGTGGTGAGGTCTGACATTCTGAATTTCTAACAAGCTCCCTGGTGACGGTCATGCTGCTGCGGCTGACATGCACACCACATGTTGAGTATCACAGGTCTAGAGTAAGACCTTCTAAACCTGCACACTGACCACAGATAACCTCCTCTTCCAGGAATCACTAGATGATTCCCCATCTAGTGCGATGGGAAAGTAACATTCATCTCCATATTCTCAGGTCCTAGCTCCCTACCTGGGACAGAGGGGATAGTCAACACATTCTCACCACATGAGTCCTGAGTATTCACTCAGTGGGCAGAGTACTTGTGGAATGGAAGCCTAGGTTAGAGACATGTGCCTGGTACAGTGGGACACAGTCCAATTCACAAACTAACACCTTGGGAGCCTATCCTATGTGCAAAGGACTGTGATTGATGTTCGAGGTGCAGAAAAAAGAAAGATAAAACCTCTACTCACAGGGTCATATAGAAAAGCTAAGGATTCAGACCAGCATCTAGATCACTATACCTAGCATGGTATGATACATGGCAAAAAATGACTTATTGACCTCCCAATGATGAATACTCTGAAGAAGGGATGGTTTGTTCTTCACAGGTGATTGGGGATGTGATCATGGCCATATAAATTGAGACTGTTGGAAAAAGTGGACATCTAACAAGAGATTGATGGAAGAGATGTTTCAGTTAAAGGGAACAGGATGAGGAAACTTTTTAGCCTTTTTCCCTACTGAAATGCACATAATTCAGTGGTATTCCCACATGTTACTATGGGTATGTGTTACTATGGGTATGCAGCTCTTCCCTCCTTTCTCTTAGATCTTAAGTAAGTGAGTGCTGTGTGGTTGCAGAGATAATCTTTGAATCTGCTCTAATTTATTTAAAAATAATTTGAAAACATAGCACTCATGCTATTACTAGTAACAAACAGCATATGAGATTTCTCATAATTGAGTGGAATATTATAGCAATGACTTCGCCCTGCAGCTGAGAATCCATCAATAAATGCAAAGTGGTGTGAGAATGCATACCTTTGGAGCATTATCAAGAAACAAAGTGGCAGTAAAACAGAATGGTTAGGAGCAGTAGAGAGGTCTACATTCTGACTGTCTGGGGACCAACATCAACTCTACTGCCCACCATTTATGTGTCCTTGGGCACAGTGGAGATGAAGCTAGTGTTTTTATCCACAGAACTGTGTGATAATTAAATGGATATACTAGTATACAAGCTAAATGTTTAGAATGGTTCTTGGCTCGTGGTACATGTGCAGTGATTGTTGACAATTGTTATTCCAGCATGCGTGGTGTGTAGATAGGCTGACCATATTATTTATTGTCCTACTCAGGCCCCTTTGAGAGTGAAAAGGGGAACCATCTATATTTGCTTGGCTCATGGTACACATGCAGTGATGCTGACAATTGTTATTCCAGCATGCGTGGTGTGTAGATAGGCTGACCATATTATTTATTGTCCTACTCAGGCCCCTTTGAGAGTGAAAAGGGGAACCATCTATAATTGCAATAGGACAATAAGCATAAACCAAGACATGCCAGGAAAACCGGATGTGCAATATCCTAAGTGTAAGGTATGTTGTAAAAGATGAAGTTTTAAAGGCGAACTGGGGTCATTTATTGATTATTCATATCTTGGAAGCATGAAAAAAATTAGACCTATTCCTTTAATATTAACACTTTGACATTTGAGCCTTGGCCAGTGTTTCTCAGTGGTGAGAGTGTCAGTCCACACACCATTCAAGGGCACATGCCTGGGTTGCAGATTCAATTCCTGGCCCCGGTCAGGATGCATGAGAGAGGCAACCAATTGAGTGTCTTTCTCACATTAATGTCTCTCTGTCTCCCTCCTTCCCTCGCTTCCTTCCACTCTCTCTAAAAAAAAAATAATGGGAAAAATATCCTCGTGTGAGGATTAACAAAAAATAAGTAATAAAACCTTGACATTTGAGTGTGTTTCACCTAATTAGGAAATGATAATAATAATAGTAACAATAATAATAATAATAATAATAATCACTATTTATGGAGTGAACATTTTGTTCCAGGTTCCCCACCTACTTCTCATGGATTCTCACATTGACCCTGTAAGATGGCCATTATCCCAGCGCTCATTTCTTGTGGTTGATGTCACAAGTTGCCACAAATCTGGTGGCTGAAAAGAACAGAAATTTATCCTCTGATAGTTCTGGACACTTAAAATCAAGGGGTCAACAGGGCCACACTCCCTCTGAAGATTCCAGGGGAGAATCCATTCCTTGCTTCTTTCAGATTCTGGTAAATCCCAGAGTTCCTTGGCTTCTAGCCACATCACGTCAAGCTCTGCCTCAGCGGCTACATTGGCTCCTCCTCCTTGTGTGTCTGTCCCCCAAACTCCCTCCATCTTTCACCTAGAAGAATGCATGTAGGCCGGCCCAGATGATACTGGATAAGCTTCCCCTCTCAAGATTCTTAATTTAGTCACATCTTTTGCCATAATAATAATAATAATAATAATCACTATTTATGGAGTGAACATTTTGTTCCAGGTTCCCCACCTACTTCTCATGGATTCTCACATTGACCCTGTAAGATGGCCATTATCCCAGCGCTCATTTCTTGTGGTTGATGTCACAAATTGCCGCAAATCTGGTGGCTGAAAAGAACAGAAATTTATCCTCTGATAGTTCTGGCCAAGTAAAATCAAGGGGTCAACAGGGCCACACCCCCTCTGAAGATTCCAGGGGAGAATCCATTCCTTGCTTCTTTCAGATTCTGGTAAATCCCAGAGTTCCTTGGCTTCTAGCCACATCATGCCAAGCTCTGCCTCAGCGGCTACATTGGCTGCTCCTCCTCATGTGTCTGTCCCCCAAACTCCCTCTGTCTTTCTCCTTGAAGAATGCATGTAGGCTGGCCCAGATGATACTGGATAAGCTCCCCCTCTCAAGATTCTTAATTTAGTCACATCTTTTGCCATATAAGGAAATATTCACAGATTGTGGATATTAGGGCAAGGACATGTGTTGGGCGGGGGGGCGTCATAGTCAACTCACTACAATTCATATTTTATAGAAGAGAAACTAGATCTTAGAGACTTCATTCACTGGCCCAAGATTGTCCAGGTAGCAAGGAGATGCACCCCAATGATAAACCGTTACATTTACAAGTGCATGTTCCCTAATGTGGCTTTGAGGCTCTGGGCCGTGGATATGGAGCAAGAATAGGTAGCACTGAGCTCCATCTGGTGATGGCTTAGTCCTTCGGAGAAAAGGACACCATAAGAAATTCACAACAAACAGCTTAACCCTTGCACGATCCCCTAATTCAACAGTGATGATAAATCAGAACCATGGGCATTAAAGCTCAAACCAAGGGGAGCAAACTTCCCCTGTTAAGTTTCTCACAGAATAAGCTCCGAGTCCTAGTCACAGGGATAGATGCAATGAGATTTTGATATTTTTCATATTTTACATCAACTAGTTTTATGAAAACAACACAAGTGGTTTTGTTTTATTTTGTCAGCCTGAGGGGATACAGGAGAGGGACCGAGAGGAACACACCTCGCCAAGGTACCGACTTTGCTGGGAATGAAAGGGATGGTGAGTATGAGGTGGAAGAGCATCGAGTTTATTGGATTTCTGTAGAACAAGATCTCGCTCTCTGCCCAGGGCATCCCTGTGTAAAACATTCCATTCCACTCTACACAGATACTTGAATAACAGCCACAACATGAATCTGACTCAGCCAAAGTGAAAGAAATCCACCTCTTGTCCATGGCCATCTCGGGGACTGCTCAGGTCCTGCGTCCATCCTGCGCTCCACCCCACACACTGTGTTCAGCGTGGCGTCACATTCCTTTCTCTGTCATCACATCTTCTGCTGGGTCTGTCTTCCCTTCCAGGCCCCGAGAAACCGAGGGCATTGGAACTGTGCCTGGCATGCATATGTTGATTGAATTAAATAATATATTGTTTATTCTCAATGATCAGTATGGGTCCAATGCAAAGAAGAAACAAAAATAAATGTTTTTTGAAGGAAAGGCTGAACCAACCAGAAACACATAGTTAAGAGGCTAAGAGTGTCTAGAGGAGCTCATTTAGGAAAAACTGATGATGGATGATGAGAGGAAAGGTGAGCAGAGGGAGGTGGCTGGAGGCCACGGTCAGTGCTAGGTTCAGGCTGTATTCCGTTGGCTGCCAATTCTCAGGCACATACGTGGCACAGGGAGGTAGGCATTTCTCGGAGGAGGGACATCAAGTGAAGGAAAGGACAACCCAAGTGCAAGGAGCAAAGGTCTCTATTTTCCTGGGAATGTATGCGAGTAGCCTTGCCTAGCGAGCAGGTGGATCTACTCTTTCCCTCAAACCTGCAGCAGAAAAGAGGAGAAAGTGCTAAGAAAAGAAGGAGAATTAGAAAAGACCCAGACAAGGCAGGTGAGGCGACTGAAATTTCTGAGCAGCTGTCACCTGGAGGTGGGATGAAGAACGATGTCAAATGGGGCTAAACTCTGAAATAGTTGCCCACCATTTTCTCAAAAATCTTGGTGTTGTGGTAGCCCACACGCACTAAATTTACCAGAGGATTCTGGTAACTCACATCCCATGGTGGGGCGAGTATTGGTGTGATGTGAGGGTACCCGTGTCTGTGGTGAACTTTGAGAGGCCCCAAGATCAAAGGATATACATACTGGTTCGCCCAGCAAGCGGCCAAGGGAGGGGACCCACCAGCTCCCAGACCACTGAACCCACTCTCCCTCAGAAGCCGTGATGCAGACTCAGGCACAGGGGCGCCAAGATGTGCCAGCTCCAACCAAATATTAAATTATAGAGAGCACAGGGGACATTGGGCTAACCTGCATACACGTGTTAATTCTCCATAGTTGCCATCTTCATCTTTGACTGTTGCCATAGCCAGCCTTACTGGGACAGTCCTGTTCGAGTACCAAGCTGTGGATTTGATAAGCTGAATATTGATAGATCAGAACAGTCTAGCTGCTGTTTCTTCTTTCTCCGTTGGGATTCATTGGAACAAATGGAAGAACCAGCCATTGTCTTTGGTACTTGGCTTTTCTTCACCATCCAAACTGAACATTAATGTCTCAAGAAGAAATAAAGAGGTTGTGAGGTGTGAGTACCAGAATCATGTTTTCTCATTCCCTCCTTTCTATCCCAGGCTGAACCCAGAGCAGCTCAGAACACAGAGACCAAACTTGCTAATCATAACGTCATTGTGGGCCAGTCCTAGGTTGCGGACACAAATTGCATGACTGCCTGGGGCTCGGTCAGTGTGTAAGTGGGGGAGCACAGGAACTCCCACAGAATCTTCCCTCCTGTCCCTGTGGTTCGGGCTGCTTCTTTCGCAGATTTTCTTGGAGGGACTCCATCACATGAACAACTAGTGATCCGCTGGCAAAGAAGCTTCGAGTCCTCCAACAGCCCATCCACTTCTGTCAGCCTGGTAATATTTACAGCATGTGAGCGAATACTACTGAGGCGTTTGCGATTTGTTACAAGAAATTTTACCTCCAAATGAATATTCTTACTCATGCCGAAGATCTCTTGGGAATCTACCCTCATTCCTATGAGCCTTGATTGCTCAGGAATATTTGTGAACTGGAATGGATTTCTGTTCATTGCTTGCATTTCATCTCCTACCATTTGGCTATAGCAACCTACATTTCATTTGGGGTACCACCTATTCCCCATTTCATGTTGTCCCCCCAAAAGCTCCTCCACCTTGCTGGCCAATCAGATAGTTTCTTTCCCCTGGCCACAGCGACTCCGGGCTGCCTGGGCTGATGCAACAAGAAGGACCACACAAAGATAAACACCACATTCTGTGAGATGGCAAAGGGCTATCTAATCAGGGATGAACCTTAGAACTCGGATGAGCACAGCAGAATCAGTCCATTCGGAAACTTCTCTAAGGGGCCCTCATCAATTTAAGACCCCAAATCCTATCTGGCCTGCTTTGTCTTTAGAAGGATTTGATCCAAACTAAATAGAGCAAATCCCCAGGCTACTGGCAGACACCTTTCCTATAGCTTATGCCTAATCCTTTAAATCCATGGTTGATAAGAACATTCTGGTAAAATGGGTCCTCTTGCTCCACCCCTTAGGAAAAAAAAATTAATTGTCTCACAGGGGACAAGGAAAGCTGAAGGGATAGGATCCTGTTTATGAAACAGGATTGGAAAGAAATGCTCCGTTGGATATTTTTGTTTGCTACAGTTGCTACTATGTGAACAGTTGCTTCTTGGCAGAGAATAAGGGATATAAAGAAAGCCTACGGTTTGTTTCTCAAGAAATCACACAAGAAACAAAAGAAAGCTGTTTTTACAGACTGGAGTGCTTTTGCCAGCAATTATGTTTTGTAAAAAATAAATAATGCATTCTGTTTCCAAAAGGCCCTGACAAACTATGATAGGGAAAAAACAACAACACAAACCATCCAATGTTTTTCATTGGTTTTAGGGTGGCGAGTTTCATGACGGAAATAAAGTGAGTCTGTGTTCGCTAAGTAATTTATTAGAGCATCCTGGCACAGCAGCACTAATGGGCTCGCTGCCAGGTATTCCGAGCTGCAGTTTGTCATGTCTGACTCTTTAGTTCTTTCAAGCAATTGAAGAAATGGCCTTCTGCAGGCTGTCAGTGACAGATTCTGGCTCACTCACATAGATAAAGCTCAATTAGCTCCTGGAAGAAACATCTTTTAAAAATGCAATGAGCTGCACCATGAAAGATAGGTAGACAACGGCACCCGAAACAAAATAAAATGTTACTGTTGAGGGAAGGACGCGTCCACAATGAGCAAGTGTTCAGCTGTTTTACTGGACAGTTTCCTTCCCTGAAAACAATGGGAAGGTCATTTTTAATGACTTCAAGTGTTACAATAGATCTTTGCTGTAGGAGCATGATAAGGTCAGCCATTCTGACCAGTTATCATGTCATTCATTCATTCATTCATTCACTCATGACCAAGGCCCATACTCTGTAACCTGCCAGGAAGTCTAGCCTACAGTGGAGGTATGAAAATCTCTCTCCTGTTAAGTGTAGCTTGTAAGTGTGTCTTTTAATCCATGTAGTATTTTAAATGTGGAGCTAACATTTTAAAAAAATAGTATTTTGCACGTACAAAAAAATCAGGCTTTTGGAATCCTTTAAAACAGTGGTTGTCAACCTTCTGGCCCTTTAAATACAGTTCCTCATGTTGTGAACCAACCATAAAATTATTTTCGTTGCTACTTCATAACTGTAATGTTGCTACTGTTATGAATCACAGAGCCTATTGAGCCTATTAGTACATTGGCTATATGATGTTAGCTCAATGCAATGTATTATAGTTATTAAAAATGATACCTACAAAAAGTTTATTATGATGAGGAAATTCATAAGTAAAGGAAAGAAGCAGAATATAAAATATTATCTATACTTTGACTATACCTATGTTTAAAAAATATCAAAACTTGTAGAAAAAGGTAGAGAAAAAATGTAACAAAATGTAAAACATAGCTGCCTTTGAGGGGTGGGGATTTGAGTAACTTTTGTCTTTTATTTTAATTTTGCATTTTTACATTATGTAAACTTTTCTCAAATGAGTTTATAATTACTATAATGATAGAAAAAATGTATCATAAATTTAAAAACTCCATAAGAATGCTTTGAAATCTTCTGTACTTACTGCAAGGTATAAAGGGGGCGTGCCATAAAGCATGTGTTTTTCTAACATGTGCAAAGTGGAGGTCTGCCTGAGAGTCATTTTGAGTGTAAGGGCTGTGTTGCTTCTCACAAAAATGAAGACATAGAGTTATTGCTCCATCCATGCTGGCATCCTCCTTGCTTTTGTTTTATGCTCTTGTTTTTCTTGCTTTGAGGAATAGTGTATCTGTATAGAGCAAGATGCTCTTAAATTTTAGCATTAGCTGAGTCCTTGCTGTCATTTCTTTCTGTTTGCTGCCATGCCGTCCATTGTGTTTGCCGCTGATAGATCAGTACTTTTAGGGGAAAGTGAACCAGTTGTATTTCCTTTTGCTTCCTCTTCTTTGTTTTTATTTTCAGATATTTTAAGACACTAAACATATTTTCCTACTTTATTTTTAAAGTGAAAGCATTAAAGGGATTAGCTCATCCCGATATTTTGTTGCACATTTGGTTCATAGTTCTGTTCTCTTTCCCAGTGTGCCCCAAATATTCATAAAATGGATGGATATTCATGTGATGGTGTTCAGGTAGGTTAGTTCATTTTTACCTAATTTTTTTTTGTGTGTGTGTACCAGCATGAAAGAAATACTGAAATGTTATCACAATAGGAACATTAATTTAAATGTTTCATAATAAATTCTGAAGATAAAAAGCCTTTATAATACTCTTTGACTAGTTCTCCTGGTTATACTTACCTTTTCAGTTACCTGACATCAGCAGACATTGCATGACTCATAGATATGCTTTTCCATTTTAGGGGATTTGCTTTGGAGGAAGATGCAAAACCAGGGATAGACAATGCAAATACATCTGGGGGCAAAGTAAGTAAACAGTGTGGCCCAGTCATTTCAAGGTGTGCTATCAGGCCAAGGGTCATGTGAGCAGGAAGTAAATTTTCAACCACTTTAAGAGTGAGGGATTCTTCAAACCACCACACGTCTTAGCAGGGGCACTTTTATGGAAATTAGAGAAGGGCACTTCTGAGAAGACACAGCCCTACACATCTTGGGTAGTTGGCAGTGCCTCTGGATGAGACAGATGGTGTCTTCACTGCCAGGCAGGTGAAGTCCTTGCCAGGTGTGCAGCTTGGAGAACGGAACAAACGTGGATTTTAGCTCCACATATGCTCTCCACAGCTGAGTGTCCTTAAGCAAAACCTGTACAACCATATGGGATGGACGTGGACCCTGGCTAGGGAGCTGTAGCCTTGGAACTGTAGCATTTTCGCTAGACTTGTTTTTTCTCCCTCAACTATCTTTCTTGACCTCTAGCTGGCTTTTCTACTTATTGGTGACCTGCTGGAGTGGCTCTGCTGTATCAGAGAGAAATTTTAATGTTATTCCCTTTAAAGTTTGTCAAATTTTCATAGGGAATTATATATCAATTATATCTAGAACATATTATTGAAATTATATATTTATATTTAAAATATATTTAAATGTATTTTTTCCAGAACTATTATCTGCCCCTTTGAAAGTAGTTTTTTGTTTTAGAGTAGTGGTTCTCAACCTTCTGGCCCTTTAAATACAGTTCCTCATGTTGTGACCCAACCATAAAATTATTTTCGTTGCTACTTCATAACTGTAATGTTGCTACTGTTATGAATCGTAATGTAAATATCTGATATGCAGGATGGTCTTAGGCGACCCCTGTGAAAAGGTCGTTCGACCGCCAAAGGGGTCGAAACCCACAGGTTGAGAACCACTGCCTTAAAAGATTGAAATACCTGGAAACTGGATATCTATTTCTTTGGGGCAAAAACAGAGTTAAGCTAAATGCGTCCTGCACCCTGAAGGAGAGGCCTGGCTCCCTTTGCTCACCGCGGCCCCCACCAAGCTTGCTTCATTCATTTCTGAGACCTGCCTTGCCCTGGTCTAGGCTACTTTGAGTTTGCAAACCTATGATCTCCAACAGCAATTCTGAAGGCTTCAAAAGTACTTAAGATTCTTATTAAAAATGGAGACTCCTGATTCCCTGCTCTGGACTAAAGAATAAAAACGTGTGATGTAAAACAGGGTGAATCTTTTATAAACTAAAGTTGTTGGAAATCACTGTGATCAATGACCAGATAGAATTCTAGTCTTTAAAAAACAGATGAAAATGTTAATACCTTAAATGGACTCTTGTTTGGACACTATATAGGACTATATTTTTCTCCTAACTATGTAATCTCATTCTTAATGGCTACTTTTCCTCTGTAAACACCGGGGAACCAAAATTGACCTTCTGAGCAAAAAACAATCAAATGACTTCGTGTCTGTTACCGACTTAGGCCAAATTTTCAATTTGGAGATAAGATCCACTACATTTTATGAACTAATTTGTTCTCTGTGCAAGTGGTTGAACGTGATAGCTGTATTTGTTTCTGGCACTGCTAAATCATAATTGTTGGAAATAATTCTAGAGTTGGAATTCAATTGGCACAAAGCCTAAATGAATTAGTAAAAACACGTACTCCCTCCCCAACCCCCAGTACTCTTCTATGAAGGTCCTGACTAGGAAGAGACTATAGCAACTATTATAATAACAACAATAATAACCCCTACGTTCCTATGGTGTGTCAGAGTGGGCAAAGCACTCTCAGATACATCCTTCCATTTGATGCTCTCTGCCACCCGGTGAGATAGGGACAGGTGCGGTGAAAGCCTGGCGGAGGGGTGGGAGGGGGTTCAGTGGGGGATAAAGGGGGACATCTGTGATCCTTTCAACAATAAAGAACAATTTTAAAAAAGAAATGGAGACTGAGCTCCTACTGCAGAGAGCTGTGGGGTGAGCAACAGATTCTTAGGTTTTAAACATTCAGGATTGCTTTTGTTTTATTACATTGGATCCAAATGTGTCATACAAAACCTGTCGCCTATCAAAATACCTTTGTAAGTTTATCCCAAGCAGGTGACATGCCTGGTGCACATAACCCCCTGAGCATCATTTACAGAATCCTTTCAGTTGCCTCAAAGAGCCAAACGGTAGCTCTTGCTCACCGACATAATCCTGGGAACGCTG
Source organism: Myotis brandtii (assembly GCF_000412655.1). Lineage (NCBI taxonomy): Eukaryota > Metazoa > Chordata > Mammalia > Chiroptera > Vespertilionidae > Myotis > Myotis brandtii. The sequence goes on from NW_005371555.1 coordinate 1,183,667, forward strand.
TCACCGTGTCTTTGGGGATTTGCTCATTTTTCACTGTTGATTTCAAGTCCTAACCCCTTTCCATGTAGTTTTTCTTTAATTGCCCCATCTCCTTATTTTCTAAATTTTGGTAAAGAATCTGGTAAAAAAAAAAAAAGATAACAAATTTGACAAATTCTGTGAGATCTCATCATTCAACATCCTCCCTCCATTCCAAGGACACGGGCCCTCGTTAACCTGTGCCCTAGACATTGGGAATGGTCAACAGTGCTGGGTGTTGACTCTCCTCTGGGTTTCCAGAAGGTTCTCCTCTTACAAAGTGCATGTTTGGGGAGTTTAATGTTTGAGTTCATGTTTGAGAAGGGGAAGGAAATGACCAAACGTGAACTATGCTCATGATAAAACCAGTTTAACTTGAAAACTGATCAAACTGTGGTGTGAACTTAAACAAGAAGTCACCTCTGACATCCCCACGTGCCAGACACACTGGCCTCTGTCCTAGCTTTGACTTGCACCTCGACCATTACACGTGAAGTGCTCTGAAAGGCTGGCTTCTGGAACCAGGCAGCATGCAGGCAGCATGGGCTGCCAGCCGCAAGTCTGTGACTCTCAGCCAGGTGGTAACCTTCGTTTCCCATGGGCAGAATGCTTTGTGAGAACTGAGGTCCCATGTAATAAGCACTGAGAATATGCTCAGCATGTTTTAGTACAAGACATCTTAGTACAAGACATTCTCCTTATTTTCAGATGGTTACAACTAAATTATTCATGTGTATTAACACCAAGCAAAAACGAATTTCTTCTCTTTTTTTTTTAAATCTTTACCCGAGGGTATTTTTCCATTGATCTGTTAGAGAGTGGAAGAGAGAGGGAAAGACAGAGAAAAACATCGATATGAGAGAAACACATGGATTGGTTGCCCCCTGCACATGCCCCGATCAGGGCCCAGGCCAGGGAGGAGGTATTTTATTTTCTCAGTTCTCCTGCAATCTAGGTACATGACCTTGACCGGAATCGAACCCAAGACCCTTTGGTCCTTAGGCTGCTGCTCTATCCACTGAGCCAATCTGGCTAAGGCAAAAATGAATTTATTCTTTTCTCAAGAAAAGGTGTAGAAGGGAGGAGAGAACACTGGGAAGGGAAGTTTAGATGGGTTATAAGGGAGGCAAGTCAAGTCCAGATCCCAGCCAGAGGGACAGAGTCTCAAGTTAGCTGTGAGACTCCATGAAGGAGTGGGCTCCGGACAGTGGGGTTATCAAAGGCAAGACAGGGCCGCAGCAGAGGGATGGAGTAACTCACGCTGTGTGATGACGGAGTGAGAGCAACATGGATTTATAGTGAGACTGGCCTGAGTTGGCCTTCCGCCTCCTGAAGCCCAATATCAACATGACTTCCTAGAGAAAATCCGTTTCCTCAGTTGTGAAGTTTAAATGATTTTGAATTGCAGGATTGTGGAGCCAGATTGCAATAATATATACAAAGCACTTGTCACATGGTGAGTACCCAATAAATGGTAACTTTAAAAATACCTGCGTCTTTTAATTTCACAACTTTGTTGTAGTGCTGCTTTTGTTTAAAAAAAAAAGTTTAATCTCTTAATTTTGCAACTTTGCTGTAGAACTGCTTTTGTTTAAAAAACACTGAACAATATATGTTAGGATTTCCAGAATTCTCTGAATTTCTGCCTCTGACTTTCAGGATAAACACTGTGGAGGCCATCGCTTTAAATGGTGGAATGAAAAGATGCTAAGGAATTTGGCCCAGGCTTTGGGAGACCTGAAGATATGCTAATATACTTAAAATGATCATGATAACGCATATTTAGCAGGTGCTTGCTGTGTGCTTAGAAATAAGCTAATGAATTTGTATGCATTATTTTCACTGGAGCCTCCTGACAATCATAGCCAGTTTATAGAGGTGCAAACAGACACAGAGAGGTTTCCTGAATGGTCCAAGGCCACACAGAGTCTAAGTGGTGGGATTTAAAACCAGACTGCCTGACTCCAGAGCCTGCTCTCTGAACTATTTTGGTAAGAAAGGCATTTCAGCCAAAGAGAACTACCCTTTGCTTTGTTAGAATTCCGGCCGAACTGCTGGAGTCAGCAAACTTTTCACCAGGGAAAGCTGCTCTGCGAATGTCAGGAGGAAAATGAGGTTATAGATCTCTTCCTGTCCGGGGTTTATATTTATTGTACAGTAGAATGTAATCTAAATTATTCACATTATATATTTTATGGAAATTTTACCTTCTGTAAATCTGAGATTTCAGGACTAGAGTTATGTGTAATAAAGTTCTTACAAAATCCATTTAAAAGATTAATGATAGATGCATGGGTAGGAAATTAAATCTGGGCATTTTATTTTTTCAGTTCTCCTGGGTCTTCCAAGTTCATTCGCAGAGACTGTCTTTGTGACAAAATCTCCTTCTGTCCTGCGGGCAAAGCCAAGAGCAAAGTGGCTTTGTCTGGGGATCCTGTGGACACAGACTGTTCTTTCAGGAAGACAAAGTTAGTTAGTTCTCCTTGGAATAGGTTTCTTTTAAGATTTCTTTGTAAATTCTCCTTTGCAGACTTGGAATTAGACATTCTGGGGTAAAATCTTGTTCCTACCGCCTATTAGCTGAGCGAATTGATGGAAATCACAAAAATATCTCTGAGCCTCTGTTTCTTCAGCTGCAAAATGAGGATCCATGCATCTCACTCATAGGTGGTCATCAGAATGAAAAAAACACCAATTTGAATGGAAATGGGAAAGGTGGGTCTTGAGTTGGAACTTGAAGCATTTATCCTTTCATCGAAATTAGCATCAGCAAGGTTCTTCCCCCGGGTTAGGCACTGGGTTAAGTTCTGAAGACCCGCAAACGAGTAAGGCATGGACTCCTCGAAGGTGCTCAGAACCACACCACAGGCCTGGTGGGAATTTGGCTGGAGAATGAGCTTTTCGGTTAAAGAACTGGTGGTCTCTGGTCATAATAAATGAAAACCCATCGAAGCGTCAAAGAGAATGTATGTTCCTTCAGTGCACATTTGCTGTAGTGATAAAGGTCCCTTAGTAACATGCAATTATTCTTTAAAAGGCGTTTGATTGCTGATCATGTGCAGATGAGCTGAGGTTCAGAGAAAGCAGGGCAGGAAAAGGGATGGGAAGGGATCCGTGAGGAGAGGCAGTCCGGAGCTGAGGACAGAACACGGACTTCGGACTCAGTCCTAAATCCAAATCCTGGCTCTGTGCTTAATCAGGGATGTGCCATTGGCCAAGTTGTTTTTCTTCCTGGAGATGGTTTCCTCACCTGATAAATGGTGACAGTATCTCACTTGCAAGATTATTGTGATGATTAAATGAGATAGCATATTAGGCAGACAGCCGTACCTTATTTTAAGAAGCACACGTTGTGATGGTATGTGTTATACAAAGACAATCACCATGTTACTAAGCAGAACTCTTCTATGTCAATCAGCTCTCACCACCTCTATCTGTTAAAAACCTAACCACCCTCAAAAGCTCGGGGTAAATCTCATCTGTCTTGATTTTCGCTGGTCAGCTATGGTAATAGCGGTCTCTTCTGCATGCACTTGGTATCTATTTTCTTATTGTGGCTTTCCTCATATTCTGTCTTAGTCATAGCCATGTATCTACATGTTTCAGGGCTGCGGCTAGATTGCCAGCTCCCAAGGGCAGGCCTGTGTCTATGCATCTTTATAGCCTTCACTGAGTATACTGTCTGCACATGGTAGGTGATTGGTGAATGTGGACGGTTGCAGCAGAACTAGGTGTAAAGGCAATACCAGCCATCAGCAGGAGTTCCCTCATATTTTGCACTTTCCCCCTCTCTAGTCAACCTTTCCTTCCCCCTAAACCACTTGTGCCTTTCCTTTCATTGTGGTAGACAAGCCTTCACTCCGCCAGCCAACACTGCTCGCCTTTCCTCCGCCTGCTGAAGGACCACGCTCACATCAATTAACTGCTCTCTGTCCCCCTCCCCCTCCTCTCCTCCCCCTTTAATCTCTTTATGCCAGCACCCTGCAAAGAACAGAGGCTCATACACAGAAGATACCCAATAAACGTCTGCACAGGAAATGAACAGTTGTTTGGTTTAGGGCAGTGGTTCTCAACCTTGGCTGCACGTTAGAATCACCTGGGAATCTTTTTAAAATCCTGATTTCTGGGCCTCATCCTCCGGAAATTCTTTGTTACTAATGTTGTGGCCCCACCCCATAACAAAGAAACAGAATTTCCAGAGGATGAGGCCCAGAAATCAGAATTTTAAAAAGATTCCCAGGTGATTCTAATGTGCAGCCAAGGTTGAGAACCACTGGTTTAGGGGAAGTTTTGCCAAAGGATTCCTTTAAATTGTTTGTCCCCTCAGTGCAGTGATTTTAAAAGCTTTCAGCTGAAAAAGCCTTTGCTCAAACACAGTCTCACCTGAAGACCCTATTTGCAAACTGCACAGCCCACCTGCTCTCGTTGGGTAGTGAGTAGGGAGAGGCAGGGAGAAGGGGGCCGAGCTTTGCACACGCATTCCCTGCCTTTGCGCACTTTGGTGATGGGGTTTCCATGTGGTGCGTTTGGCATACCACAGGCGTGTTGGGAATGAGATTGACTTACAAACATTACTTACCACAACGTCTGAGGCTGACGCACTTGCATTAGATAGCTTGACTATCAGAGCCCGTTGCTCATTTCTGAGTGGTTCGCATTGTTGACATTTGCTGTCCGTAGTGGGCAGCTTGTCTAGTGTGGTCAGCTTCAATAGGAAGTCTAACGATCGAACACAGAGCAGTGCTGAGGAGGGTTGGCAGGGCAATGGCTGGGACATTCTCATCGCGTCCTAGGATGTAAGCAAATAGTGATGAATACATTGTCATCCTTGAGAAAGGAGTCGCTCCCATGAATCCCACGCCTTTGATGATGAAGAGACACAAAACCCTCTGTGCACACCGTCTCCTCAGTCCTCACAGGCGTTTTATTAGCCACAAAGCCTCATCAGGCCTTTGCTTCCCTGGGAAACCAGTGACTGCCCAGGATGAATGGGATACTGTAATTTGCTGGTTGCTAGGTTTTCTCCGCTCTTGTTGCTATCTTTCATTTGTTTCCTAGTTTTTGCTCCTGCTGCGTTTCCTTTGTTCGGGTGCCTGAGGAATATTTGGAATCCTTGTGTCAGATTCACAAGAACCTGGGTTGCTTTGTGAGCTGCACAACAATAGAAATCAACAGAAATTCAACTACATGTCCTCCCAGAAAGCGAAGGAAACACGTATGTTGACCCTTGGGTAGCTGTCCCCAACGGCCCCCATTGAAGGTGGGTTGGCTGCAGTGAGTAAAAAGACGATTTATTAAAAGTAAAACAACCTCTTTCAATGCCCCGAATGTTCCAGCTTTGTGGAGCCTCCCGCCTCACCGTGCCTGCCTCAGGAAAGCCTCGTTGCTCCTGCCTCAGGAACACAGCGTGACGCTGCCATCCCTCTCACCTCCGCACTGTTCTTATCGTGATTTATTTTTTATTTTATTTTTTTCTTCTTTTCAGAGGAGAAGGCTCTTGCTTCTGTGTCATCCTACTCTTCCTGCTTCCTTTCAGACCCACACTCACCAGTTATTCTTTGTGACAGTTTGATTTGCAATTCTTATCTGGCTTGATCTCTTTCTCTCTCTTTCTGTCAAACCTGCAACTAAAAAGTGTGAGTGTGTGTGTACATATGGACTCTACCACCTGTAAATCACTAGTCAACCTTTGGCCTTCCTTTCACTGATGAACTTCTTGAAAGACACGCCTACCTGTCCTGACTCCACTTTCTCACGTCCCAGCTGCTCCGCCAGAAGGGCTTCCCACCGCACTGTGCTCATCAAGGTCACGGTTACCTGTTTATTGCCTTTCGCATTCTCTCCTTTTTAGCCCCCGACTTACACAACCTCTGCAGTAATTGGCACTTCAGCCACTCGTCTTGCTCTAAGAATAATCTTCTCCACCAAACACTGTGGTGACATTGGTCAGGGCCTGTCAGGAAACAGGTGGCACTGCCAAGTAGGGTAACTAGGGAGGGTCAGTGGGAGGCTCTTTACAAAGGTGTGAGCAGGGTTTAGAGAAAACAACAAAGGATGTCACAGCTATTGGGGGCTGCAAGGCCTCAAACCTGCCCTTCCGTGCACTAAGGCCTGAAGGGGCCAGAGAGGAGCATTTATTAGATGTTGCTCAGCTGTAAGAGAATGGGCTGTGGTCTTTGGCAGATGAACTTGGCCAACCCCATGGCCACCAGGCGGGGAAAGACCTAGGGGAGATACATACTCCAACCCCACAGCTCTCCCCTCATGCCCTATCTCAAACTCCGCTGGCCAAACTCAGTGACAAGCTACAGGGAAGGCAGCAGCTGTCGCTGTCCCTAAAGACCAGCCTCCTCGGGGCACAGAGTGTTGTCGACAGAGACAGAGTAACTGAAGAGACACATTGAAAATATCCAGCAGAGGAAACCTGAACACATATGTACAAAATAGGGTAGAATATAAAGAATAAGAACACAGCAAATACCTTTCTACCGTCCATCTCACCCTCGGGTGAGAGCTGGCTCAGTGCTCTGCTAACCTGCATCGCCTCTTGCACTTAACCTTCGGCCCCGAGAATGTCTTCATTTTTTGCCAGCTCACTGGTTCATGTTATTTGTGTTTTTCCAGCATTCTTTGTTGTTTGCAGTGTCAGAATCCATCGGGGCATCTAGTCTGAGAATCTGCTGGAAACAGATCCTTTCGGAATGCTTTTGCCTCGCCTTAGTGTGGACGGATGGAATATTCACCCTATTGCCACTTTCACTCCCTCAGGTGGGAGACGAACTCTCTGGCTTTGTCAAAGACAGAGCAGAGAGACACAGCTCTCTGTTCCTTTCGGAATGCTTTTGCCTCGCCTTCTTAGTGTGGACGGATGGAATATTCACCTTATTGCCACTTTCACTTCCCCAGGTGGGAGATGAACTCTCTGGCTTTGTCAAAGACAGAGCAGAGAGACAGCTTTTTGTAAACATATCCTAAATCAAAATCATGCTCACGCTTTGCGAGGTTCTCAATATGAGCAAGAGAGAGGTTTCTTTGTTCTCAGAGCTCTTCCCTCGCCTGAGCTCTTTTCTGCACGTTCACTCACCGGATGGACTCCCCTGTGGAATTAGAGCTGTTCCAAGCTCCACATCCTCCTGTCTTCGTCTGCTTCTCCTCTTTGCTTTGGGGACCACAGTCTGGCCAGTCATGAAACTAGACACCTTCTGTTAATAATAGGACTTCTTTTTCATATACTGATCATTTCCTTGAGGGGGTGAGAAAAGATTGTCACTTTCAAGGTGCAGCATGGCGTGCTTCTCTTTCTCCATGGGACCTGGCACCGTCAGGTTGACCGCGGCTCATGGTAGAGGCTGATGGGCTTCTCAGAAGCCAGGGTAGGCCTTATGAACCCTCCCTCTTTTCACCCTTGTAATTGTGCTTTCCACGATGTTTGCTGATAACTACTGGCACAGCCTATGCATACGGTCCATACTCAATTTGCTGGCAGACGCAGAGCAGCGGGTGATCTAGGAGAAGGCTGGTTATGAGTATTAGCAGGACTGTTATGACCCTGTCTTCATTTTGGTGCCATGCTTTCTCTGGGAACTCTGTGTAACTTACCTTCCTTTTCTCTTTCAGCCTTCTTTTCACCAATCAAGGTATCTGTGAGATGATCCGTACTTTGTGTATTTTGTCTGTTTGCACCAATTGATGACCCTGATATTTTAACATCTTATAGTTAGAGTTTCCTTAATTTTCTCTTTGCCATCCCACATCCTGTCAGTCACCAGTTCCTTTCCCTAAAATACCTCTCAAATTATAACTTATTTTCCCTTCCACTCCAACTCTCTTATACAGGCTCTCGTGGTATCTCCTGAGTTTCTACAACAGCCTCTTAACTGATCTCTGTTTCCAGCAGATCTCAGCCTCAGATGGTGCCTCCTGCCTCCAGGAGCGCACTTTCCAAAATGTCAATAGGCCCCACACCTGAGAGGTGTGTTGAAAGCCCGGGGGTGGAGCTATTCCTGGAGGGTGGTGCCTCCTCATCCAGCTGGCACTGGATGTTGCCATCGTGTCTCTGTGGGAGAAAGTTCCCGGGAACACCTGCCCACCCTCGTGGCCTCTGGGATTCCTGGGTCGCCTTGTGGTTTTCACAAGCCTGCACATACGTGGCCTGCTGCTTGCAGGTCTTCGCTACTGCTCAAATTTCTGCCCCGCATTAAGTTGCAAATAATGTAAGCCAATCTGATTATAACTACATTTCTTATTTTATTTTATTTTATATTGCTTAAAGTATTACAAAGAGTATAACTACATTTCTTGTGCGTGTGAGCCAACAACACAGTTAAGCGTCCCCGGGAACAACAATTTTCCTTCTTTACAGAGACACATCCTTTTAGTTAAGGGGTATCTCTCTCCTCAGCTGTAGACTGTTTAATGCTGCCAACCCATTTCTCTTCAAAATAAGCAAGTCTGTATTGTCTCTGACTTCTGTTTTTCAAAAAGAGTGAATTGGAGGATGACTTCTAGAAAGCTCTAAGAGAACACCTCCTTCCTCTAAGCCTCTCTAAGCCTAACTACCTCCATTTTCTAATCTAGAAGAAACTGAGGATTACCTTTCACTCTAAGAGACCACCTTCTCTAAGCCACTCTAAGCCTAACTACCCCCATTTTCTAATCTAGAAGAAACTGAGGATTACCTTTCAAACTCAGTAAAATTTTGATTAATCTTTTTTCCCTTTTCGTGTGTTTGTTATTCTGAATCTCCTTCAAATTCTGCTTCTCAGAAATCCTTCCACAGGCTCTCGTGGTGTCTCCTGAGTTTCTACAACAGCCTCCTAACTGATCTCTGTTTCCAGCAGATCTCGGCCTCAGATGGTGCCTCCTGCCTCCAGGAGCGTGCTTTCCAAAATGTCAATAGGCCCCACACCTGAGAGGTGTGTTGAAAGCCCGGGGGTGGAGCTATTCCTGGAGGGTGGTGCCTCCTCATCCAGCTGGCACTGGATGTTGCCATCGTGTCTCTGTGGGAGAAAGTTCCCGGGAACACCTGCCCACCCTCGTGGCCTCTGGGATTCCTGGGTCGCCTTGTGGTTTTCACAAGCCTGCACATACGTGGCCTGCTGCTTGCAGGTCTTCGCTACTGCTCAAATTTCTGCCCCGCATTAAGTTGCAAATAATGTAAGCCAATCTGATTATAACTACATTTCTTATTTTATTTTATTTTATATTGCTTAAAGTATTACAAAGAGTATAACTACATTTCTTGTGCGTGTGAGCCAACAACACAGTTAAGCGTCCCCGGGAACAACAATTTTCCTTCTTTACAGAGACACATCCTTTTAGTTAAGGGGTATCTCCCTCCTCAGCTGTAGACTGTTTAATGCTGCCAATCCATTTCTCTTCAAAATAAGCAAGTCTGTATTGTCTCTGACTTCTGTTTTTCAAAAAGAGTGAATTGGAGGATGACTTCTAGAAAACTCTAAGAGACCACCTTCTCTAAGCCACTCTAAGCCTAACTACCCCCATTTTCTAATCTAGAAGAAACTGAGGATTACCTTTCAAACTCAGTAAAATTTTGATTAATCTTTTTTCCCTTTTCGTGTGTTTGTTATTCTGAATCTCCTTCAAATTCTGCTTCTCAGAAATCCTTCATATTTCTAACTTGGTTTCATCCTCAATTCAAAGGCTTCTTTTCAATATTCTCTCTCTCTCTCTCTCTCTCTCTCTCTCTCTCTCAATGTTACCTAGTTGATGTTTTCTTTCATTTCTAGAACAACTCCAGATGATAGGTAAATGACAGGGATACTGTGTTAGCTTTGTGTAAGGCAACAAAAATGAAAGCCCTGAGTGTGTGCTCAAGGTTAAATAGATATTTGAATGAGTTTAAATGTTTTGACTGAAAGGGGGTGGAAAAGTTATTCATTCAATTAAAAAAGAAGGAAAGAAAAAGAACAGCATCAATTTCCAATAAAGTTAATAGTTAGAATTTTTTAAAATGCCTTGAATATGTGTTTCTAAAACAACCCAGCAAATCTGTGAATTTAGATAAACGTGCCCAGGTTACCTAATGCCCACATTAGTTCTGTGTGCTTTAGGCCACTTCCTTTTGTAAACCCAAATTGTCAATCTGACCATTTACACTTGCTTCCTTTTGTAAACCCAAATTGTCAATCTGACCATTTCTTAAAATAAGATATATACTGTAGGTTAAAAAAAAAACTCACAAAAGTTGTACTTTTGAGTCACAAGGCAGGGTGAAATTTAATCGGAGTTATAAACCCTCCAAGCATGGGTTTATCCGGAATTGCCAACATAACCCCAAGTTCAGCAATGCAAATGACACTGCTATAATAAAAGAAATAAGAAAGCTTTCAATATGTTGTCTAAGAACTTGAGCACATTGAAAGTGATTTATGAGCAAGCCGACTAAACATTTAAATGCCTTTGCTAGCAATGGTATGCTTTTCAATACAACTGGCACTCTCCTATGCGATTCTGTATTCCACGACAGCACCGCTCCTGACAATATAAGCCCTTTCTGATAGGGTAACATTTCCAATCCAAGATTAAAATCTCAGAGACTTGTCAACAGAAAAGGATGATAATATGAGTGAAACTGCAGCTATCAAAGAAAAATGCCTTGCAAGTAATTTCTGTAATGGTTAACTTCGAGTAATTTTCTCTTTCCCATTCACTCATAAGTAAAGGGGTTGGCCTGAAGGTCATTTTAATATTTTGGATAAGTAGAGTTACAAACCAGAAATTCATGAACACAGGAAATGCGAGTCATTTAATACCACAAAAACCAACTTTTTACATTGCCTTTTATATTTCCATTTCTAATGCAGATTAGAGGGAATGTTTTTCTTTTGATGAATAGGGGTTTAAGCAATGAGTCGACAATAAACCCTTGACCTTCATGAGGCACTAGAAATGAGAGGATCAGAGAGTCTTAAGTTTTCTTGAGTATATTTCCATAATTTTTCTATGTTACTTTATTTAATCTTCCACTACTCTCAGAGACTAGGACTGGATGACCTACTAGGTCTTTTCCATATTTTTCTTCTTATAATTCTCTTTTTCTGTTTAGGATGTGGGTGACTTCTCTAAGCTCTGGTGTGCCCTTGGCTATCCTGCAGGTAAATTGGGGTGATACTCAGTTTTACCAGCTACACAGGATGGAGTATTAAAAGGCATTCGTGGGCCAAATAGTTCATCTGACAGAGTTGAAACCATTTGTATATTATTGTTACTGTGATCTGTCTAAAATATGGTATTGCCATCATATACTGTAGTAGCGAAAGTGAATTTCAGATTCTAATTTATTTTTTTTCTTTGGTTAGACATGTCTTGCATCTTTAATGTTATTTTCTTTCCTGAAAGCACAGTATTTTCCTTATCAGTGTCAGTACTTCAGGCCACCAATATAGTTATGTGCACACACACACACACACACACACGCACACGCACACACTCACACACACATGCACACACACACAGTCACACACATACATTGTCTCTTCCTCAAAACCTACATTTTCACTTGTTTAATGAAACACAATTATTAGCCATTTACTACTCTTCGCCAGCCCTGTGCAGTGCCTGGAGCATGCAGTGCTAAATTAGAAGTGTGCTTGTTTCCCATAGCTCAAGGTCAAATAGAAGAGGTAGATGTGTGCATCAGCCATCACAGTTCAGCATGGTAACCCTAGGAGAGGGTAGCAGAGAAGGGGAGGGAGGCTTACAGAGGAGCAAAGTCCTCAGTCTCAGGGCTCAGAGAGATCTTCCTAGAGCAGCACGTCCCAAAGTGTGGTCCCTGGACTGCAGCTGCAGCATCGCCTGGAAACCTGTGCAAATGCAAATTCTCAGGCCCCCTCCCAGACCTACTGCATGAAAAACTCACCGGGTGGGTCTTCTGTTTGTTTTGTGACAAGCCCTCGGGTGATTCCGATACATGCACGAGTTAATAACCACTGTCTCAGAGGAAGGAACACTTTTGTAAGGAAAAGATGCTTTATTTACCATCAGGCTCATTTACATAATTGATACCTCTTGATAATTAAGTCATCTAAATCTCCCATTGTTCTGTCTCTAACTGTACCAATAAATGAAACAGCTTCCATTTTTAACAAATGCTACTTTCTTATACTCTCTCTGTCCAGCACACATTAAAATGGTTGAAAGGTAAAAGGCAAATGACTAATTACTTTAGAGTCACACATTGCAAACAACATCATTAACAACAGCAACAACACATGTTTCTTCTGAAAACTAAATAGACTGAATTGACCAAATTAATCAAATGAGTGTTCCTGGAAATCTAATTTGGTTTGTGAATGTGAGAACATCTGTGTCTGGTACCCAGTATTTTGGAGCACTCTTCTGAGCTATTTCTGGGAGCTAATGGAGGAGTCAGATTTCCATCTTATCCTTATGCAATAAAAGCAAAATCCACTCTCTTCTTACCCCATATCCTTTTCTCCATGGGAATGGAGGCAAATGGGAGAAAAGAAAACAAACTACACAAAAAGATCTGGGCTAATTAAGCTATGTTTTTAATTATAGTTTACATTGATAGGATATAATTTACTTTTCATTAAAAATGTATATTTATTTTTATGTATAAGGACCAACTAAACAACACTACTAGTAAATTGTTTTATAAAAAATTATTCAATGATTAAATGGGTATCTTAAACAAAACTCAAAAGTTGTTCATGGTAATATGACAGTTTTTCTTAATATTCATAAATATTATGCTATATTATATTACATCTTATTTAATAATGTTGTTAGTAATCCAGTACACTCATAATAATTAAGATATGTCATGTTACAAATTATTCTTTGAAATATAATTACAAGTCTAGTGGGTAAGTTCTTTAAATATCTCCCGCCATTATTGAAAATATGCCCTTGTATACACAATAATATTAAAGATGTTTTTAATCTGTCCTCCTCATCTGGATTTATTTTAAGCTCCCAATATCCCTTTGTTGGACTTCTTTAAAACTCGCTAACTTGACTCCCAGCACTCTGTCTTTATAGCCCGCCCGCTCCGTTCCAACCACATCACCACCAGGTTTCTCTCTCTAGCCTGCATACAAGTCATATTATTCCCCTAATGAAAATGCTTAAGTGGCCCTCTCTGAGACAAAGCCTTTCATAATTGGGTCCTTGTTGATTTCTCAATTTTCATCTTCTCACACTCTCAACTTTCCTTTTCTTTCAAGTGATATGAACTCATTTGCAGTGTTTTGTTTTGTTTTTTAATTTCAACTCTTTTCTTGTGTCTATGAGTTTGAGGCTGCTGTTTCTTCTACCTGGAATGCCCTCCTTTTCCTACAAAACCTGGACAACTAGGCATCATTCCTTTTGTGAAGGTTTCCTAACTCCTCCACTAAACTGGACTCCTTTGTATTTGTTTCATTATAATAATTATAAGTTATTTATGGAGATAAACACATATCATATAAATAAAATGTGTGGGCAAGATACACACACACACACCATCTTTAAGATAATGCTATTTCTGGGTGAGGAAGAAGAAAACACAACTATATTTATAATGATTTATTTCTTAAAAAATAATTTGAAGCCCAAATGGCAAAACATCCAAATAAAATAAATTTGGGTAGTGGGTATGTGTTGGTTCTAGTTTTCTCTGTATTTTAAAATTAATGTTCAATATATTTCATCATTTAAAATAAATTTAAAAAATATAGTAGCTTACAGTTAAATTATAAAATAGGTAGCCAAGGGAGGTTGTACACTCTTTAATTTGGGGAGATTACAGATCCGTGATTAGGAAAGAAAAACTTTAAGATTACAAGTTATGGGTTCCAGCCACTCACTCTATAGTTTCCAGTCCACACTTCAGCAGCTCTGTTTATGAAAACCCTAGCCCCTTGCAAGTAGCGCATCTGGGATTCCTACTCTGTCTCACTTCCACTTCATGGAGGGCACTGGGCACCTGTGGTTTCCCTCTTTTCAGCATTTCATTCTGTTTTCCCAATACGGTTTTAGTCATGTCTTCCCATCTTCCTGATCACTCCTCTCAGGATAAGATCCAGAGTCTCTCTTGCTGTGCGGAGCTCCAGGTGAGCACGACCTGCGTGAAGAGGAACAGAAACACTGCCTCACTCATTGTAGACACTTGACGTGCCGGCCTATCTCAGGTTTATATTGACTCTTTTGAAAGTTAGATCACACAGATGGAGACTTTGAAGGCTGCTGCTGCCAAATCTGGTTTCCTCCAGCCTCTATACAGTCGAAGCACTAGCCCTTTTGTTTCCAGTCCACACTCCAGCAGCTCTGTTTATGAAAACCCTAGCCCCTTGCAAGTAGCGCATCTGGGATTCCTATTCTGTCTCACTTCCACTTCATGGAGGGCACTGGGCAGCTGTGGTTTCCCTCTTTTCAGCATTTAATTCTGTTTTCCCAATACGGTTTTAGTCGTGTCTTTCCATCTTCCTGATCACTCTTCTCAGGATAAGATCCAGAGTCTCTCTTGCTGTGTGGAGCTCCAGGTGAGCGCGACCTGCGTGAAGAGGAACAGAAACACTGCCTCACTCATTGTAGACACTTGACGTGCCGGCCTATCTCAGGTTTATATTGACACTTTTGAAAGTCAGATCACACAGATGGAGACTTTGAAGGCTGCTGCTGCCAAATCTGGTTTCCTCCAGTCTCTATACAGTCGAAGCACTAGCCCTCGGCATAGTGGTTAGCATAGGACGTTGGAAAAATGTTAATTGTATGAAAACGTTTTCTTGAATTTATAATGACTTCTTAATTCTTTTTGATGCTAATATTCCATTGACTATAAGCCTAGGCAATTGTTACATCATTCAGGTTGCTTTGCCTTCAAGGGTATCATGTGAACTTGTCAAAAGCTTTTCTGAAATCTAGAAATGCTATTTGTACTCTGTTTCTCTGATCTCCCCGTGCAGTAACTCTGTCAGTAGGAAATGAGGTTAGTCTGACAGGACTATTCTTAGTGAGCTCATGCTGAGTTTACCACTTCCTCTTCTGAGTGCTCAGAAGCCATTGTTTTAAAAAAAATTTATTCTAGGATCTTGCCTCAGATTGATGGCAAGCTCAGTGCTCTGTGGTTCACGAATACACATTCTTTCTCTTTTATAAAACCAAATGACACTCGCCTGTATCCAATTTTCCAGGAGCTCTTTGCCACTGCAGGGTTCCCCAAGTTCACTGACAGTGATTTAGCCATATCTACAAGTTCTCTGCGTACACAGGGACATACTCCCGGGTTAAGAGACTAGGACTCATTTGGAGCAGCACCTTTTAATCGCCTCACCTGTATTTAAGAATACATCTATCATCTATGTGAGAAGGAAATAGAAAATTGATTGGCCCAAACTGTAGTTGAGGTCCTGTTTGGTTTGATGGACAATATCAAAATGAATCAAGTCAAGAGAACAAAGTGCTATTAAGGGAGTGAGGCATGTGCTGCACTTATTCTAGGTGCTTAGAGAATACAATAAAATTAAGATAAAGTCCTGCTCTTATAACTCTGATAGCCAACTTGGGGGAAATAAGACCTCTAATGCCATATCCATATAGTTCAAGATGAGTTCAAAGCTGAGCTCCAAAGAACACAATCCTTGCCATCAAAAGGAATTTAGAAATAATTCAAGTTATCCACTTATATTCCTTGAATACTATCAAGTGCTCCCAAACACTCTAGAAATACTTCTTAAAATTTCCTTCATTTCACTCCCCTCGTATTGCAATCGATCCCACTCCCATCTCTTCAGCGCTCCTGAAAATCTTCTCTGCCCCCCAGAAGTGACTCTCTACACTTCTCTTGCAATGTCTCCTCATTTCTCCTCCCGTCCTTTGATTGCCCATCTCAAAAGCTTCAGAGCTGATCTGTAAGCATGGCTCGAGCGCTCCTGAAAAACTTCTCTGGCCCCCAGAAGTGACTCTCTACACTTCTCTTGCATGTCTCCTCATTTCTCCTCCCATCCTTTGATTGTCTATCTCAAAAGCTTCAGAGCTGATCTGTAAGCATGGCTCCTCTTAGAGGGAGAGAACAGAGAAGAGATGGAAAGGGGCCAAGCCAAAGATCTCATTAGTGGCATACTGTGAATGTTGACAACACCCACAGGTTAACAACTTTTATTCTGCCCTAATTACATGTAAGAAATAAAAAAATATGGTATCAGATAATGTAAATACAGATGGATTGTGTGGCAGGAGACAATTTGTAGAGAAGTGAAAAATCAACTGAAGCTCAAGAAGTCCAGTCCTTTTGCGTGGTGGTACAATGTACTCATGGCGATGAGTTGGCAAAGAGAAGGGAGAAAGTGTATGAAAAATCTTCCTTTAAGGGTTGCAAGATAGCTAAGGGTCTACTGACTGCTTCACTTACCAGAGATTGTTAGCAAATTCAAAGCCCGAATGTATGTTAAAATAAACCTTCATTTATGGTCAAATCTGTTTTTGAGTTGATATTTTAGCATGGCAGTAGGAGAAGGAAGGGGTAATGTTTCTACTGCTAAGCCAGTCATTCATGCTACAGGACTTTTGGGGCGGGGGACAGAGGCAGAACAGTGGGAGTGTAGCTGATAAACAGAGAAACCATGCCTTAGGTCTTTCCTATGTGCCATCTCCTATGTAAAGGGGTTTCTATTTATTGAACACCTTTCTTGTGCCAGGAATGCTACTAGGCACTTCGTATAACTTATCTTTCTTATTTCTTCACAATGTTATAAGATAGTGAGTTAATATATTTATTTCACAGGTGAAGAGACTGAATGAACTTAGAGATGTGAAGTCATTTGCTTAAGGGTCACAACACTGCTGAAGGGCAGAACCAGGATTTTGGCTCAGATATGTCTGATTTCAAAGTTATTCCCTGGCTATTGCATGGCATTATCTAGATCAAAACAAATGGGGACTTGAAGATGCTTTCCTTCTTGTTCTTATAAAATGTCTTGTCACCAAAAAACAAGGCAGAATTCCATGCCATCTTTCAAATAGACTGCCATGTTCTGCTAGTCTTGTTCAATATAGGTTTCCCTTTTTATGTTATAGGATGAGTTCAGTATAATTATTTCAGTGAAGGAATGTCATTCTATTACCACATATAGAGGAAATGTATTTTCACAGACATTCTCTCTATTTGGGAGTTGGTAACACCAGGAAAGTGTAATCTGCAAAGATAACTCCTTGCTACCTGGTTATTTACTGCCTGAGAACAATGCTTGGTGAATGCCTGGCCCTTGGCTGAACTGAGTGTTCTAGCTATTAATGCAACAGGTGCTGCAGAATGAGCTCTGTGAACTGAAGGCCAATGTGAGTGCCGAGGATAAAATGTGAAGCGACAGACAGCTCAGGAGAGGACATGGTATATGGGGATACAGTGTCCCTGCAAAGGACAGACGCATCCTGCTGAGCAAGGGCTCTTCCAAAGCACCTGGCTGTTAAGCCAATCAGAGCCCTGAGACTGGAGGGGAAGAGCTCTAAATTAAAGCAGGAAAAGGCCAGCAGAAAGACAGAGCACCAATAACCCAGGGCAGAAAGGTCCCAGAAGAGAGCACTGCAGGGGCAACGTGCACCTTTTTCTGTTGGTTTCTACTTGCTTCCATTTCTTTACAGGGATTGGGGTGACTGGGCGGGAGGACCTGTGTTAGTGGGGATTAGCTTTCAGGAG